>NC_134218.1:4882690-5185720 GCF_965140235.1 Caretta caretta | reverse complement strand
TCTCTACTGCCTTGCAATTTGGTTAGTCGCTTAAACCTGTGCAAAGCAGGTATTGAACATTGCCTGTGGTATAGAATCCTGATCTGATAGTGTTTGATGTCCCTTTTCACAGGCTTGTATGACAATGCTTGGTGTGGTGGAAAATTGAGACCTCTCCCTGTTTATTTCTGCTCACAAAGAGGTGTCCGAATTCTTGAATATTTTGGGGGCTTTACGTTGTGCAGATTCAGTCTGCAGGTCACTTATGGGCAGTCTGTTGTGAAATATAAAAATGTAGGGCTGGAAGGGACCTTGTGAGGTCATCATGTCCAGCCCCCTGCACTGAAGCAGGATCAAATAAACCTAGACCATCCCTGACAGGTGTCTGTCCAACCTGTTCTTAAAAACCTTCAATGATGGAGATTCCACAACCTCCCTTGGAAGCGAACTCCAGAGTGTAACTACCCTTGTAATTAGAAAGGTTTTCCTAATATCTAACCTAATATCTCCCTTGCTGTAGATTAAGCCCATTATTTCTTGTCCTACCTTTAATGAACGTGGAAAACAATTGATCACCGTCCTCTGTATAACAGCCCTTAACAGATTTGAAGACTGTTATCAGGTCCCCACTCCGTCTTCTTTTCTCAAGACTGAACATGCTTTTTTCTCATAGGTCAGGTTCTCTAAACCTTGTATTATTTTTGTTGCTCTCCTCTGGATGTTCGCAGTCCCTATTGTGTTGATTAGTTACGTAGTTTTGACCAGTATTCTTGCTTAAATTGCGTTTAACACAAGTGTTCACCTCTGAGAAAGCTCTAGTGCTGATGAGAAAGTGAAAGGGTTTTAGAGTCGTGACCCAATCAAAATTTACTCTCAGATGTGAGTGAATATTCATGGGGAAACATGTTCCACTGTTGGCTCAGCTCTGATGCCACGTGCCCGTTTTGGGTAGGATTGGCCTTCTTGGCTCCCCCTTCTCCTAAAGCAAGCTCTGTCTGAGTGCCTGGTTCATTGGGTGAAAAGAGGGGGCAGCAAGAGAGGCTGGAGGTACAGTGGGAAATAACACCCATTCTTTATCACCAGCCTTGACTGGAAATAACTTGGTCCGCTCCTTCTTTTCTGGTTAAGGCCTAGGCCTCCCTCCCAACCCTGAGTCTAAAATAAGTGTCTGGCTTTTAGTTTCTGTTCTGGGATGCCAGCACAATTGTTGGATGGTAAAAAGATCCCATAAAAGTGTCTCTCCTCTCCCACCAGCTGCACAGACTCATCTGCATTTGTTGCTGGAAGCTGAATTTATAAAAGTGATGAAATGCAGAGGGGAAATTAACAATACTTTGCTTTGCACTCCAATAGCACTGGTCATCCGGGGATCTCAAAGGACCTCACAGACCCTAAGGAGCTAGGCCTCGCTGCCCAACTTGTGAGGTAGGGATGCATTACTCCCCCCTAAGAAATGGGGGAAGGTGGAGGCTCGGAGAATTTACATGATCGCGAAGGGTCAGAAACTTGAGCAAGGCTTCATGAGGCAGGGGGCAGAATGGTGGTTGGGGGCTTGCATGGCTCACTGACAAGCTACTATTGACTTTGCTCCCAAGGAATTTATGAAAAAAGAAAAGGAGTACTTGTGGCACCTTAGAGACTAACCAATTTATTTATTTAAGGAATTTATGGTGTAGGTAGCTGGAAAATGAGGTTTTGTTGTGAGGAAAACTTTCCTTTTTGGGGGGGGCCGAGACGAAAACCAAAATATTTTGGTTTTCTGAAACGCTGCTGTGGTGCCTCCTGGGAGCTGTAGTTCAGATACCTCATACTCCCTATTGTGTCTGTCGGCCAGGTTTGACTGCATCTTGCATGACGCGCCATGGGCTCCCCTCTTGGTGAGGGGAGGTGGTGTATTATGGCAGGTGCGTGGTTGTGATGCATCCTGGGAGATGTAATCCAGCTGAGGAGCCTGGCCCAGAGAGGAGAATGGGAGCATGCGGCACCTGAATGGCAACTCTCATGAGACAGTATGGTGGCATTTCAGAATTGAAATGTTTTCATTTCTAGGCATTGATTTTAGACCAAAAAATCAGTTGTTTTCCCCATGTAAAGTAGATGCTTTGTGTGTGAGAGAGAAAATGTTCAACCGCCCCTAGTTAATTGATCCAGGAAATCGTATGTTAGCAGCAAGTGAAGTAAATGGCCCTGCCTCTATCCAGGGTGAGGACACCTCCCCCACCCCCACACACACACACCCCTCTTTTGCCAGCAGTGACAGATTTCCCCACTGGCGAGTGCCTGCTGCTCCCCACAGAGAGAGGGGCTTTCCGCTGGGACTGCTGGTTTTACCATAGAGAGCTCTCCTGAGCTGCTGTCGCTTCCACTGGTTTGATCCCTGCCTCCCATTTGCTCCCTGAAGAGGTGGAGAACAAGTAGAGGGCCACTGAGTGTTTAGCTGATGAGGGGGAAAGGAAAGCACTAGCTGGCACCTGCCAGCCAAGGCCAGCATTAAAGTTTAGTCTGTTTCCCTTGTCACCTTGAGGTGATGGATTCTCGGCATTATCTCAGCGTTGGGTGTTGATGGGCTTGGATTTGGATGGAGCAAGTTTCGAAGTCCTTGCACTCGTCTCTGGGAGGGCTCGCGTCCCTGAGAGACTCCACATGGGTAGCTCCATTGTTCTTGAGGTGCACGGCTGTCATGGCTGTGGAGGGAGAGACAGCCCCTTGAGTAGCTTGGTCCCCATTCATGGTGGGCTTTGAAGATCAGGGCCTGGCCCTTGGACTGGTTCAGGTATTAGTTGGGGAACCCTTGCAACGACAGTAGCATGGCAATGATCGGTTCCTATTCTGGGCTGTTAGTTGGAGCTCCTGTTTGCTAAGGATTGGAGGAGAACAGCGAGACCCAATGGCAGCACCGTTGCCCCAAGCAGCCAAGATGGTGGAGCACTCTGGGTTTCTCTCTTGGGGGCTGGCGTCCATGGCTTGTAACTGTCTGATATGTTTTCAAGTCCCACCTTCTATTCTTTTTTTAAACTACATTGCTAAAGAAAAATATGAACTCTAATAATAGCTCGTACAACTTCCTGTGCTGCTGCCAGGTAGCAAGTGCAGGCTGCCGAGGCTGTGAGACAGCCATCGCGGTGCGGGGTGCCGTCATCCGCGTAGGCAGAGTGTTGTTCACTGCGCTGAGACGTGCCAGGTGTTTCGGAGAGCAGCTTTGGGAGTCCCTCTGGAGCAGTGGTTCTCAATCTATTTGCCACTGTGGGACGCATATGCAGCTCTCTGTGTGTTATGTGGGCCTCATCCACACAATGTGTACACTGCCTGTATGTCTCCGAGGATGTCACGTGGGCCGCACGTGTGCTGATTGGGCCGCAGGTTGAGAACCACTGCTCTAGAGCCTGGAGCATTCGAACTGCTGCATCCTGTCCCGCAGCAAACGGGCGTCACCAGCATGAATTTTGTCATCAGATGGGATTTCTTCTCCATCCCCATCCCTTATATTGACTCACTCAGTTTCCAAGCACTGTGGCTTCTCTGTCTCTAAAGCATCAAGTCCAGTCCCAATGTAGTGTTACAAAATAACCTAGGGCTGAGTCCACAAACTTCTGCCTGCTCCATTAATTTCACAGTGGGACCGCTCTCTGAGCGCCTGGAAGATCGGCCCTTGTAGTGTTGCTGAGCTCCTAATAATCTGACTGCTGCGAGGGGAACAGGCAGGGGATCAGAGGAGCAGTACAGTTCCTGTGCAAACGGCAAGAGCACACGGGGCTGATCTGAAGAGCGAATGCTGCGTTTTCCTGCCCATAGGGGCAGGGTGGGGGAACTGAATAAAGCTGTCCTGAGTGCACATGGGGTGCAGAAATGTCTCTGAGCCTGGTTATGTTACCTGATGCCATGAGTTAGCGAGTAAGCAAACAGACATTCTGACTGGAGTGTCGAGAACTCTTCTCCCTAAGGGATGGCATAACACCCCCCCACCCCTGCGCGCACACACCCTTGATTGTACAGTGCAAATTGGTGTGAAGAGCATAGCTGAATGTCGTTGAAATCCTGCGTGGGAGGCTGTTCAGTGGTCAGAGTAGAGAAGTCTTGGGGAAACCCTGCTACTAACTTGTGTGACTTGGGGCCTGTCTATGAGCCTCTGCTGCCCAGTCTGTGTGCTGGGGACATTTCCAGCCCCTTTGGCAAAGTGCACTGAGATCCTTGGATTGAGAGCCCTGGATTGCAAGAATGCACTCTGCTTGGGGACTGCATTTCAGTCCCATTCAAAAACATGAGCCAGTAACATAGAATCATTGGGTTAGACGGGACCACCAGGGTCATCTGGCTAGTCTAACCCCCCTGCCAAGATGCAGGATTTGTTGTGTCTAAAAATATATAGACTGCAGCTGCCTAGCTTACATAGCAATTTAATGGTGGTGCATAATACACCTGTGCTTTGTAATCTGCAAGGGCTTCCCGCTCAGTTCTGGGTGAAATTCAAGAAGCTGATTTTGCCTTATAAAGGTCTAAACTGTTTGGGTCCGGGTTGCCATAGAAACTGGTGGTTCCCCTCGTGTTCCGGCCCCACACGCAGTGGGGGAAGACCCTCTGTTCTAGAATTTCCCCTGACTTGATCTAAAAGAGTCCGGATTTGCTGATGTTCCAGGCACCTCGAGAAGCTTATTCGCTCAGGCTCTTCCTAGGGGCCATTGGGTAAAAGAGGAAGGGTTTTTTTTTTTGTGTTGCAGGGAGGACGGAGGACGAATCTTCTAGTGGTATTGGCATTTTGTCAGCATGATGTTTGTTTCTCCCTCCTCTGTTAGTGTGTGTTCAGAACGCACTTAGCAAGAGCCCTAGGTGCAATATGTAAAACTGAAAACATTTCAGAGTGGTCGTCCGGGCTCTTCAGTGTAACAGTCCTTGGAACTGTTGTGAGTTGCTGTTTCTTTCATGTGACTGCAAGGGTTTGCGGATTGCCACAGTGTGAACTTGTGAAGTCTGACTGTCCAGCTGTTTGCCACTTATGGTGTTTCCTTTGTTAGCACTGAAGGTGTCAGTGTTTTGAATCAGAGTCTCCCACCCACGCGTGTAGTTTCAACTTTTCCTGCATCCTGCAGTGAGTCTGGTGTTGACCTCAGTCCTTTCTAGCTCTGTAAAAGGTCATGACAGACCAAGGCTTCCTCCCTTTGTGGGGGGAGCCAATAAATGCTCTTATTTGGACCACCTTAAGACTGAAGGAGGTTATAGAACCATACAGCTTCAATTGCTTTAATGTAGTAACTGACTTCAGATGGAGTTAGAACTAGACTTCAGATTGGGCTGTAATGGGTGGAAAGGAAAGGCTGTGTCCTGCGTGGATCCTGTTGGCAGAGATAATAGTCTGGGATAGTTGGGGGCGGTGCCTGTGAGCGAGAGCTGCGCAGAGCTGCTTGCATGCCTCTGCCTAGGAGCCAGACCTGCTTGCCACTTCTGGGGTGCAGTGCGGTCCGCAGTGCCAGGACAGGAGGGAAGCCTGTCTCTGCACCCCGGCTGTGCTGCTGACCGGGAGCCGCCGGAGGTAAACCCATGTCCTAATCCCACGCCCCAATCCCCTGCCCCAACCCTGAGCCCCCCAACCCTCCAATGCCCCTTCTTGCACCCCAACCCCCTCATGCCTGCACCCCCAGCCCAGAGCCCTGACCCCCCCGTCCACCTCAATCCCCTGCCCCAGCCCTGCGCCCCCCGCAAATCCAGAGCCCCCTCATCCTTGGCCTCATCCCAGAGCCTGCACCCCCAGCCCAGAGCCCTGACTCCTTCCTGCACCCCAACCCTCTGCCCTAGCCCAGAGCTCCCTCCCACACCCTGAACCCCTCATTCCCAGCCCCACCCTGCAGCCCTTACCCCCGCACCCCAACCCTCTGCTCCAGCCTTGAGGCCCCTCCTAGACCCCAAGCCACTCATCCCCAGCTCCACTGGGTTGCGGGTACCAACAATTTTCTTCAATTGGGTCACCAGAAAAAAAGTTTGAAAACCACTACCCTAAATGGATGTCTCTGATGATTAGCAGAAACAGCCAGGGAAGTCCTGGAAACCCACATGAAAGGCCAATTAGATTCATGCTTATGATACACTGGCAAAAAGATAGGTGTCCTCTAGGAGAAGTCCTTCTTTAAACACTGCCGCTTTCCTCTGCTGGGGGACAGTGGTTCACCTGGTCCCTCCTCCTGTGTAAACAGCAGCTGGTGATGTATGAAGTGGTATCTGCTGGCTTGATTTGGGGGAGCCACTGTTACAACTTCCCAGGCACATTCTCTGGAGCTCCGCTCCCCTGTGTTGTGTCTCATCCATTGTTCCTGTGTTTTACACCATGTGGTCTGTGTGACTGGGCTGGGAAATTCAGTTACCTCCTCCCCCCCGACCCTTGTAGACACAGCTAAGTTGATGGACGAATGCTTCTGTCAGCCTAGCTACCGTTGCTCAGGGAGGTAAAGTTCCTACACTGACGGAAAAACCCCTTCTGTGTACATTACGTCTACATGATGGAGTTAAGCCAGCATAACCACGGCGATGTAGCAATGCTGGTGTAGTCTCTGTACCGTAGACAAGTCTCCATACTGTAGACATACGCTGAGTGGCATCTCTTTGGGAAGAGAGGCAGGAGCATACTTGCCTTAAGGGGCAAGGACAGGCAGTGCCCTCCTGGGGGATGGGTGCGGTGCTTTATGACCATGGGAAGGGAGGTGCCTTCTTGGCAAATTGAGAAGCGGGTGGGCCTAACCAGAAAGCTGTCACACTGAAAAGGGGAACCCCTGGTTTTCCGGCGCAGTGAAAGAGAATGACTTTGCAAAAGGAATCCTTTCTCTGAACCGCTTGCCTGGGCTGAGCCATGGGATGGCTGCTGTCAAGCTGGTTTGGGTTTTAAGTGTGTGGGTGTGTCATGGAATAGAAGGGAGATAACTGGTCATTGTGCCCCCTCGCCCCCTTTCGAAGCTGAAGAAAACAGCTGGTGTTGGGCCTTGCACTTGACTGATAACCCAATGCTTCAGCTGGGGGAAGTGCTCTCCAAGCACAGGCACCTGGAGATCTGGAAAATCAGCTCAGTTTTTCTTTGGCTATTCAGATCAGGACACCCACCCCACGGCACACTCCCCACCCTGTTGATCTCATCGCTCAGGGGCCCCTACCCCAGCGAAGCTGTAGAAATAACATGTCCCATGCGCTTTCCTGCTCACAAACCTCTGTGTCATTCACTTTAATTTGAATCCCGTTTTTGCCCGTCGTGCTATGGGATTGCTTCTTTCCAGTATTAACTGAAAATTGGGATTTGATTGGTGCTGGCATTTCAGGGTCTCCCTCTGGCTATGCCTCCCCCTCTGGAAAATGCTGGAATTGGTGACATCAGCAGAGTAGGGGAAGCCCAAGCATGGCAATCTCAAATCAGTTTTCACTTTACTTCAGTCTTGGGTTAACACTCCAGGTGCAGAGCTCTCAGCCGGTGACAGTGCGTGGAGCATTTCATTGAAAAAAGGAAACTGAGGTTGCATTTCTGATTGTGTTTTTCTTTGAGTAACTTGTGGCCAGAAAACCCAAAAGAACCACCCTTACTTTGTGTGTAAAGCGGGAACGGCTCCTCCTTGGTTATGCACCGGTAACAATTTTGTAACTCAGCACTCAGATCCGTATGGGATGAATCAGAAAGTGAAGGCCCTTTGCGTAGGCTGAGAACAAACTTCTTTCACTCTTGTTGGTAACCGGTGCTTTATGTGAAAGGCCCTTGATTCCTGACTGCGGCTTTGAGTGATGGAAAGTTAGAAGCAGTATTGCACGCCTAGCATCATAGGCGTGCTGCTCGTGGAAGGGACAAGCAATGTATACGTAATGTATGAGGTATGTTCGGGCTGAAAATTTGGCTCTTATGAGTTACCCTGGCTTGTTACTGGGAAAGTGGCCATGGGACTACTAGAGACCTGTGCGGATCATTCAATAATGCCCATTCCAGGTATTTCCAGCAAGCACTAAACTCGTGCGTCTGTGGGTCAGATCAGGTGGGGGCAGCTTCTTGGTTTCCAGTTGTTGGGGGCGTTAAGCTCTCAGGCATAATGCCTTGCTTTTAGCTTAATGGCGGAAACTCTTGGGAAGTTGCTTGTGTCTCACAGGATGTTGTTATCTCAGAGTATCTGTCTTTGTAGCTATGCCCATAGCTGGCTGTGTGGTGACAGTCTGTATTGTACATGGGAGCACAAACTACAGCCTTCCGAGGCACTTGAAGTGGGCAGAAAAGATGATTGTGAAGTAAGTGGAGTAAGTTTTGCACCATTCCTGTCCTTGACTTTGATCAGCGCTGTTTTTTTTGTTTTTTTTTTTATAACATCATCCTTCCTAGGAAAAGCGAAAACTCAGGCAGTAATTCCATCGGGGTATATATCTTTCCACTTCCCAGTAAAACATTGGTCTAGTAAATGTGCGAAACACAAGCTCTGAGTTTCCTGGACCACGTCAACACAGATGGGAGCAATCCGGGGACGGGCCTGTCAGCTTTCACTCTGCACAGGAAGGCACACCGGAGAGGAGAACTCATTGATGGTGCTTTCCCAAAAAAGGTCTGAACTCTTCATTTGATTCTGCCACTTCCCTTGCCACTCCCTTTCCTGTTAGAGGAGGTACTCAGTTTTTTATTCCTTTCTTCAGATCTGCACGTCTGTTTAAATGCTTCACGTAAACTGAGATGCCGTATCAAGAGCTATAGCTGGGTTGCTGCTGGAGGGGCACGCAGAATGGCTAGATTGAAGGTTTCCATCCACAGAACAGGTACAGCAGTGGTACAGGCGTCTCCTTTGCTGCTTTGCTGAATTGACTCAAAACACCCGCCCAGAATCTCTGGTCTGGGCGAGCTGTGATCAGCACAGGATTCAAGAGGAGCGGGGGAAGGTAGCTTTGTGTCCTCTTTGAAGCTCTCCACTCCTGGCTAACATAATTTAGAACAGTGACAGGCCTGCTCTCATGTTCTTTGCTGTAGGTGATGTGTGTGTGTGTGTGTGTGTTGTTTAATAAGACTGGGACTTTCTTTTCCAAGCTGAAGACCACTAAGCAGGGATAGGATTGAGGTCTATAAAATCATGCCTGGTATGGAGAAAGTAAATAAGGAAGTGTTATTTACTCCTTCTCATAACACAAGAACTAGGGGTCACCAAATGAAATTAATAGGCAGCAGGTTTAAAACAAACCAAAGGCAGTATTTCTTCACACAGCGCACTGTCAGCCTTTGGAACTCTTTGCCAGAGAATGTTGTGAAGGCCAAGACTGTAACAGGGTTTGAAAAAGAGCTAGAGAAGTTCATGGAGCAGCAGAGCTGCTTTAGCATGTATGCTTAAGGCCACGGGTATACCTAGTGTCCTAGGTTCCCAGCTGGGGTCAGGGCAGCCGGCTGGGGTCCGGGGGCAGCGGCCCGGGCAGCGGGGGTCTGGGGTCCAGGGTCGGGGTCCGGGCTGCCCCTGCCCTGCCACCGGGCCCCCGTGGCCCAGGTTACACATTGTGGACCGCATATGTGGCCCACAATGTGTAATATGTTGAGAACCACTGTCATGGAGGATAGGTCCGTCAATGGCTATCAGCCAGGATGGACTGGGATGGTGTCCCTCTGTTTGCCAGAGCCTGGGAATGAGCAACAGGGGATGGATCACTTGATGATTACCTGTTCTGTTCATTCCCTCTGGGGCACCTGGCATTGGCCACTGTTGGAAAACAGGATACTGGGCTAGATGGACCTTTGGGTCTGACCCAGTATGGCTGCTGTTATGTCATGACTGTGTTGGGAGGTGGCCCTAGATCACAGCGATTTAAAGGGGCAGCCCTCAAGAAGCCAACTTCCCAGCTGCTTTGCACAAAGAGACTGAGAATCAGACCTAACCACCTCTAGCAACAAGGAGGGTACAAATCACTCTCTGCCCATCCAAATCTTGGTGCCTTCAAAGATGCCAAGCTTATTTCAGACAGAGCACGGAGCAGCTAGCAGCTTGTAATGATTTGCACTCAGAACTCAACAGGAGCTGAGGTTTGAACCAGCAACCTGGGGAGCTGGGAAAGGGCTGTTTGATTTCATGACTGCTCTTTGGAAGCACCCAGTCCCTCCTCTAGATCGTTTAGAATTAAGTGTGCTCTCTCTCTTGTCTCGTGCAGTACTGCAGGAGCCCGGGATGTGCAGGACTCTCTCTTAAAATGTCACTTTATTAGAGATTTCGCATGTGATAACTCCCCGTATGGCCTGTGCTCATGTGAGATCCCTGCCTAGCAGATAAAGTCAGTCCAAAACTTTTCAACTCCGCTACCTCTTGGTTCCCTCTTGCTAACACCCTAAGTTCTCGCACTCTCTCTGTTCATGTGATAGCTTTAAAGTGATACTTCGTTCCACTTCTGTTCTAATTGTAGTTTCTCCCTTTCTGCTTAACTTGGTGGCCCGATCGTTAGTCTCTGTCAATCCAGGATTGTGAACGTTGTAGATAGCAACTCTGTGCTCTCTGGTACCAATGTAGGAGTCTACTCCAAGTCATAAAATATAGATGGAGGTATATAGTGTGGGTGCCAATATTAAGTGGATTTCAGTCTATAGTTATCACCTTTGTCATTTTCTCGGGGGCAAAGGGATGTCATGATTGCACTGATACCTTACAGAGTGGTGTTTCAGTGTATCAAAACATCTGTGTGTTGTAAAATAATGGTGACTTTGAAGGAAAATTTGCATCCTGCCAATGGTGTTTGTAGCTATATCCTGTTAAACAGGACAAACAGATCGTCGAACTGACATACTCCCCACTTGGGACACCTGACTTAGCGGTAGTCTGCTATGTGAATTTACAGGAAAACGCTCTATGAGAGGGAAGAACTCTGTTCTCGTTTATCTGCTTCTCGTTAAAAAAAAACCACAACTTTTCTATACAGTTTTTTTTTCTTTGTATTGTTCAAAAGTACAATTTTCTCTCCTGATGAAATTGAAATTTTGTCTGTCTGTGTCTGTACCCCAGACTCTTCTGTGTTAGAGATAGGAATGCGCACACATGTGGCATCAGTGTTAATTGCTGGGGAAGCTCACACATTGTATTTGTATTCCAGGGAAAACTGTGGCCCTTGGAGAGGAATAGTATTTCTCAGTGGTAGCAGTCGACTTTGAATTTTTAAATTGTAAAGACCTGCCCTCTCCAGGCTTTAAAAATGGTGAGGAGTCAATGTCAAGGTCCTGTGTGCACCCAGAGTTTATTAAAAACATTTTCCACCTATGACCCCTTTATTCCCTTTTATTACTGATGACCAAGACACACACATTTTGAAATACAGACCCAGATGTCCCAGTTCAGGTGCATAGTTGCTGTGACTACCAATGCAGGATGTGTAGTTGTTCATACAAAATGTATGTAACTAGCCACTTGGCTGCACACTAATGTGTGTGTGGTAACAGCTCACCAATTCAGCATGCAATTGTATGCGGGACTTGCAAAGACTGTTACATGCCTAAGTCCCATGCTGTTATGTTTTAAATGTACTTTGTACACCCAGAGCTGTGGGTGGGGGCACGCTTCAGTGTAGACTTTTGAAGACCAAACCCGAAATTCATAATCTCCTGAAAATCTATCCCAGAAACATGAATATATGCACGCTGTCCTCCTCCTCTTCACACTCCAGAATTTCTGGCATCAGAACTGGGCCCTCAGCAGTGAATTCTGATGCTCACAGTCACTAGATTCTGACATCGCTGAGGCAAGGGGACCATGGCAAAGCAAGGGTAAGGGCAGAAGTGGTGCTTTACAAACACACAGCTGGGTAGTTAGCACTGCTGGGAAAAGGCTAGTTATGTTGGGCTTTGGGAAGCTTTGTCAGAAATGAACAAGGGCCCCTTTAAGGGAGATTTTATTCTGGCTGCTTGGGAAATCTCCCCTGTTCCAGTCTTCCTCTTTTTCAGAATTATCTCTCTTTGTCTCTTGCATACAGTCTTCCCTCTCCTAGGCTCTTGAGACAAAGTATTTCAACTCCAACCGCTGGTATCAGCTATCCTAGCTGAACTTCCTTCTGTGTGCTGTACTGCGGCCTCTCTCTATGAATTGCACTAGTGTCTCTATGCACTGCCTAATATTCTGCTTTTTGCCAGCTATGTGTAATACGTCCATAAACACCCTATAAAATATATGCCGGCAATTGCTGAGAGAGGAGTTAACTCTCCAGCTGCATTGCAAAGCAAGGTCCCTCTCTTTCCCTCCGACCCCCCACCAGTCAGGAGCTAGCCAGGTACACCAGGGTGCACCGATCAACATCACAGCCTGCTCCATGTGATTCCAGATGCCACACCCCTACCCTTTCTAGTTCCATGTGATGGGGACAGGAGAGAATCTGGTTTGTTACGATGTGAACTGACATCTGTAGTGCGCTTTTTTCCTCCTCCAGGCCTTATACGTACCTGCATTTTCTCCTGTCTTTATGCCCCATGCCACTGAGGCCCTTCCTAGCAGCCATTATTCTTCCGCCCCGGGGTGGGACTGTAGCAGGGCTCCTCTGAGAGCAGGTCAGTGCTGCCTCTGCAGTTGGCTTGAGGGGTTTCTTCTGAGCCGCCTAATGAAAGTAAATGGTCTTCTGCCCTCCGTGTGCAGCACAGCGTGACACAGGTCTGGAAAGAGTCTTCCGTGGGCGTGAGCATTGCACAGGGCCACCAAACGAACCCTGTAACCCTGCCTCGTTGTACAAGTGTATGGGCTCCCTGATGCCCACAGAGGGGTTCCCAAAGACTTGTGCTCCCTTGCGGATTACTCCGTTACAAACTGACCCGTTCACTCCTGCACCTGCTTTGACTTTCTAGGAACGTGGGGGTCTTGCAGGTGAACATACTGCCAACAGCCTACCCTGTTGGCGCACGGGAGTAAAGCTAGTCCAAAACCCCCCACCAAACCCTACAGTCGCCCCGCCTTTGTTCATGAAAGAACGTTGAAATCTTTTGGATGAAGGCATCCAGCAAGAACCACATGTTTGTAGCTGGTGGGGGCTTGGAACCAGGGTGGACCAGCAGCCCCCCTGTCAGCTCCCCGATGGTCATGGCAGTCCAGCATTAGTCTGTCTCTTGTTGTGACTTGACATTTTTAGCCAATGCACGTTCTAATCTGACTTCTTCCAGAGTAACAAAGTCCAGAGTCCTTCCTGTTTTTTTCCTGACTCTGGGCCCTGTGGTTCTTTCATCCTCTCATCCCAGGGCTTTCAAAAGTCCTTATCCCCGTATATCAGGGGAGTTCATGCCACATTCCCCCGTGGCTGGCAGGGGAACCAGGCCCTCCCACTACTCTGGGAGGCCAAAGACCCTTTACTGAGCAGCTGTGGTCTGCACCGCCAGACTCCTTGCTGCTGCCTCCTTTGACCCCCTCTTCCTACCAGCCATATCCCCCACCTGAGGGCTGCATTCCACCCCAGTCCTTCCACCTGGGAGTCCTATTTTTGCTCGGCTCCCGCCAGGGTCTCCCCCTGCTCCTGGGCTCGGTCTCTCCCTGCTTCTCCCAGACCCTCCCTCCAGGCCTGACGCAGGAGCCTGACCTGCTTTCTGTAATCCCCGGAGAAACTGCCACCACAGCTTCCCCTCAAGCTTCAGTTCAAATGCCCCTTAGGCGCAGGCTTCTTTCTGCCTTTCACCCAAGAGAGGACACTGCCAGATGCTTCTCCCCTGGCTCTTCTCAGCTTTCCTGCCCACTGCCTGGTGCTCCTCCCCAGCCAGGTCTGATCATCATTTATACTCACCACCCTTGGACTCAGATTCTGGTTAACCAGTGCAGGGTTTCTACAGCTCCCCCCGCACACATACACACCTGCGTGCCTCTCTGGTTCTACGTGACTCATCTCATTCACAAGCCCGAGAAGAGGGATCTCATGAGTGCCCTGAATCCGAGAAGGGGGAGCCGATGAAGGAATGGCATGAGATTGCCCAGAGTTCAGTTCATTGGTAGCTTCGGTTATTGCAAGTGTAAACAGAGGCCTACACTAAAAACCACTGGCCTGAGTTAGCCCAGGAGCACCTGCCCAGAAGGCTCAAATGCTGTCTTCCCCTCACTCTTCTTCCCAGCAGCTTTCCCCTTCATATGCTCTCCAGCTACGGCGCTCCTCTCTCTACTCCCTGCTCTCTGACACACCCACACACCTCTGGGCCCACTGCGGAGTGGAGCTGGGCAGAGACGTAGCTGAGTAAACCCTTTTTAGGATTAAAGGGGAAGCTTTCCAAGCACCTGGGCTAGCCGGGTTTCCTGGTGTTTACACTGTTCCTGTGCATCATCCCGTTTTGCTGTAATTAGAGGCTCTGAGCGCTGCATTCCTGCTGGGAGCTGCTACCCTGTTGGGAAGCAAGGATTTGTATTAGTGGATAATTACTTTTCTACATCGTGTTGAAACCTTGGTTTAGTTAGCGCATGTACCAAGGACAGGAGACCTGAGCAAGGCTGTCTATAAGGCCGTACCCTATTTCCATTTGTTCGTGGTTAGCCACTTCCCTTTCCTTGGAACAAGCAGGTTTCAAGAGTAGGGTCAGGGAGCTGTTCTTGGTAAATCTTGGAGAGTGATTGAGGCTGGGTTGCTGCTTGGATTTAGGTGTTTGCAGCTCGAGTTCACTGTAAAATGAAACAGCAGCCAATGCAGTGGGAAAGGTTCAGTCGATAAGAAGCAAACCAAAAAGAGAACGGCTTTCAAAGGTTGCCTGACTGCAAAGCCCCCTTAAAGAGAAGCCAAGATTACTGCAAAGCAGGTTAACAAGGTCGCAGGCACTCTGCCAGCATTTGAAATCTAAAAATAGGGACATTTGAGGAGAGAAATAGAGACTCTCCCTTTTAGCTCCAGTGAGATGTATCGGACAGTAGAGTTTCTTCAAAGGGCCGGGAGAGAAATGTGTAAATATTGCTGCTAAAAATCAAATCAAACAAAATTTGTGACTGAACCTTGTAAAGAAGGATTGCTGCATTGTGTTTCCTGGGGCATACAGAGTGCCTCACACAATTTGTCTAGATGTGCGTGAACACACAAATTACACTCCGTATTAACGCCCTGCTAGAACATTTAGCTGGGGCATGTACACAGGGTAACAGTCCAGTGCAGCCGGCTGCCGTAAAGCACCGTAACAGTGACAGGTCTGAAAAAATGGCCTCATGTAACATCCCAATTCACAAGCAATTCTCATTATAACGGGGTGTCTCCCAAAGTGCAAAAGAGTGGACACCCCTCCAAGCTCACTGTCCATCTCCCATTCTTTCAGTCGTCTTCCTGCCTTTCCACGTGGTCCACAGTCATCAGCGATGAGACAATTTCTCTGTCCAGTCCTTTCTGAATCCTGGAGGCAGCCTTGCGTGAAGTAGAGTGAAGGGAGTATAGAGAGACAACCTAGACTAGTGGATAGCATGCACTGGGCTGGGAGTTAGGAGATCTGGATTCTATTCCCAGCGTTATCACTATGTCATGTGATATGGGCAAGTAACTTTGGCTCTCTGCTCCTGTTTCTCATCCCTCCCTTTGCCTGTCTCGTCAGACTGTTAAGATCTTTGTGGCAGGAATTGTACAGCTCCTAGCACAATGGTTCCTGATCTCGGTGGCATCCTCCGTGAATTATGCAGCAGCCTGACAGCTTTGTGGCAAGCACCAAATGATTTTAAAAGTGTGGTTATTGACTAGGAAATTGACTAACCAAACCAAACTATTTTCTGCTGCCTCCCAGTGTTGAGTTCACCATGCTGCGGATTTTGTACGGGCAGCACAGAACTGTGTTGTAGGAGTTATCAGAGGGATGGGGAACTGGAGGCTTCGACACACAAGTGGTGAAAACATGGGGCATTGGTGCCCAGCGAATCTGCTGGTTTGAGCACCAAGCAGCAGAGTTGAGGGTTTTCCTTTTGGGGAGAAGTTTTTGCTTTTACCTTCATGTAATAGGCAGTGGCAGAAGTGATGTGTAATTTTGGGTGAAGGGCATCAACACTTAGTTCCTCATCCTTGACAGCAACCACCCTCCTCACTGCCGCAATATCCACTGTTGCATCCAAAAATGATGGTTTAAGCATGCTAGCTGTATGTTTCTGCTAAAATGCTCAGCAGTGAAAAAATTCATTATTGTGACATTTTAATTGTTGTCATTATGATCCAGAGTCAACAGGGATGTGTTACAGCTCTTGGAACTATTGTTTCAGGCTGTCTTATTTGCAAATGCAGGCAGCCAGGCATGGCTGAATTGGGTCCCGTTTGGTTTACATTATGAAGATTCTTTTTGCAATCATGGTGTTTAATTTTTATTAAAGCTTAAATTTTGGAGCATAATTGTGCCGTAAACTTTTCAGTTGGGAAGTTGTGGAAGACATAAGTCTGGATGGACCGTGGCCCTAAAATGAGGTACCATGATACAAAGTTGAAGTAAAAGCAGCAACAGCCGTAAATAAGCATTGAACAGCTGGTGTCTTGATCATCAAAGTAACAAGGTCAGAGTAGCCATAACAGTGAGATGACCCAAGGATAGTTGTTTAACCAGCGTTACTGTTCAGGATTGACTGTACAGCGTGGGATGGGGTTGCCGTGCAGCCTTTGAACGATGCTGTGGGTAAGCAGGGGTGGGGGTAAATGTAGCATTATAAGATAATAGTCTTTGAGTTAGAGCAGGGCTGCCTGGCTAGAAGGTGTCAGGTAAATTTTGCCTGGAAAGATTTCAGCCCCAGAGTAGGTTGGATTTATTTAAACATGATTTAAATCCCCAAATTGAAAGCCTTGATTTCAACTTTTTTCCATTTGTACTTCTGTAATTGCTACCAAGGAGGATATGCTATTCTAGCTATATACATCTATTTAAGCAGTTATGTAGCGTAATATTTTCAGATTTCTATTAACTGTACCATTTTAGTGTGATAGAACATGGTGAAGGATCTATTGCTTTTTTACTAGCTAATTAATTTTTTGTTCATGATTTGTGTCAAGTTGCATTAGGATGGTAACTGAAATTTAATTAAACACACAAACAGCATATACAATTTATTTTTATTAAACAAAACGAGCCGTTAATACAATACGTGACCTAGTGTGCCATATTTATAAAGCTTGACCTCAAAAGCTAAATGTTTTTCCCCAGATTCTTTCTTTATATAGAAAAGCAGCCTTTAACTCAAAGTTTTGCTAGAGACTCAGGGATTCAGCATATTTTCAAATTTGTTTTAAAAGAGCCTAATAAGTTTAGGCCTTAACATATTTTGTATTAAATTCAAATTGCACTTTAAGGTGGTTTATTTTTAAAAAGAAAAACTCATTATAATTTAAATAACAGAAAAACATCTCATTTCCCCTGCCACTCCTCCAAAAAACCCATCAGTTTTTATCCACCCTGGCCCAAGGGCTTGTACTGAGCCCAGAAATGACCTGGGAGCCTATGGAAGGTGCGTTCTCTGTGACTTTTCCTGCTAAAGAAGTGGGCTGCAAAATTCTTCCCACATTGAAGTTTCCGTGTTGTCCCATCATCAGCCCAAGATACAGTGACTCCAGTAAGGAGATGCTCAGTGCGTGAATCATTGTGGCTAGATTCCCATCTGAGAGGATGGGGCATAGTTCTCTGCCACGCTGAAGCTGCTTCTCACCATTCTTCCTATTGAGGAAGACTGCCTCCCGCTCCAACTTGAGGCTATTTTGATAAATGGAGGGGAAAGGTTGATGTCGTGGCTGGATCCACTTCAGTCTTGCTTCAGCTCCCTTTGACCCAGCTGTTCTCTTCATTGAGGGGCTAACCTTAGGCAGACATTGTTCTTGTTTATGATTTGTATTGCATTAGTGCTTAGAGACCCCCATCATGGCCCCAGGATGCTGGGCATTGTACAAACACGCAGCAAAGAGACAGTCCCCGTGCCAAACTAGTTGCCATCCAAGTTGGTTATTGTGCTCTCTTGGTTGCTGAGAAGGAGCTGTGCAGCTGGGTGCTGTCAGTGTGTTGTAGCTTCTCCCAGCCTCTCTGGTGGAGTTACTGGTAGATTTTAAAGAGGAGGGAGGATTGTATGGATTCCTGCAGAACTCAGGCCTCTTGGGGATGCAGGGCAGCTGCTTAATCACATCGTTACCTAGGTCTGGTGTGAGCTGCTGTAGGGCTGCTCCATCCACTCCAGCAGTAAAATGGGGGTAACAGCACTGCTTACCTCCCAGTAGTGTTGTGAGGATAAATACATATGTTAAAGATTGTGGGGGGATCAGGTACTAGGATGTTGGGGGTATAAAAGTACCAACGCTCACAAGGTTTGGTAAGTGGGTGGGCAGCACCTCTGGGAGCGGCTGAGTAGTATAAACGTGACAGGCCTCCGTCGCCATCCATTTAGAACTGTGGTCACGGCCTGGTAATTGTCTTCTGTTCTGCCACGGGGGTCCTTCCCCCAGCCAGCGAAACGTCTTCCAAACAGGCTGAGAGCTCTTTGCCACGCCGGGGGCTTGGGCAGGCCCTCTGGCTTGCGCAGCCCAGATCAATGAGCCACTTTGCTGTCTGGCACGGTTCTTTCTGCTCTGATTCTGCCGCGGCTGTGGTGGAAGAGGAAGAGGAGGTGTGTTTGCCTCCATCACCTCATGAGTGTATTGTGTCTTCAGAGCCCCTCCGGCCTTTAGAGCAGCCATCCGAAATGCTTCTCTGTACCTGTGCCGTTGACTCGCGCCTCTTAGCAAATGAAAACTGTAAGAAAACGTCCCTTTCCCATCTCCCTGTGCTCAGATGGCACTATTTAACTCTCCCTTGGCCTCTCTAGTGCAGTCCCATCGCTGGACTTGCCTCTGGCTCCTGAGTCTGTCGACTCCCCTTACACATACTGGGCTTCCCAGGAGGGAAGTAGATGCAGCTGTGTCTTAATGTCACGATGGAGCTCGCCCGGGGAGGCAGTAAATTCCATGGCTGCGGAGAGCACGGATTGCGCAACAGAATTCCAAGCAGAGCCTTGGATCATAATATTTGGTATAACATGCCTGTTTCTCCTGCCTGTGAGGCTCTCGCATCCAAACAAGAGGCCCTCCCCAGGAAGACTGTTCGGGGCTCTTGCCTCATAGATAAGGATGGGTTTAATGGGATGTTTGGGGGATTTGTTTGATCTGCCTTCCAGGTGGAAGTCAGAGATCTCCCAGCCAGAAATCCCTCTCTCAACAAAGCACTTTGTGGGAGGTATTTCTGAGCATGTCCTAGGGGCTGTGTTTCACTTAGTGAGGTGACTATGCACCAGGGCCTGCTTCCCTGCTTGGTGAAATGCTGTGCAGGTGTTTGGGGTACCGGAGGCCAGAGCTGTCCCTTGGGTACGGTGAATCGGGGCGACTACCGCGGGCAGAGAGGTCAGGCGGGAGAAAGGGGTGAGAAGGCGAACGGGGAGGCGAGCAGGGGGTGGACGAGGAGGAGCCCCCCTACCAGAACCTTCCCCTCTCCCCAGCTCCTGCCTGCCGGCGCACCCCACCAATCAGTGCCTCCCCCTCCCTCCCAGCACCGACCACACAGCGCACTTGGGGAGGGGGCGGAACTGGGTGGGAAAGAGGCGTGGCAGGGGTGGGGCCTTGGGGGAAGGGGTGGAGTGAGGGCGGGGCCTGGGTGGAGCCAGGGGGAGCACCCACCGGCAGATTAGAAACTCGGTGCCTATGCCCCGGGCTCTGCCTCCCCCCCTTAGGGATGGCCCTGCCAGAGGCTCTCAGTAAAACTCAACTCTCTACTATGAAGATGGCTCTGTGGGGGGCTTGAACCGTGCCCTGTCCCCTCCCATGCGAGCAGAGGCGCAAACTGCTTCGACTGCAAAGCTGGTCTTCGCATAGCGCTTGCCACGCGCCCGTGGTTCTGGGTGACTGTAGGGCACAGGTTCTCTCCATCCTGTCCATAGCAGGACAAGACACTTTCCAGGGTAGCTCCTATCCATCCATCCGCATTGGCCATTCCTACCCTCTCTTGTCCCTCTGGCTGAGGAGGGGTTAGAACCTCCCCAGGACAGGGTGTGCCTCTGTTAATCAAATCTATGTTCCTGCTGGATCATTACCAAGGAGCCTGTAACAGTTTTTTATTTGGCCGGGCCCAAGTAGTACATACAGGCAGAAGCTCGGCTCTTGCCTTATCCAGTTCCAGAGAAATCTAAAGGAAAATTACCACTAGTGAGAATTGTCGAGTAGGCAGGGCAGGGCTGGACGACCCCAGGGCCTTGTCTACAGTAGGGCTCCCACCAGAGCACATGAATCCCTGGCAGATGTAGTGTGGGTAAACACCTGTAATGCGGTGATGGCGCGCTGAGCTGGGGAGCGGAGCACAGGGCGCAGTGATGCATTAGCAATGAGCACTGCAGAAGGGGCTGCTTGGATAGACACTCCCAAATGAGCAGCACTGTCTCGCTCCCACTTTATTTCCTTCCTTGCATCCTTTGTTTTCGTGCCCCTCTCCCGCTGTCAGGAGTGCTCTGTTGGCTCCAGTCCTGAAGATGAGCCCTTGCTAACTTTGAGCACCGCCCTTCTCAGTAGCTCTTTCCTGCCTAAATGTCCCCCGCCTGCAGGAGAGGGGGGGAATCCCTGTTTTGGCCTGCCGGTGGATTTAGCTTAAGGAATGCTTCTCTGTTCTCATAGGCACCATCCAGTAGGCTGCAAAGGCCCTAGGGGGGCGTGTTGACAGTACAGGCCACCCGCACCTGGGAGGACAGGCAAGCAGAGGTGGGCCAGCAGGGAACATACAAGCTGCCCATGCCGACTGTCTATGAAGCTGGGAAGCAGGTGAGCTGGAGACCTGACCTGTTGGGGGACAGGAGATGAAATAACCGTCGTAAAGGGAAATCCTTGGACGGCCTGGCCGGGGGAGAGCCTTAAAGAAATCCCAGTGAGCCACTGGGTGAGTGAGCAGGTAGCAGGGCATGTGTAGCAACTACCAGCCAAGGCTTGGCATTCTGTGCAGCCAGATTCCTCTCTGTGCTTTTGCATTCTGGGGGCAGAAAGAGCCCTCGCCCCAGTAAGTAAGAGGGCGAGGTGTTTTCCTCAATTGCCCAGCTGCTAACTGCCCAGATTGTACGGGTGCCTGGTTGTTACATGGCAGAGACTCCTAACCGTCCCTCATTCTGTCCAGCGGGTGTCTGAGTGCTCTGGTGCTGCTGGCCACCAGTGCTAAGCAGAGGGGGGGGATCTGGGTCCCAGGAAGTGGGACGGAGTTGGGGGGGCAGGGGGGAGTTGAGCTGGGAGCGGCTCGTTTATCTCTCTGTGCTCTTCTCTTCCAGTACACGGGACCTGAGTCCACAGAGAGACCCCTTTCGATGTCCCGGCATGAGACCTCTCCGACGACGGTGCAGCCGGCTGGCAACGGCCGCCCCAACGCCTGCTGCTTCTGCTGGTGCTGCTGCTGCAGCTGCTCGTGGTACGTCCTGTGCCCGGCTCAGCACCCGAGGCGTTAAAGAAGCCCCCGCCCCCTCCCGCTCACCTGCCGCTGCCGGCTACCGATATGCCCGTGTCTCAGGGCCGAGGCCCGGCACCCGTGCCACCATTCTGGCACCGTTGTTGGATCCCTGCGTGTGTCCTGTTCCCAAATCTCCCCCATCGGCTCCATATTGCTCAAACGCCTGGCGCATTGTGCGTTGGGGGGGGGGGGGGCTTCGGTTCCCGTTGGCATGGGGGTGAATTTAGCAGCGACCATGAGAAACGGAAGGCACGAGCACCAGTTGATTTTTGTCCTTTGCTTAGATTGTGAGATCTCTGAGGCAGGGACCATCTTGCGGCCTGTGTCTGTGCAGCGCGGTCCTGGCCCGTGATGATACAGCCAAGCTAGCACAGGATGCTGGTTCGTCTGCACAGCTCTGCCAAGGCCCCACGGCGCTGAGCTCACTAGTCCCCCTTTGGGGGAGACGTCTGCAGGCTCTTCCCGCTGGGTGTTACGCTGGTCCAGGCCTCCGAAAACGCAGAGCTGCCTTTTCTTAACCTGCCACTAGACGCTTGCTGAGCATGTGTGGGAAGTCTCCCCCACCCGCCTCCAGGGCATTTGTGTATTTGCGCTTGGTTTATAGTTGAAGGCTAATTGGTGCAGTGTTTAAAAACTGACTGTAAACACCATTTTGAGCAGATGGCCCCAGTGTTTGTGCTGCGGGTTGATCTGAGCCCCGTGGAGCACGCTCTGCATGCGTGTGTTTTCACTCTCCTCCACGCAAGGAATTTGTAGATTTTTTTTGTCCTGATTCTGAACATAGTAAATGGACAAAAGGGCCGAGTTTTCTAAAATGAACGGAGTGTAAAGCAACTTGCAGTCGGGGAATCTTTGAGGCAGGGCCTATTAATTGCTCTTTGGAAACTCATTAAATCCAGCACAGCACGGAGAAGTGTGAGTAACACTTTTGGGGCAAAACCTGGTTCCTGTTTCAGGGGGGCACAGAAATCCCACGCAGGTGATAAGGCTCTCGGACCCCCAGATCTAGTGCTGATAATCTATTTCAAATGGACCTAAAATAGTCCACAATCTTCTTGTGATTCAGAGGCCAGAGCCCCTGCCTGGCTAGTACCAGCACAGATTCATGAGGTGATGTATTTGCTTCTCTGGTGCTTGTCACACTAAATACCCAGGCCTGGATTTCTGAGCCATCAGGTGGGGAGTCTTGTTGTTTGGTTATTCCCATGTCTGCACACAACCTGCTTGGGATTAGGATGCCCAGCGCAGGTTATTGTATTTTACTTAGCCAGGTCAAGGGGGCAGAAATGGTTCTTCCTGGTTAGAATCTCTCTCGCTTCCGTGCTGGGAACTGCTTAAAACCATGTAAACACATCTGTAAGAGCAGCTGGCAGCAGCTGCCGCACAGTTCAGTGGTACAGTGTCCCTGCCCAAGCAAGATGCCCCGAGTTTTCAGTGTCAAACAGCATTTGCGCTCTGAACAGCTGGCACAGAATCAGTCCCTCTCCCAAGGAGGCTGTAGGATGCTGGTGGGGTGTAGGAAACCATTCCGGTGGGCTGGACACATTTGTTCTGTGACCTGTATTATGGGAGGGGGAATTAATGGCGGGGGGGGGTGCGTCTGTGACCTTTGGAAGCCCAGCCTCTCACGAAGGAGGATCCCACAAATACCCACCGGGCAGTGGTTGCATGGGAACTTGTGTGTGCAAATGGGCACTTCGCTGCACGGTTCCCCCCTGTGCCTCCTTTGACAGCTTGCCCCTCACTGTGTCTCCTGTCCATGTCTGCCATGCATCTGGGAGGGATTCATAGAACCCATTGTGCTGTTTGAGGATCTGTCTAGCGTGATTTGGCCGACGTTCTCGCTTCTGCTGGCCCTGGCTGCATCTGAGCCTTCGCTGGCTCCCCAGACTCTGCACTGTTACTCTCCAGCTCATCAGAGCAAAATCGCCCCTGCTGCGAGATCAGTGCAGCTGGCGGCTAATTCCAGGGATGAGTCTGGCCTGCTGTGGTCTAGGGATGTCGTGGCTAGCAAGATGCTGAGTAAACCCACAATTGGTTGTATCAGCCCCTCCCCATACTGGCAGACACGAGGTGCTATCTCAGTTACTGTCTCCTCTCCGGGCCTCACTGTCTGATGGTCCCTGTAATGTGCTTGGTCCCCTTCTGCACAGCCAGGGGTGGAGAATGAAGTACTCCCACAAAGCCACCTTCCGCACAAGGGAGAGTCCACAGATCCATTGCAGCAGGTCTCTCCCATCTGTGCAGCTTCCTGCAGGCAGAAACCAGACCTGTTGATCCAGGCAGACTGGCTGTGGGTGGACCCTCGAAGACCCCTTTGCAGAGCAGCTGTCCCCACACCTCACCCCCAGGGTTGCAGAGGAATCTGATCCTGGGTGAGGAGGCGGAGGCAATGTGATTACTGCTGTCCAGTTGTTACCTTCTGCTGGAAATCCCTGCTCAGCCCCCGTCCCCAGTGTGTACGTACATGTGTGTACACACACAGACACGCACGTTTTCCAGAACCTGGGTAACCATGCTGAGACGGCCCGAACTCGCTACACAGACGCTTGCTTTATCCCCTGGCACTTTTGGCCTTGTTGATTCGTACAGCTAATAGTTTTTTCTTGCAATAATCTTCCCAGTTGAAAACAACAACAGCACAGCATACGCTTCCCCCAGCCACAGAAACTTTCTGCTGTGGCCTTTGCAGACCTTGCAAGCGAAGCAATATTGGGCTGTGACCATGCATGCACAGGGGACTTTTAAGGAACATGTCGTAAGTGCAGGAGAGGGTATCTGTGACTCAGTAGGTGACACTCTTCCCTCCGAGTCAGGACCGGAGCAGCACTCCTGCATAGTGCTAGAAGTGCTCTCGTCCGGATGAGACCCTGTGGCGCTATCTCTACAAGTAAGGGGGTTATGGCCAGAGTCCACTCGGGCTGATCACATTGTGCTGCTTTGAATTTCCCCTTCACGTTTTGCTTCGCCATCTGTCCTAAACAGCTGCAGGGTACTTATGCAACAGCTAAGCTTCACCCCAGAAGTGGTTACATTTCAGAAGTAGGAAGCGGGGCCCTGAACTACCTCGCTGAAAGGTTGTGAGAATTAACGAATGGCTGTAAAGCCCTCGGCAATCCACCCATGGGACGAGCACTTTGAAGCACAAACCATTTGTTATGTGTCCAAAAAAAAGGAAAACCCAGTACAAAATAACTTAAAAGAGAGTGGGGAGCGACCTCTGCTAAGCTGTGAATGTCACGGGGGTGGCAGGCTCACTGGGCTGCAGAAAGTACGGATCTGAGCAGTACGTAGGAGAGCAGGTAGCTGTAAACCAGGTGACAGCCACCCCCATGGCAGAGCTGCCAGAGCCCGTCCTGGCTCTCACGCCGCCTTGGCGCCCTTCTACAAAGGGACCCTGGAGGAAGTGAGAGGTTGCCCTTGTTCTTTTCTCAGCCCCTCCCTGCTGTGCAGACTTTGCCTTGCAAAGGAAGACGTTTCTGTCTTAATCTGGTAAAAGCAGAGAAGGGACAATGTCGCAAACAGGAAGTGCTGCTCCTGTTGCGGTTTTCCACGCATGCGAAATTCAAGAGGCCCAAGGGAAGTTGCCTGCCTGCGTGCTGCTTTCCGATTGCACAGCACCCTTCCTGGCGAGAGAGGGGAGACAAGGGTTTCACTTGGGAGGCTTTAAAAAAAAAACCCCAACCTAACCCCTTGGAGCAAAACCTCCCAGGGGAATGAGGCCAAGCTCCTGCCATCTCAGCGGCATGGATTCCACAGGTAGTAGCTTCCAGAGAGCAGGCCCCTTGCAGCTCTCAGTGGCAAAGACTGGCCTGCAAATTCCCAGCCAGGGGTAGGACCTACGCTCTCCTAGCTCTCGCGTAGCGCTTTGCATCCGTAGATCTCATGGCTGTAGCTTTAAGCTTCTCTTCATATGGCTGTTGCTAGGGCGGGGCTTCCACAGTATTCAGATTTGGGTAGTGTTCATTTTAGTGTGGGGAAGCTGATCGTCCTGTGGAGAAGTAAAAGGGTGTAGCGGTTAAAGTGCAGAACTAGGAGTCAGGAGTCCAGGCTTCAGTCCTAGCTCAGCTTCCTGTGTGATCTAGGGCAAGCCATAGAGCATTTGTGCCTCAGTTTCTCCATCTGCAAAATGGAGATGATCCTCCCGTACTAACTCCCAAGAAGTTTTAAGAGTTAATTCATCAGTGTTAGCTGCTGTCCTTAGCACTATGGACGTGCAAAGCATTACCATGAAATCTGCCCAAGAAGCTCCTTTTCATTAGCCAGCCCCCTGTTTTCGAGGCCATTCCAAAGGAGCCCCGTGCAGACAGAATCAATTCTGCTCCAGTTTCATTCGCCCAGCTCAGCTAAGGAGGTGATTTTTGTCCCTCCTGTTGTCGTTTCTGGATGGAAGTTGTTGCCTTTCCTACGAGCTCGAAGGGCTAGGAGAACCTGTGATGCCTCCTGCCCCGGCTGCCGGATGCTACAGCAGATGTCTGCCAGCTGGTTGTGCTCGAGGTGTGAGTGCTCATCCCAGCCCCCTTCATGGAGGGCAGCCAGGACTTCTCAGCACCGGATCTAGGGAGTAGGCCTTTGAAAGGCATCGCAGTACCTACAGCCCCCATGGTACCCCCTTTCTGACTCAGACCAGTTTGGCTCCTTCCAGTGAAAATTTGGGGGTCATGAGACAGCAGAAAATCCAAGCGTGGTTTTCCCTGCTGCAGCCGTCAGACATTGATGCAGGCGTTTGCTTCTCTCTCTGACTCTGTCTAGGGCAATATACCCTCTCCCATCAGTGTCTCAGGGCATTTATTAAATAGGAGACTGCACTGGCTGCCGTCAGAGGTTACCCCGCTCTCAGTTCGCTTGGGGCTTCCAGGAAGTAGATTCATCGGAAATTAGATTACTGCAAAGCAGTCCCTTCTAAGGAGCTCCCTTTGCCCGAGCCACTGACTGCAGAGCCGAGCCAGCCTAGAAACAGGGCACCAGCCGGCCGCTCAGCTCACTTCACAGCGTGGTCTGGATTCATTTTTTAGTTATTATTGTAAGTGGTTCCTGCTGCCTTCATGTCGCCTCTGTTGCTGTTGGCCTGGGGCAGCAGCGACCTCTACTGGCTGGTTCCAGTAATTGCCACTTTGAATTTTCCATCTGTTGGCGAGGGAACTTCAGGTCAAGAAGAGCTCTGGGTAGCCCAAAAGCTTGGGTCTCACCAACAGGAGTTGGGTGCAGTCAAAGCTATTCCCTCACCCACTTTGTCTCTCTAATAGCCCGGGACCAACATGGCTACAACAATACTGCATGCCTCGATCTTAGCATTTATACTGCTCTCGCCCGTGAGCTGAACTCCAAGTTGAGTGCTATCCTGTATCTCCGAGGCTTGGATTTTAGAGTTGGGGAGACAGTGGGGTCTAATAGCTCGGGCGTTGTGTGACCGAGGGCAGGTCTCTGTGCCTCTGTCTCATCTGGTCAAGGTGTAAGTTCTCTGGGGCAGGGACCATCTCTCATTGTGTGTGTGCGTTTGCGTCTATAGCCTCTAGCGGAATGGGGCCCCTACCGTAGTATAATAATAATAACAATCGGAACCAGGCGTCGAAAAAAGGTTCTTCTCAGTTAAAAACACAGCAGGACACCCAGTGCTGTTGGTGCAGGACTTCGAAGCAGGGAGGGAAGAGCCCAGCAAGAGCGCTGAAGTGTTTCTGTTTGTTGAGCTGCCGTGCTCATGGCTGGCAGAGAGCAAAGTGATCATGGGCCGCTGGCAGGAGAGCGTGGCAGGGGCTGACTTTGCCCCCTAGCAGCTGTCTCGCATAGCACGGGGTAATGGTGTTTGGAATTAACCTGACCAATAGATGATGCAGCAGTTAATGTTTCTGTATTTGGGGGGGGGAGGGAGGGAGGGAACAGAGACCGACATGGCTCTGCAACTCCCCCAAAACAGAGACCTCTTGCAGCCCTCGTTACTGTCTGACTGCCCGCAGTCCACTCTGCCTGGCACGAAGGGGTGGAAGCAGGGGACGTGCACTCGCCTTTCTCCACAGGACACCATCCCGTCGAGGGGGCACAATCAGGAAGTGGGTTTGGAGGGTGCCTTCCAGTCCTGGTTAGTGCTCGCAGCCACCAGAAACGGGATTCGCTGGAGCTACTCTGGAGAGCCGTGCTTGGGGCCAGAACAGCCGCAGTGCTGCAAGTCGGGACTGAAGCAGCTGGCTGAGCTGTGGTGGGAGTTCTCCCGTGGCTCGGCTCTGCTCCAGGCTGTGCTAGGACTTGCGGTCTCTCCCGATTCACGTTAAACTCACTCAAAGTCCACAAGAAAAAAGAACCCCAGCTGGGCATGCAGTGTTATGTGAACGCATAAATCCCCCTCCAGTCTGTGTCACTGCCCATCTATAATCTGCTACCTGCACGGAGTTATAACGTAAGGGAGAGGCACTTGAAAACAGATGGTGTTCCAGCAATTTGCTTTCATCCTGATTTGCATCTGCCATCAAGGGTCTCCATCCTTGTTAGCTGCTTACCAGAAACGGGACCACAGAAAGCAGGAATGCATCTTGAGCCAGCCTCCACCAGTCCGACGCAGTGGAACCTCTTGTCAAGGAGGCCCAAGTATAAAGACTTGGCTTAAAAACACACAGCATTCAATACCATGCGCAGTCCGTAGATCGAGGGAGAGGGGCTGGAGAAATCCAAATAGGCCAGGGGCTTCAGTTTTGCACTGGGGCCAGGCTGGAGCAGAGGTGGGGGCAGCTTAGGGTTCTGATGCTTTGGGGGAGCTGGGTGAGGAAGCAGCCAGGTACACGATAGGTAGCTGCTGGCTCTGGAGGGTTGCGCATGTGTAACGTAGCAAGAAGCGATTCAGAAGCCTGAACTAATTGGGGCTGAGTCGCACCAGTTGGGATGAAGTGACCTTTTCCCCAGGGGCTTCGTTGAAAAGCGAATGCTAAGTGGGGGTGGTAGGTAAATGGTTTACGGACTAATCAAGGTGACTCCTGAGGATTTGAGTATTCTGTAAAGCCAGGTAGTGGCCGGACAAGGATGTGAACTGAGGAAGGGCTGCAGCATCTGTGCAAAAGATCCAGAGAGAGTGAGAGACCCAATCAGTTGCACAAGCGTTCAGGATCATTTTAAAAGGCCAGCCTGACCCTTGCTGCACAGGGTGGATCTGTCTGGGTGCACTGCTCGCATCAAGCCTGGCTCTCTAGTGCCGTTGTGGAAAGGTGCAGCAGCGGCTTGGCCACTGGGCCACAAGCGCGTGGGCCTCTGCAGGCAGCTGTTCCCTCTGAGCGCCATTTACTACCTTTCCATCTCCTTGTTAGGAACGAAGATCGGGAGCGAGCGTGGCGGGCGTCCCGAGACACCAAACTGGAGACCGTTCCAAACTGTGAAGCTTGGTGAGTGGCTCTGACCCTTTATGTGAATGGCTAGTGGGCTGGCAGCTGCCTGCAGCCATAGGTGGGGCTGCTCGATAGGCCCTGAGCAGCCAGCAGAGTGTGTTGGATACGGACTCTGCCCCATCCCCCGATGCATCGCACACGCTGCCTTTGCATTGGCACGCACACCCCCCGTATGGTCTTGCTGATCTGCACTGGTTCAAGCGCAGGGGCGTAGCAGCTAGAACTGGGAACAGGGAGTCAGGACTCCGGGCTTCTGTTTCCCTGCCCTGCCACTGGCTTGCAACTTTCACAGCTGCTCCTTTCTGTGCCTCAGTTTCCCCCAAATGGGGACATCGGAATACGTCCTTAACTTGAGACGGTGCTCGGGAGACTGGATGTGAAGGTTGGATGGTGCCAAGGGGTGTTTAAATGCCGGGCTGGGGGAAGTGCCACCGGCAGCAGGTGGAATGTATTGTTTCATACCCAGCCGTGGGTGTGTTCCCCTCGCCCCACCTTTGCTGCGTGTCGTGTGCTGTCTCTCTTGCACTGGCTGGGCTTTGGCTTATTTGCTCCCCCTTCTCGCGTTTTGTTTGAAGCTTTCCTGTTGCCGCTGCGCAGTCCGTCCGGTCTGAAGAGGCTGCCCGCCGCAATGGACTGAAACGTCCCCGTGGCAAGGCGCACCCCCCTTCCCTTGCCGCGTGCGGCTCAGGTGTCAGGGCTTGAGGGGCAGGTCAGAGGGGCAGTTTGTGAACAAAAATTGAAAAAGGGGGGGAAGGAATAACGATTGGCGCGGCCAGTGCTCCCTGGCCCTGCCTCCCAGTCTCAGACACCAGCACCACTTGCTGCTTGGGCTTTACCCAGCCCCGCCTGCTGAAGTAAGCATCCTTTTCTAGTACCTACCACCCGAGGATCTGGGTGCTTTACACACACGTGTGCTGCTGCTGGTGATCATTCCCCTTTAACCAGAGAAACAGAGGCACAGAGAGAGGCTAAGTGGCCTGTCAGGGACTGTTGCCAGTGGCCACAAGCCAAGTGGCTGTCAGAGGCAGGGATCAGACCCCATTCCTCCTGGTTCCCAGGCCTGTGCTTCAAGCACTAGCTAATACTTTCCCTGCTACAGGAGACCAAGTCAACAGGAGTCCTGTTATCATGGGAGGAGAGGTTATAAGGGGGAAGGTACCAGCTGACCTAGGCCCTGGCTGTGCCCTTCCCCACTAGATTGGCACGCTCACCACAATGGAACCCTACTGCTATTCCAGGCCTGTTTTTCCCACACTGAAACTAACAGTTAAACGTAGCCAGCAGTGATCTAAATATACCTCGGGCCGTAAGGTCACAGAATACCGAGGCTGAAGGGGGGCGGCCGGCCCGGCTGCTGTGGGAGCCTTTGCCATATAAGGCTTTTATAATTAGTCAAGGGACTGCTCTGTTCCGTTGGCAAAACGAGGCTCCGTTTGCCTCGGGAACCCCAGCGGGTGGGTGAGGCATGGACCTGCTGTCGGCCGGCTCCTGCTTCTCTCTACCTCCCCCCTCCCAAGGCCAGGAATCAGACCTGTCTAGAGGGACAGGCATCCCTTTGCAGCATGCTTGGCTATGGAGTTTGCATGAAAACCCCAGTGCTTCCTCCAGGCAGCATGAGAGAGCCAGGCTTTATAGTCTCACATTGTGTTGCTCCTGCTGGAAGAACAGACCAAGCTCCTGGAGATAGTCCAATGACTTGAACTAATAACAACTGAAATCTGGGAGCTAAAATTAGGAATTTGCTAAACCTGCATCTGCTTGTCACTCAGTGTGCTCCAGTCCTGGGTTTGTACAGCACCAAGCACAGTGGGGTCCTGGCCCATGACTGGGGAGTCAGGGGGCTAATGCAATGGAAACACAATAATAAGTGGCTTTCTCGCGCTGCCCTTTAGAAGGTGTCAAGGAACACGTGGTGATATCGTAGACCCACTTCTTTTCTCGAGCTCTGGGGCTTTGATTGTTTCCATGTCTCCAAAACAAATCCCTAAGCCCACCACCATAGAGGCTGTCGAGGAGATAGGGAGTAGAACAGAAGGGGTGCTGTGGTTACAGAGGTGCTGGGCTGGCAGGCTCACACACACAGGGGATTCGCTCCAAAGTCGTCCATCTTGCAGTCCGAAAAGGAAACCAATAATAAATGCAGCTTTCCGTTTTTGTGCTAAACTGACATTCTGCAGAAGCAGCTCTGTGTGTTTTTTTTTCCCCAGAGCTTACAAAACAGAGTAACACTCAGGGCCAGGAGATTTTGCTCTCTTCAAAATCCTTTTGTTGCAACAGTAAAATAAGGATGGAGGGTGGGAGGGGGCGTTTGTGGTGGTTCTTTCGTTCCCTTTTTGACTGCTTGCTGGAATGCTGCGAAGTTGCTGCCCTGCAGTGAAATGATGTGTCTCAAACTGAAATTCAGTTGAGATCAAGAACAGCCTCTCGACTGGTCAAATGGACGGTTAAACAAACCGAAAACGCCTGTGTGAGCATTTCAGAAAAGCTACCAAAGGTGCAACTAGTATTAATAGTACATTATAGCACTACCAGGAAAGCGTTAGACTCCTCAAGGTCCAGATCCTACAAAGTATTTAGGAAAATCATTGAAATCAGTGGAAGTTGGGAGCCTAAATACCTCTGAGGACCTGGCCAGAGCACCTTAGTCTGTATTACCCTTTCTTTTCCACCGTGCTTCTCGTGTCAGTCAATTCCAGAATGCTGGGCAGATTGAAGAGCTGATCAAGCTGGAGAATTAAATGCAACAATTGCAGTATGGTTCCTAAATTCTATAGTCCAAGTGCATGAGGGAGAGCTGTGGGCAGGCTTTCTAACAGGTGCAGACGAGCCGCTGGTAGATGGGTCACAGGGTAAGAGTTTCAAGCCTCTCCCAGCCTGCCATGACTGCATACCGGAGGGTGCTGGCTTGGAGCAGGCAGGTGGCTCAGGCTCACAATAATCCTGTTTTGTTCCCTCCTGTCCCTTTCTTTCTTTCTTGTGACTCCCCTTGTATTTTGGTGACGCTGGGGCCCGACCAGCCTCAAGCCAACTCCCGACGAAGTGCAGGGCTGGGCCCAGTCATTCGACAAGCTGATGAAGAACCCAGCGGGCAGGAACGTGTTCCGGGAATTCTTACGGACTGAGTACAGCGAGGAGAACATGCTCTTTTGGTTAGCATGTGAGGAACTCAAAAACGAGTGCAACAAGCACACCATCGACGAGAAGGCCAGAATGATCTACGAGGACTACATCTCCATCCTCTCGCCCAAGGAGGTACTGGGCCCCCTCCCCGCATGCTGGCAGGCCAGGCTGGGGTGATTCCCAAGCCCCTGTGCTCTTGGGAACTCCAGGCTGCTCGGTAGCCATGCTCCAACTGGGGCGGGCTTCCCTGTCGAGGCAGTGAGGGAAAGCGAGTCCGCCCGCTCACATAATTCAGCCTTGGCTGGCCCCACTGGGGCAAAGGTGGTGATAGGTCCAAAAAAAAATAGCTGCTTCCCCATTTGCAACTCAGAACAGAACAACCTCGGCCATCACTGAAGCAGTGTCCCTGCTGAAATCCGTTCAGGACCCGTTGTCCTCACGTACAGCTGCAAACCTCCGGCGGAAGCTGGAACGGGGACTAGTTGGAGAGTGAATGCACCCAAAGGATGGAAGTTGTTTGACATCCTTCCTCCCTGACTTTGTAATGCCATCTTGAGCCTAGAGGAGATTAAGGGGCAATCTCTGTCAGGCTAGAAGCACCTACATGAGAGCAAATACTTGAGAGTGGGCTCTCCGCTCTGTCAGACAACTGTATAGCAAGAGCCAGTGGCTGGAAGTTGAAGCTAGACAAATTCAGACTGGAAATAAGGTGTAGGTTTTTAAGAGGGAAGATAGTTAACCCTTGTGGATTTTCCATCACTGGCCATTTTTAAATCAAGGTTGGGTCTTTTTCTGGAAGCTCTGTGCTATTTCACACAGGAATTGTTCCAGGGAAGTTGTATGGCCTGTGTGATACAGGAGGTCAGACTAGGAGTATGTCTACACTGCAATGAGACACCTGTGACTGGCCCATGCTAGCTGACGCAGGCTTGCGGGACTCGGACTGATAGCAGGGTAGATGTTTGGGATCAGCTGGGAGCTGGGCTCTAGGACCCTGTGAGGTGGGGCTCCTAGAGCCCTGGCTCCCGCCCAAAACATCTACGCCAGTTAAACAGCCCCATAGTCCAAGCCCTGCGAGCCTGAATCAGCAGGCATGGGCCAGCCATGGGTTTTTAATGGCAGTGTAGACATGACCATAGAGGTGCTTCTGGCCTTGAAATCCATGAATCTGTTAACAGAGAGGGTAGGTTAAAATGTTCTGAGGATTGGACTGGGAGCCAGGAATCTCCACTTTCTCAGCCTGCCTTTGACACTGATTTCCTCTGGGATTTTAGGTAGGTCACTCAAACCATTATTTTTTAAAATTTGATGCTTAAAATAAGGACTCTAACTCTACATCTGGGCATCTAATGCGGAAGCCTGATAATTCAGAGGTGCTAAGCACCTTCAGCTCCAGAAAGGTACAATACAATCCAATGGCTAGAAGTTGAAGCTAGACTAGGGGTTGGCAACCTTTCAGAAGTGGTGTGCCGAGTCTTCATTTATTCACTCTAATTTAAGGTTTCGCGGGCCAGGAATACATTTTAACATTTTTAGAAGGTCTCTTTCTATAAGTCTATAATATATAACTAAACTGTTGTTGTATGTAAAGTAAATAAGGTTTTTAAAATGTTTAAGAAGCTTCATTTAAAATTAAATTAAAATGCAGAGCCCCCCGGACCGGTGGCCAGAACCCGGGCAGTGTGAGTGCCACTGAGAAATCAGCAAGGCGGCACGTGTGCCATAGGTTGCCTACCCCTGAGCTAGACTCATTCAGACTGGAAATAAGACTTGACAGTGAGAGTAATTAACCACTGGAACAATTTACCAAGGGTTGTGGTGGATTCTCCATCACTGGCAACTGTTTAATCAAGATTGGCGGAGTTTCTAAAAGTTCTGCTCCAGGAATTGCTCTGGGGCAGTTCTCTGGCCTGTGTGATACTGGAGGTCAAACTGGATGATCACAATGGTCCCTTCTGGCCTTGGAATCTGAATAGTTGCAGTGAGCTTCGACATCAGGGGGAGTTGCAGGCTTGTACCCCTGAAAACTGGGCTTCTTAATTAGCGGCCTAAATGTGGAGTTAGCCCCACATCCTGCTAGCACTTGTGTGCTTAAGTGTCTGCAGGATCAGGCCTTCCGAGGCCTCCCTCTAGGTGGCCAGATTGGAGGACACTGGTCTCCATCTTCCCCACCGGTAAAACGTGGCTGGCGATAAAATGGGGATGCCAAGAGTGCCCCCGTAAGGCAGAGGCATGCTGAGCACTAACGGATGCCTGTTTTCAAAGTGCTGGTCGAACGTGAAGTATCAATTTTCAGTCAGTTGTCCGTAGCTCTCCTCACTCATTTGGGGTGAAACTATCTTGTAGCAGAGTTGCTATGCCTTCTCCCACCCCGTCCTTAGTCCCAGCCGCAGTTGGCTATAGTGCTGTTGTCACTAGGGCCCGGGTAGCATGGCAAGTCCACACCTTGTGTTTCTGGTCATTAGACTCCTCCGACCTCTAAAACACTCTCTGCAGGCTGGAGCTGGGCTTGGCCCAGATCGTCGTCTTCACTCTTCAGTCCGCCCTGTGTTTGTTCCTGGTGTTGGCTTTTAAAGCTCAGGGAACAAGAGACATTTATCACCCAAACCCTGCAGCCAGCTAGTGTGTATAGCGGGTGCTGTGGAAAGTAGGTGTAATTCAAGCCTTTGTTCCTTGGGTCAGGGAGACACAAAAGCCAGAGAGTAAAGGTAAAGGACAGATCTCTGGTATGCCTGACTTGGGATACTCAGATACTGGGGCTGCTGCCCAATAAAGCAGAAGCCATGTATCTAGGGGGCGTGTGGAACTTGCCCAGAGACAATACTGAATACAGCCACGGCTGTGTCAGGCTTTGGCTTGTGACCTTCTTGAGGTGAGGAGAGAAACATGCCGAGTGCATGGATGAGAGATGGGATGTGTTACTGGCTTAACCCTCAAGAGGGCACCAGAAAGCCACAAAAGCTGCCTACTCCCCTCAGGAGTTGCAGGAGCATCTGCCCAGGCGGCCGGAGGGTTTTGTGGTGTCTCTGCTCTGCTTCCCCCCAGCTGGTTTCCCAGAGGCCTGTGGGCCCCTTGGATCGGCACACAGCTGATCCCAGAGCCCCACACGACAGCACAGAGCCACAGGGGCAGGAATCCTCCTGTTACCGGCCCAGTCGTGCTCACGGCCCACAGCAGGGGCTAGTCACTTACGGTACATCTGCACTGCGAGTCAAAGCCCAGGGCTGGGCCGGGCCAGCTGACTTTGGCTAAGGGGCTCAGGGGCTGTTTAACTGCAGTGCAGACGTTCTGGCTCAGCTCTGGGACCCTCCCACCTCACGTTTTGAGATCCCAGGCACTGCAGTTAAACAGTCTATGGGCCCAAATCAGCTGGCATGGGCCAGCTGCGGGTTTTGAACTGCAGTGTAGACAGACCCATTTTAGAGCCGCTAACTCTGCCAGCCTAGGAGAAGGCCCCACCTCTGGGGAGAGCAGGGCTTTCCCCAGAGCACTCTCCCAGCAGGCAGAGCAGCCAGGCCTGGCAAATGCAGCCACGGGTCCAGTTGTTTCCTGCTCCCTTTGCCCCATCCTCTTGGCCACCCCCACTGCACTTCACCCACCTGACTCTGCGAGCTCAGATTTGGGCTGAGGCCAAAGGGTCAGATCCAGTTCAGCCCTGACCTCGGCAGGGGCTGCTCCCTTTGGCACTCCGTCAGTGGGGTTATCCCAGGGCTCGAGTCTGCCCATCATGCATCCAGCCTCTGGCGGTGCTGCACATCTCACCCTCCTCTTCGGCCAGCGCAGCCTTGTGCCTGGAGCCCAGGAGGGCCGCGGCATGGTGCAGCCCACAGTGAGGCCCCATTGGCTCCTGGAGCACAGCTGTGCCCCACCGTCTCCTGTCGAAGCCTCATCTGGGGAAGCACCTTCTCCTTCTCAGCCAAGACTGGCCTGTGCAGTCTGGGGGCCGGGGGAGCTGTTCTGAAAACCTCACGGCCTCTCTCTTGTGCCCGTTGCAAGCCTGGGCCTGCACCATGCAGGGGAGTCTGGCAGAAGGGGGGAGTGAGGCTGGGCCTTGCCGCTCTGGGTGCGGGGCCCCAGCACTGTCCTTTCCCTCCCCTAACGGCCTTGTCTCCTCCCCTCCTCCTCCTCAGGTGAGCCTGGATTCCCGGGTGCGCGAAGTCATCAACAAGAAGATGCAGGAGCCCTCGACACACACCTTCGACGACGCGCAGCTACAGATCTACACCCTCATGCACAGAGACTCCTATCCCCGCTTCCTGAACTCTGCCATATACAAGGCGCTGCTGCAGAGCATCTCGCGGTCGTCCTCGGAGTCCTAAGCGCCTGCCAGCCTCGGCCCGTGGCAATGCCACAAACCGTTCTTTTTGTACACCGGTGTCGGGGGCGATCCCCGAGCTCTGGCTCTGTCTGGGGCAGGTGGGGAGGCCTCTGGGGCCAGGGGGCTGGAGCTCCCGCTCTGCTCACCCCCCCCCCCCGCCACCACCATCCACCTCCACTTTTTAGCTTTAGCAATGAGCGTCAGCCAGGTTCCCTGGCCACTGGAAAACACTGTCACCCCTCAGCCCTGCACCGTGTCCCCCCTGCTGCTCCCCCACCACCGCCGGTGCCCCCTGTGGGTGCTGCTGAATCAGACCGGGCTGGCGCTGCCGTTCGATCGTCAAACTCAGGCCTCTCTTACTACTGAACCCCATCGCTGTCAGGAGCAAGTGGGGGGGGGGATTGCTGGGGGGAAGGGGAGCCCCATGTGGCTGGACTTTGCTCCCCCACCCCCTTTTGAAGAGGTCACTTTATCCCCTCCCTGCTGCACCCAGGGTCACAGCCGGGTCTTGTCTCTCTGTCTCCCAGCAGTCTTTCTGACGTTTTTATTTTAAATGCTTTTTGTTGGCTTGGGGGGGACATGGATTTCACAAAGCTCGTGCATCCGTGTAAACACAGCCCAGGGTCAGGGTTACATTGCCCTGCCTGTTATACAGCCTGAGGGTTCGACCAGGGCCAGGCCCTCTGTTTGCAGCCATTCGATATTAGCACCTGAATCAGCCTGCAGGAACCAGAGCTGGCAGCCTCCTGTCAGCGCACTGGGCAGGGAATGTCCTGAGAGGGAGCAGGGGCTCTGCGCCCGTCCCGGTCTCCCTCCCCCCAACCTAGTCATGTTCATGACTTGTTCCTGGGTAGGGTGACCAGACAGCAAGTGTGAAAAATCAGGATAGGGGATGGGGGGCGGGGGGGGTCATAGGAGCCTATATAAGAAAAAGACCCCAAAATCGGGACTGTCCTTATAAAATTGGGACATCTGGTCACCCTATTCCTGAGGCTGCCACCAGGCCCTGAGAGCAGAGCAGGCCACCTGGCCCCTGCCCCGCCAAGCCGCCTCCTGAGGTCACAACCCAACATGGTGGTTCCCAGTCGGCGGGGGCGCCTCGTTTTCAGCCCCCGCTGGAAACCAGGGCTTGCCTGCCTGTGGGCCGAGGCTCAGGGCAGCTTGGGAGCCTGGGGAAATGGCCCGGTGGAATGTCGGCTCAGTCTTTGCAGAACAAAATGTCCGAGGTTTGAAGTTTTTCTGGAAATTTTAAAATGTTGATTTCCCCCCCCCACACCCCATTCAGAACAAACTTTTTTTTTTTAATTTTGTATTTTCCCAGGGCACGGGAATTGCAGGAGCCGAGTGGCTCTACTGGGGATACAGAAAATGATGTGGGGAAGCCCCACCCCTTTTCCTCTCATCCCCCGGGGGCCTGGGCTCAAGCTACAGGAGGAGAACGGTGCACTGCGGGGCTAGGGGGGGTGGGTACAGGAGATCAGAAGTGGACAGGAGGGAGCTGAGATGTCCTAGCCCCAAAGAAGCCAGCACAGCTTACTAGAACTAGGTTCAACTGGCTTCTCCTTTGGGCTTGGATCTCTTCTCCTCCCGCCATCCTGGTTCTGGGTGGCCCCTCTGCTTCCTGGCTCAGAGGGCCTGAGGCAGGCGAGGGGGAAAGGGGAAGAGAAATGCAGCGCTGTGTAGAAGCGAGACACACAGGCAGCTCCCTTGGGACACTGGACAAGCCGGGCCTGGGGCACGTGCACTGATCTTGCCAGAAGAGGCTGTCGGTGTTTGGGGCAGTGGCAAGATAACAGTTTTGTGTCCCTGGGCCCAAAAGAGCCTGTCTGGGGGAAACTGTTATCTCCTCCATAGGCTCCTTCAAGGCTGGCCCTAGAGTTCCAGGCTGTCTCCAGGGCACGCAGTACTGAGCTTGGGCGGCAAGAGTGAGCAATGGGTAAATGAGGGAAGAAGACCACTGTGCCTTGGAGACCTAGCCTGAAGAGCTTAGGTGCCATCTCAGCTGTGGCCCATCGCGTGATCATGGAAGACGCAGATGGAAACATCACCTGAGGGGTGGGGATCTGGCTGCAGCCCCCTGTTCCAGCATCATCCCAGCTCTCCACTGGTCAGGGCCAGATATTTCCAAGGGCAAAAAGTAGCCGGAGAGTCTTTATACAACATAAAGGAGCAGCCAGCAGGGCAAATACAGTTCATGCCCCACAAGAGATGGCTGCTTGTAGGGGACTCTGCCAACATCTGTTCCTCGCTCTAGTAGCCCTGCTGTCTGACACACCCATCCCCCTGACCCAGGGGCCATTCGCTTCTCGGCTCACGTGGTTGATTTCTCATGAAACGATTGATTTTTAGGGCTCATGAAAGCACTGGCTGGGGTTGATGCTTAGTGAGACCGCCCCAGTGTGAGCATCCTCCAGGTAGCTTTGCCAGTGCACTTTGCTCCCCTCCCCAGCATCAGCTGCTGTGTGGGGCCTTTCTCATGGGAACCACTGCAAGTGTCACAGTGGAGCTGTGAGGCGGCCAAGTCCTCGAAGGATGAGGCTGCATGTTGTCGCTGTTGTTTGTCTGCTGATCCAGATTCAAACAGATCTGAGGCCTTGGTCTGCAGTTCTACCCATGCCCTGTGCCAGGGCTTGGGGGTACATTTCTCTTCTTGCCTTATGCAGTCCCTGGGCCCGGAGCAGAGCCAGTTGTAAAGAATGAGACACGGGGTCTAGTAGGTATCTGGTAGCCAGGCATCCCCACCGTATCCACTCCACTCCGTTTCCCTGGGCCACTTCCAAACCAACAGCAATTCCTGATGCTGCACCTTACTGCCTCTGAACGTGCTCTTGCAGCTGTATGCCAGGAGCCTGGCTACTTGATCCATGCTGCAAATCAGAGGTCAGTGCAGTGAAATCCAATTTCTGCCCTGCCCTGGGGAATCACGGCTCTGGATTGAACACCAGACAGAACAAACAAACCGATCCACCTGTTTGGATGCTCCCTTGGATTAATTTGTAAGGAAATTTGCAGGCATCCCTTATGAAAAGATACTCCAGTACGCTGGCCCCATGCACACCTTGGGCGTGGACTGCACAGTAGCGTATCTTTGTAAATAAAGGGATTTCCTTCCAGAGAGGAATGATTCAGTGTTGCGCGTACGACAGCGATCTTTCTCCAGGGGGCTGCTTGCTGGGGATGGACAATGCCTTTGGTGGCACGTATATCTGTGTATTTTTGTAACGCATGAGGAATGGTGCGTTTGAGCTGCCAGCTGTGGCTCCCAGATTTAGAATAGTGTGCTGACAGCCCTTGCCCCTCAGTATGAAATGAACCAGACACCACACCACAGCCAGCTGTGTAGCCCACACACACACACCCACACCCCCGGCTTTTGTATCTTCAGATCATTTTGAAACTCTGTGTCCCAGTGTAAAAGGATGCTGATTAGTCTTGACTGTCTGTATGTTTGACCAAAAGCAGCCCACGGTTTTAATATTTATCCCCCCACCCTCCCGAAAGAAAAAATTTAGAAACGGTTCTTTTTATTGAAGATATTTTTTAAACAAACAAAAAAATTCTCTTGTATTTTTTTGTTTCCTTGCAGGCGGTTGCAGTTGTGTGGAAAATCATGTTTCAGTAGCTGGAAATTTGGTTGTATTTGCCAAATGGGAAATTCAATCTTCTGTCTCCCACTGCTGCCCCCCTCCCCCAGGTGAGAGAAACTAGAGAGTGCTCATTTATTAAGGCATGGGCTTATCTTAATTAGCTAGTTGCTCATGCACCTGTGTTTACTGCCTCCTAGCAATGGATTGATTGCATCTTCTTTGGAAGGAGGTACAGAACTGCAACATGTAGAGAGAGAACCTTTAAGGACAGGGCCAAATCCAGCAGTTCTAGCCAAGCTGACCTTTGTAGTCTGCAGGATTGGTCCAGTAAAAAAAAAACTTACCGGGAGGTAACTTATGCCGTCAGACCTGCGCCTCTGGCTGACTCCAGTGTGAGTTGCCTGCAGGCGGCATGGTGCATGTGTCAATCAATACACATCCGGCCTTCCGCCTTCAGGTGAGAGGGGTGGGTTTTGAAAGGTGTTTGTATGCACCAGATTTTCACGTGCAGATTTGCATTGCTTAGCTCGCACCCAGGCACATGGACGTGGAAGTGGGGCTTGTGTGTGCAAACCCCAGCTTGCACACACACGCACAAGTGAGTTGGGAGTGCACAGACCAAGCCAATTAAAATTGCATACCGTAACATAACAATGCTCTCATTTTTCAAGGCCAGGCCAGTCACTCACAGGTGTCTCCGAAGACAACTCTAATGATTGTGAAATACAATTCAGCACTTACAGGGGTGCTTGGTTCTCACTGTGAGCGCTTTGCCTGAGCGAAATGGAGGCAGCTTTCTTTTAACTCAGGATGAGCTCAAGCTGCAAAATTCAGATCCCTCCCCTAAATTTAGGAGGTTTTTTTCAGCACTGGGGTTTTGGTTTGGCCTGTTGTTATGGCCCCAAATTTAGGGATGGTTTGCACAATCCCAAGCCAGCGCTTGGATTCTGGGCACCCCCTAAGCTGCAGGATGGTGAGATGCAGTCTTGGTTGGGCCCCTCTCAAGCACCCATCTGTCTGACGTGTAGCAGGGGGTGTATGAAAAGGGTGCTCAGGTGATTTGTGCAGGAATGAGGAGGCTATGTACCTTGTAAGTGGAGTGTGCAATTGCTGCTAAGCGAATGATAGAACGGTTGAGAATGACGATCCAGGAAGCTCAGTGACTTTCATCACCAGGGACTCCCCATAAAGTAACAGTGGAATTAATTACGTCTTGACCCACCAACCACTTCTGCACATGCTTCGCTCTAAATGTGCTGTCAATGGGGCTACTTCTGAGCTTAACATCAAACGTGCATAAGTGCGTGCAAGACCAGAGCCAGTATGACCGAGTAATGATATACACGATGCAAAAGCGGCATCTTCCCCCAGCCCGAATTCTGCCCTAAGAGAGGGGTCTGTTGGTAAACTGAGCCGAGACTATCCTGCTTTCACTCCCTCCTGGAGATTCTGGGCCAAAGCCATGCCCGCGAAATCCCAGGAAGTCTAAAACAAAGCCCCCCAGAGCTGTTGGAGACAGTAAAAGCACTGCAGAGATGGCATTTTGGGGCATGGCCGTGTAAGCGCCGTATGGGGCAGCATGACTGGAGGGGAGCTGAGAACATACGTGGCTTCCCCAAGCCCCGCCTGTTGGGCGGGACTAGAGCATATCAGGATATTCTGGAACCAGGGGTGGCTTTCGAGTCTGAATTCAGAGGCAGGAGCCTTAGATGGCAACTGAGCTGGCTGCCCTAATCCGCCAGTTTCTAGATGTCTCCAAAAACACTTCGCGAACTGGAATTCTACTGTGCAGTGAAGATTGTGATTGTAGGGCTTCAGAAAGCACAGAGGCCCAAGCAGTCACTGTCCGGGTTGTGCTCCGGACTGACATGCTTACTGCAGCGGTTCTGCTCCACTTGTCGCCTACTGGTACAGCCCCCATTACAACCAGGTAACTTCTTTCCCTCTCATGCTCATGAATTTATTATCATGCATTCAAGCATCCGAAGAATGACTCTCAGGCTCCTCCTGGCCACAGGAGTGCTTAGTTGATGGGTTTCCCCTCATTCAGACCTAAGGGTTGGTTCTAGATAATAAGCCAGAGGTTAAAGGAAAATGCCAGGAGGCAGGGGGTTTTTCGGCATAAGATTAAAAGACACCTGGATGAGGTGTGGGGGAGGGCGCCCATGCACCCAGCTCTGTGGATTTTCAAGCTACTAAAGCCACCCCCCTGGGAAGAAACACCCTGCAGAAGCACCTTGTCAGCTCAGTCATGAATCTTTGTTGCATTCCTAGTGTGGTGGTGCTGGCTAGCTAACCAGGGAGCACAACTCCCTCCGAGCAGCACATCCCTGGAGACGCACCACAGGAAAAGCAACAGTGGCTGTTCATTGGCTAGCTTGCTATTTCTTCAGTACCTAGAATGCCCCCATGCTGTGTTGTTTAAACACATGTGCCTCGTTTAAACTTTACTGCCAGGAACATGTTTCCACCACCACTCTGCTTTGAGAGAATCTCTAGTCAGCAGCAAGTAGCATGGAGTTCCACAAGTCATCAGCCTCCTAGGATCTGCTCGTTCTCTGTAAATCCAGCTGCCTCCTGTGAAGCGAGAGCCTTGGGCTAACCAGCCTCATGGAACCATTTCCTCATGAGCTGGGTGTTATTTAAAGAACCTGAAGCACATGTTGTGGGAAACCATTCGAGTCCGATCTCTAACAGGTCTCACGTGCACCCCCCACTTTGGAGGTCTCCAAGGAGCATGGAATGTTCTGCAGCCCGGGCTCTGCTCCGCCTGCTGACGGGAGAACGACGCAGTGGCTCATTTTTCATGCAGAGGTGTCGCTCTTGGAGCGGAGGAGCAATGCGATAGAAAGGGTGACTGCAAGCACCTTGGTAAATAGTGCGCGCCAAATCGGGAATAACTCCCTGGAATGCACTGGAGACCGCCCTGGACTCGCAACCAAATGCAGCCCTTTCAATGCTAATTGATGTTCTTACCATCTTTTCTTTACATTCCTGCCTCCCCAGTGTAAGGCTCAGCATCCTGCAAGAGAAGCAGGCTGAGTCCCGCATGGGTCTCAGTCTGGCTTCTTTGTTCTGCTGAAGGAAAACAATGGTCCATCAGGTTCTAATTATCTTGCTGATTAACTCTCTGAATGTTCACTCATGCTGCCATCATATTTGCACCAGGCCTCAGAAGTTAAGATCTAAGGATTATTAGTTACCCTGGCAACCCATGTTCCTCCCAGGCTAGGATCTCCCTTGCAGCCAATGAAGTGAGCTGTAGCTCACGAAAGCTTATGCTCAAATAAATTGGTTAGTCTCTAAGGTGCCACTAGTACTCCTTGTCTTTTTGATCTCCCCAAACTTTTCCAGGACTTGGAGTACTTGCCCCACACCTGTTTCCATTGAACTTCTCCAGCACAAACTGTTAAATGCAAACTGTCCCCACCCTGCTGTAGCAGCGAGGCGTGTCTGTTTATTGGGTGGAGAGGCAAGAGCTCACCCAGTCCTATTAAGAGCATTCTGCTGATGACCCATGGCTCAGAGCTCTGCTAGAAACATACTGTCCAAACAACTGACCTGACCCAAAGGGTTGATTCTGTAGCTGGGCTGGGAGAGGGAAGCAATAAATAATGAAAAGGAAATGGCCAGGTAACCAAAGGAGATCAACCCCCAGCAGCTGTCCCTGTTCTCACGTGGGCTAGGGGTAGAAGTCCTCATTGTTCTCAATAGCAGCTGTTGGGTGCTGAGCTCTTTTGAAAATCTGGCCCTCGGTGTGTGTGGCCATATTCTGCCCCACACCTGCAGTGAAATAAAGGGGAGCTGCATACATATATTGTAGGGCAAAATACTGAGAGGCCAGAAGATACCTATGGAAATCTCAGTGTATGGAGATGAAGGAGTTCATCAATTACAGACTCAGTCACAAATGGATTCCCTTCACCAGTTGATAGAACTGGCCTCCCAGTTACATCAAGGCTGCCCGGGCTTGCTCTAACTATTGCAGGCAGGAGCCTACGGCCAGATGGGAGCTCCCAGCCAATTGAGTGGCATTTAGTAGCATGAGCCAGCTGAATCAGTACGAACAGATACAACCCCTTTGTTTTTCACAATGTTCTGAATCAGCTAAAGCAGTGCTGAACTTCCAGGCCTGTAACATGGGGCCTGGTGTTAGGGGAACCTTCGCCAGCTGCCAGGTTTTCTGTATTGTATTACAATTGCGAGGAATCTGTCTCTATGATGTGGATTCAATCTGGAGACTGCCAGCCCCTCTGGCAGAGGGTATTCCTGTGGGTTCCCAGCACTCTTCCTCCCACCCTCCATCAGGAATTAAACGTCTGTATTCAGAGCTGCTGTGTTATTTTATGATCAGTGACTTTACAGACAATCTGTCCTTGATTTTCTTTACAAAACCCTCCTTTACATCAGCCTTCCACAGCTGGTGTTAAAAGGTTTGTGACAAGAGCAAGCTGTGGATAGGGCTTCTGATTTTAGCTTTTAGAACATCCCCGCTACAAAAAAAAATTGAAATTGGTGTTTATCCAATAATACTTGTATCTAAGGGCTAGTCTACACTGAGCAGTAATGTGGACTATGGGGGTGTGATTTCTAACGCTGTGTTGCACATTACTTGGTCTGGACACCTAAAGGTGGTACACTAAATGTTCCCTAGTGTGCGTTAATGCAACGCTGTTTGAACAGTACGACATTAAAGTGCACTAGGGAACATTACAGAGGTTGCAGTATATACTACTGTAATGAATAATGTACATTAAAAATACACACTGCAAAGATAACAGACATTATTCATTAGAGTATACAAAGAGAAAGCCCCTCCCAAAAAACAATTTTTGGACACTTCCATAAAACTCAAAAATTGCTAAAAATAACACCCCCAAAATGAAACGAACAAACCCCCCAAAACCAGAAGCCCTAGATCTGTACTAACGCAGGCGCTGTTCTCAGTTATGCTGCTGTAAATTCAGAGTAACTCGACTGCCTTCCAGCAGTACCCTGAGATCAGAATCTAGCCCTTGCTCTGCCCCACCACCCCAGTTAATGTGTGCCGTGTCCTGCACTGGATATCTGAGCAAAGCTTCCACTAACTCAGCTGGAATGTGGCCTATGTCATGGGTGCAGGATTTGGCTCAGGGCTTTTTGGTTCATGAGCTGATTAAAAACAAAGTGTCATATGTTTAGGACTAGGAAGCATCCCAAGGAAAACTGCAGTGTCAGGAAAATTGCCAGGGCATTTTTCACAGCCAGGATTCAGACAGCTGAGGTTTGAAGGCCGACCCCTCTTCTGATGGCACAGTGGGCTAACACACAACCCTATTGCCTAACAGACCAAATGTCAGGGTATCTAACTAGATCTAGGGAAAGCGGTGTGGTTTCTGGCTGGATGCTATCTCAGGCTGTGCCCATCCACCGAGTCCACACGACATTTGGGCAGGAAATGCAAAGTGCTGTAAGCAGCAAGTTCAAATAAAAGTCAGAAACTGGCCAAAAAAAAAAAAAAAAAGAAGTTTAATACTGTTATGAAAAAATGACAATACTTATCTGGATGAGAAAATACAGCCAAAATGCATGGAGTGAACTCTCCTGCCAGTCTGTCTGCCCCCTGGATTCCAATCACAGCTGCTTCTCTCCACAGGTGCACAACCCGAGAGCCAGGTCTCCCCCCAAGATGATGCACTTAGTGTGTGACACAACGGAAACTCACTTGGGATACGGTACACAATGGCTGGAGAAGTCAGAGAATATAGGTTGTGGTCTGTCCAGGTTCGGCCGCTGCCATCAGGCTCACGGACATCTCAACAGAACTGCAAGAGATTGAAGTTTATACCCAGATTAGAAAACCCCATTGTAAACAAGGGCCGCGGGCAGCACTTGTGGCCACGAAGGAACCAGGGATCTGGCTGACAGTCTTCCTCCTCATGGGGCTGGGGAATCTTGCTCCTCCTGGAGTAGGGGGAACCTTCTCCTCTAAAGATGGGCGATCTTGCTAACCTCCAGCGCCACCATTCAGCTCCCATTGCAGGGGAAGCTACAGGCACCACCCTGTGTAAATGAGGGTGAATAATATAAAGGCGGGGTAGAGAGCTGGGCATAAGGACGTGCCACTCTCATCAAGGGGCTGGGGCCAGTGCTGTTGCTGTTCACCATTCACTCAATAGCTAAGGTTTCTGCTCCGATCCAAGTCTGGGCACAGCACAAAGGGGCAAAAATGTGAGAGCTTTAAAAGCCTGAATAATTGTCACTGTTGCCTCCCTTCTGTCGGGTGCGTGGCAGGAGGGGAGCAGCCTAGTGAACGCGCTCCGGAGAAGTGTTCCGTGTCCACGGGCGGCATGGAAAGCCGTGCTGATTCATTGTGACTGTTGCGGGTGAATGGGGCCATGGAGGCTGAGCTTGTTCTACGAACTCCTGCACCACTGATCTCCCACCAATGCCAGCATGTACATCTGGCCAGGCCTGCAAAGTGACTGGCTGCAAAGGCATCATCCCGCTGTATCCCAGAAGATCATGAGCTCTATACAGCCAGCAGCCGAGTCCACCCTAACAGTGATCAGAGCAGAAGTTCTGAGTGTCCCATCCCCACAGACTCGCTGGACATGTTATGCTCTGTCTCTCCCTCTAGCCTGGGTGTGACAGCAGTTGCTAGAGTCAGTTGGGGCTTGGAAGGGGGCTAAGGATTTATTCCTAAAATGACAAACTACAGCTGTCAACACCACTTATCTTAATACATTTCCCACCCTCATTCAAACAAGTGTCATTCATGCTCTACCTTCCAACGGTTCCCACACTCGTTGCACGCGACGAAGGTGGTCATGGGCTCGTCGGAGCTGCGGGTCTGCACCTGTAGGAAGGAGACAAGAAGGGAAATGGGAAGGAAAAGCCCCCACTTGGACCTTTCAAAGAGATTCATAATGGGCTTTCCATGGTAGTCCTCAAATATCCTCTGGGTTCATCAATCAGAACCAGGGAGCAGACCCCTGAGAGTCACTATGTTGCTGACATGTACAAGGAACACTCTGGCTGTGTCTCCACCCCAGATGCTTCTCAGCCATGACCTCCCATTGCACTAGCCCCATCTGACAGCAGGGACAGTGGAAGCTGTCATGGAGGTAGGGCACTGGGATTGTCAGCATTGTGTTGGATAACTGCCAACAGCAGGCATAGACAGGATGGTGGTGAAAATGCCATTTTACACTACATCAGTGTGCCCACCGTTGCTACAGACAAGGCCTAAGGGCTTCCAGGTTTGAACTGTCAGTGCCCAGCACTAGCCTGGCTCGGTCACACCTGGGGCTGGGCTAGTCAAAGAGTGCATTTTCTTTCTAGTCATCACCATGGCAGCACTCTGCAGATGAGTCCCCAATGGTCTTTATGTGGCTGATAACTAGTGCCATGGGGGACGGTCCATCTATCTGTCACCATTTGCCATGACACCCGCGGAAACTGATTCGTGTTGAAGCAGCAGGACCTCAAAGCAGCAAGGGCTTCTGTTTTAGTGGTTAAAACACCAGCCTAACGAAGTCCGTTCCGATAGCAGGTCGCGCTCTGTGTGCTGTAGCTAGGGTGACCAGACAGCATGTGTGAAAAATTGGGAGGGGGGTGGGGGGTAATAGGGACAAAACCCCAAATATCGGGACTATCCCTACAAAATCGGGACATCTGGTCACCCTAGCTCGAGCTCACAGCTGATCCATTCCCATTCTGAAATCTGGAAAGAATATAGCTCACAGGATCCATGATATTCATGCTTTCGGTGTAGGTAAGTGCCTAAGGAAATTGCCTCTGCATCTCCCAAGTCTCCAGCCACAGATTTAAGAGTAAAACATAAAAAAGCACTCAACCCATTCTCTTTTACAGGCTAGTCCTAACTTCGGCTTTACAGTCTGCCAGGGCCATATGCTGTTATTGCTGCCTGCAAACTACCAATCTGGTTTATATTTAAGCCTATAGGGGATCCTGGTATGTGACCGCGGCCTCTGAACAGGCTTGTCAGACACAGGAACTTTACTAAACTCTAGAAACCAGATTTTCAAAGCTTGCAGGTGATCCTGGGAGCCTCCTTGCATGTCAAATCACTGCAACTACCTGCATATCGCAGGTCACAGCACATGCTCAGGGATAATTAGGGAGCTCTGCATGTGCAGTGACCCAGCTGGCAGTCATGGTAACTACACACGCAAATTAAGTGAGCACATTTTGCAAATACCTTGTGGACCTAAACAACCCTGAAAAATCTGGCCCTTGTGGTTCTCCTGGTGAGCTGCAGGATTCGTGCCACCTAACAGTGCCCAATCCCATGATGTGCCAAGGACAGCTGGGGAGATGCTGAACATCAACTTCCACTAGTCTGACAGGAGATGGCTCAGAACCTTGCAGGAGGGTACCCTTTATAAGCAAAGGTGGTGGCTAACCTGAGTGTAAGTGCAGTTCTTCTTCTTGCACTTCCCACAGGTGAAGAGGTCGGTCTGGGTCCCTCCCGTCCTAGCTATCTGGTGCTCCCGGATCGCTTCCTTCGTCATGGCTTTCCTGATCTCCTTCAGCTCGTTACTGGCCATTTCCTTTAGGAAACAAACAAAGGCACATCAGCTCAACTTTCCCACCACACTGCTGACGGTCCCACTGAAGCAGAGGGAGAACACAGCCAGCAGGGCTGGATGGCTGAAGGGACAGATAATGGGCTATAGAGCCTCTCAACTATAGGTTACCAGTTCAAATCCAGCCCATGTCACCTATGGCCAATGGGAAGTGACTGGGATGCTCAGTCTAGCTTCCAGTAGACAAATGTCCCCACCACTAACTGGCCCCATTGTGTGGGATTCTCAGCTGAGAGGCCAAGTACAGAACTGCCCACTGAATTGTAGCAGTGCTTTCTCCAGCCAGCATTGAGACAATGCAGGGAAGGGTATCCTGGTGTGCTCTGTGGATACACAGGGGGCTTCAGTTTCCAGAGCTGTCCAGGACCAGTCTCTGGCTCCAAACTCCGTTGAGTACCTAAAAAGCCCCCCGACACATGGTTGATCCTGACATGCACATCACTGGCTGCTGCTGGTCTGAACCTTAACGGAGCTGCCATCTTGAGAGCAGACCAGCTACTACCTTGAAGTTAATCAACGGGACACGATCCCTTAAGGTAACACCTATGAAAGTTTCCTCTCCTCACCTCTGAGGTCATCACCGCGATCTGCTCCGGGGTGATTGCTCCACACAGCACATTCTTTCTCAGCTCAGGGTTTTTGGAGTCCTTCAGGTTGGAGATGCGGCTCCTCACGCGGTTTTTGTACTTCATGTCGGTGTTCTTGACATCTTGGTATATACGTACGAGGACAGTTAAGGAGCTACAAGGGAAATAATTAGCCCTGCCACCTCTGTTGCTCGGATCCAAGGATCGCAAAGCACTTTCCAAGTGTTAAGGAATTTCGCCTCAGTCTCCTGTGAGATAGGGGTGTCACTGCAGCCAGTGGACAGATGAGGACACAGGCACTGAAGGGTTAAAGTGACAGGCCCAGAGGCATACAGCAAGTCAGTAGCAGAGCTGTGAGTAGAAGCCGGAATCAGGCCTCCCAGGCCCACACATTGACCAGCAGGCCACATATACTTGCCAGGCCATGGTTTTATTGAATTTAACCGAACTCAAGCACTCATAAAGGCCGGGGATTAATACTGGAAGATGCTGGGCTCTTTCCCTGCCTGCGCGGCAGGAGCTGTCAAATGTGTGCCAGGACCAGAGCTGAGCTGCCGCCATCCCCAGAAATAAATTGCAAAGGGGTTCCCCCAAAGCCAATTTAGGTCAGGGAGGAGAGGAGAGGTCCCAGTGCTGCAGCTAATTCCCTTCTAACGAATGACTCCTCCCCAGCGCTGGAATGGCAGCATGGTGGAATTAATCTCTGATTTCCACGATCCTCAAGTACCTCCACATGCTGTTGTTATCTACTAGAGCAGCTAGAAAGCTGTGCAACCCTACACTAACAGCATGTAACTAACACCCCCCCCCCACACACACACACACACTCTATCTTATCTGAAATTAGCAGGCTACCTGACATCAACTGCTATATCTTGCCTGGCCCCTGCCCCATGGCAATGAGTGCCATCAAGGAGGTAAGTGTAGGAAAGTTGCCAGGGACTGTCTGTTCCCCAGGAGGATGGGGCAATCGGAGTAGAACAAACAGGCAGCCATGCACAATCACACCAGTGAGAGGGTCAGTTCTGAGTCGACAACAAATCCATCCAGGGGCTTCCTCTTTAACCTGCAGCTCTGCTAATCCAGAACAACGCTGCGACCCCGCCCAGAGCCCAGGCTGCACAAACAAAGCCATTCGCCCCTATTTTCCTGCTGGCCTGTTAACGTCAGCCCCCCCCCCCCCCCCCGGGGTGCTGCTCACGGAATCCTCAATGGCGCAAGGATATATTCTTCAATCTGGCCAGAGAGGTGCTCACAGTCAGCATCAATGGCAACGTAGTCATCTGCAAAAGAACAACCCGCACAATTACTGATCGTTTTCGAACACCAAGAGAGTCCTAAGGGAGACCCTGGGGTATAGTGTCCTAAGGGGACCAATATCCAGCTCTCTACCTATCTCGATTCACACACTGTCTCTGTCACCGGCAGTGCCTCGGCACCCTTGACACATTTTAAAATACAACGACAAAATTTGACGACCCCCAGCTGACTTTTGCCCTCTGGTGCTCCACTGGCTCCAACAGGGGTATCCAGAGCAAAGGCAATGATTGGCACCCAGGTGCAGTAACATGCATTGTTTGCCCGTAACCAACACAATACCGGGAACTTATAGCTTAGCCAAAGGTATATACGTAGGGCCTGATTCTGATCTCACATTGATGTAACCTGGAGATAACTCCACTCCGATCCATGGAGTTACACAGCAGTAAAGCTGGTGTAATCAGAATCAGGCCTTCACTTTACTTATTCTTGGCCAAATGCCCAGCAACCTCCCTCCGCCCACACCCTTATCTCCCCCCACTTCCTACTCACTCTAATTGGAGCAAAGAGCTGGTGAAATCCAGTAAACAACCTTTATTGTATAAGGAACAGCCTGAGTGATGTAATGATTGTGTGTTTGGAGCCTGGACATGGCAAATGACTGATGAGCAGGAAGGGGATGGACAGCCACAGGCTGGGATTCCTTAAAGCAGACAAGGGATGGGGTGAGGTGACGATACAATGAAATTCTTACCATTAACACTCTCTGACATGTCAGACATACAGAAGCGATTTGAACAAAGCTTTGTGACTTGTGCATTTCTCCATCTGTCATTTACACTCCATCATTCCAAGTTCATGCAGAGCCTCAGCATGCAGCCAGGCCCACATTTTCAAAGGTGACCTCCCCTTTTGGACAGCCCAAGTATTAGGGGCCCGACTTGGGACACTCAGGGACTGCTTTTCCAAGGTGCCGAGCAGCCACAGCTCCCATTGGCTTCAACCCGGGCAGCACAGGTGTAACTGAGGGACAAACTTCACCCCAAGCCATTAGTGACATACGACCTTCCAGGGGATCCGTTCTAATAGCTGGGTTCCCTAAGAGTCCAGCCCTAGCTGCAGAACACAATGGGCAGCAGTGTGGTTACTAGCATATCCAGCCCATTGCATTCCAGCTCCACTTTCTCCCAGTGGGGAAATGAGGATGTCAGCTGAGTTTCAAAGCTATCAGACAAGACCGGGCGATGGGGAGTGAACCCAATGCCTATGGGACTCCCCTGGCTTGAGGTCACCCCAACTAGATACCCAGCGGAATACTCCCAACAGGAGTGTCAGGTAGAAGTTGGCCACCCCCACTCTCATCCCTTCTACGGCACAGAGAGGTCGATCCTCAGATCTCCTGGGTGAAATAAGCTTTATCCAAGGGATTAAGGGCTACGGTCCTCTTGTTTGTGGGCCTGGAACTCCTCCCTACTGCAGCACTGACCTCTACTCACAGACGGTTCTGACACTCACTAGGAATGCATGGCAAAGGGGCCCCTGCAGGAGTTTGTAGCCAGCCCAGTGGAGCCCATTGCCCTAGGCGAGGCTCCTGGTTACTTACTGTCGGTCTGCAGAGCAGAAGTCAGCATTTCTCTGCATTTGTTGCGGACAGCGTCACAGGTGATGGGCACCGGCGGAAAGGTGGTGATTTTGGGCGTGGTCGGAGTCTTCGGCGGGTCCTGCCTTTTGTTGGAGCTAAAAGAGAAACTTCACCTGTCAGAATGATTCAGTTCATGTCACTGAGAGCAGCACGGGGCTCAACGACAATGTGGTCAAGTATCCTGTTCATTATGATGACGTAAAACCAATCAGGAAAAAGCAGAGCAAAGACCTTGGCCAATAGCCCACCCCCCAAATTCACACTGATGACAATATGCCAACCAATAAGGCTATCCCTGGATATGAACACAGAGCTCCTAGGAGCTGGGGTGGCTCTGCACACATATGGATGCTGACAAGTCCTTATAACCTATCAATGAAGCCTAATACTATAGATGGAGAGATTCCAGAAGACTGGAAAAGGGCAAATCTAGTGCCCACCTATAAAAAGGGAAATAAGGACAACCCGGGGAATTACAGACCAGTCAGCTTAACTTGTGTACCTGGAAAGATAAGGGAGCAAGTAATTAAGCAATCAAGTTGCAAACATCTAGAAAATAATAAGGTGATAAACAGTCAGCATGGATTTGCCAAAAACAAATTGTGTCAAACCAACCTGATAGTTTTCTTTGACAGGGTAACAAGCCTTGTGGATAGGGAGGAAGTGGTAGACATGGTATATCTTGACTTTAGTAAGGCTTTTGATACTGTCTCGCATGACCTTCTCATAAACAAACTAGGGAAATGCAACCTAGACGGAGCGACTATAAGGTGGGTACAAAACTGGTTGGAAAACTTTTCCCAGAGAGTAGTTATCCGTGGTTCACAATCATGCTGGCAGGGCATAACGACTGGGGTCCCGCAGGGATCGGTTGTGGGTCTGGTTCTGATCGAAATCTTCATCAGTGATTTAGATAATGGCATAGAGAGTTCACTTGTAAAGTTTGTGGACGATACCAAGCTGGGAGGGGTTGCAAGTTCTTTGGAGGATAGGATTAAAATTCAAAATGATCTGGACAAACTGGAGAAATGGTCTGAAGCAAATAGGATGAAATTCAATAAGGACAAATGCAAAGTACACCACTTAGGAAGAAACAATCAGTTGCACACATACAAAATGGGAAACGACTGCCTAGGAAGGAGTACTGCGGAAAGGGATCTGGGAGTCATAGTGGACCACAAGCTAAATATGAGTCAACAGTGTAACACTGTTGCAAAAAAAAGTGTGCATCATTCTGGGATGTATTAGCAGGAGTGTTGTAAGCAAGACAAGAAAAGTAATTCTTCTGCTCCACTCTGTGCTGATTAGGCCTCAACTAGAGTATTGTGTCCAGTTCTGGGTGCCACATTTCAGGAAAGATGTGGAGAAAGTCCAGAGAAGAGCAACAAAAATGATTAAAGATCTAGAAAACATGACCTAAGAGGGAAGATTGAAAAAATTGGGTTTGTTTAGTCTGGAGAAGAGAAGACTGAGAGGAGACATGATAACAGTTTTCAAGTACATAAAAGGTTGTTACAAGGAAGAGGGAGAAAAATTGTTTTTCTTAAGCTCTGAGGATAAGATAAGAAGCAATAGGCTTAAATTGCAGCAAGGGAAGTTTAGGGTGGACATCAGGAGAAACTTCCTAACTGTCAGGGTGGTTAAGCACTGGAATAAATTGCCTAGGGAGGCTGTGGAGTCTCCATCATTGGGAATTTTTAAAAGCACGTTGGACAAACACCTGTCAGGGATGGTCTAGATAATACTTAGTCCTGCCATGAGTGCAGGGGACTGGACTAGATGACCTCTCAAGGTCCCTTCCAGTTCTATGATTCTATGATATTGTCTATGCAAACTGATTTACTCCACTGAACAAAAAGAAAATGGTCATATCCTTGCAGGTCAACGAGAAGGGCTATTACACAGATATTGGACACTGCCAATGCCCCATGCTTGGGTTTTGACTTTCTGTTACCTGCCAACATGAAGCCTAGGGTGTTTGGCACTGGTATTTTGGTACACAGCCATACAAGAATCCACAACTGCAAGTAAGAGCTCCCTGGAACGTGGAACCTCCTGGAATGACATGCCGAGACGCGTAGAAGAGCTCCGTGGAGCTCGAAAGCTTTTCTCTCTCACCAACAGAAGTTGGTCCAATAAAAGAGATTACCGTGCCTGCCTTGTCCTTACATTGAACAATCAGCACTGGAGCATTCAGTGAATCCACTTTGCAAAAAGACTGCCTTACAGAGATGGTGCTCTGTATGGGGCATTTCCGGGCTGGTGCAGAACTATCCCAGGTCACCCCTCTATCAGCAGAACAAGGAGGTGACTTGGAGCTTCCCCTAATACAGCTTGACCCAAGAATCCTGCCACAGAACGTAGAGTTTCCCATTTAAAATCTCCTAACAGGCCCAATGAGAAGGGCTATTACACAGCTATTGGACACTGCCAATACTCCATGCTTGGGTTTCGACTTTCTGTTACCTGCCAACATGGGGCCTGGGGAGTTTGGCACTGGTATTTTGGCACACAGCCATATGGGAATTCTCAACTCCAAGTAAGAGCTCTCTGGATCGTGGAACCTCCTGGAATGACATGCCGAGACCCGAGGAAGAGCCTTACTCAAGCAAAAATCCCAGTCACGTCAATGCCAGTTAGCGACGATGGGATCCTCAGGGATTGCCCGACTCATTTCACAGATGCCCGCTTTATGGGGAGTTTAAAATTAATTGTGCTCAGGAGTGAATTCTGTTAGAACTGGGCTGGAGTGAGAGGGCCTGGGCTAGGATTGTGGGAGTAGGGTCAATTTTATTCCTGGAGTGTTTGTGTATTTTGTTTCCTTGGTGTAACAAAGAAAAGAAAAAAAGAGACTTTTTTATCTGAAGCACTGCACCCACCACACAATGCATTGCAAGGCACTTCAGCGAGCAATTAGAATATCCAGTCAAATAAAGGAGTTTGTTCAAATAAACACTGTGTGCTCCTCTGCACATTCTTAAAATGCAACAAGATCAAGGATGGTCCATTCCACACCATGAACTCCCACCTTATGTGAAATGCTAGGGTCAGGCATGTCTAGCCATTCTAGTGAGCTGGTCCATCATGACCCAGTACTTTATCGTTCTATGCATCACTTCCCCCAAATTATGCCCTTTTTTACCCCTTCAAAATGCAATAAATGTAAACATCACCCCTTCTGCTCCCCCTGTGAATCTGGTATTTGTTGAATGAGTCAGGTGATCGCAGTCCAGTTCCTAAGTGACCACATCAGAAACTGCTCCTCTAACTAGCACCCTGGGAGGTAGATTCATCAGAGAGCCCCAGAAGCAAATGGGCCATGGAGACTCATGTCCCCAGAGGCAGTTCCTCTAGCTCAAGATTGAGGCACATTGGCAGGGTAACAAGGAGAAGTTTGCTCAGCTACTGACTGCACTGCAGATTCTCCAGAGATAAAGATCTCTAATCTCCAGGGCTGGCAGGCCCACACCTTTCACCGGGGCTATGGTCTCATGGCCAAAAACACTGTATCGAAAACAAGGCTCTCGGCTGAGCTAAGTGCCTGAAATTCAATCTTCTAGAGCGAAATGCAGGCCAGAGGGGAAGATCAGATCAAGGCCCTTCACCCCATGTCTGCACTGTGGTGGGGCTGTCTATGGGACCTCTTGAGGGAAGGGGTGCAGCAGGGCTGCTACGCCCCCTGGACACGGCAAAGGGAAGCCAGCACGAAGGACTATTAGGAAGTAGACCAGGAAAGAAGTAACGGGATCCATAACTATGCGGACCCAGTCACCAAAAAACCCCATACAGGAGAGCAGTCCTTCCGCGTTGTAATCTCACTTCCTGCTTAGAGGTAGAGGGGTCTGAATTCTATGTCTCCAGCCCCCTACTCAGTTCCCTGCTACCCCGGCTTTCAATGGAAAAAGGTGAATTCCACCCACAATTAGCGTGACTTGATTTCTGAGCGTTGGTAATGGTGCGCTGTTTAGCAAATTCCCGACTGGTGAGGGGGTTTTCAGTGAAGATTATTAGAATCCAGCTGAAGATGTTCCCTGTTTATGACACCCTAGGAAGCCTGGCCCTGACCGACAGTACTACCCAAAGGTAGGATAAAGGCAGAGAACCCCCTCTCTGTCCCATGGCACAGTTTCTCTCAGCACAGATTGTAACCTCTTTGGTTTCTATGTAAAGCCTCATCGCTTCAACGCAGCAACTCCTACCACCAAAACAGTTCAAAGGAGTCCCATGGGGGGGAAGGAGGGATAGCTCAGTGGTTTGAGCATTGGCCTGCTAAACTCAGGGTTGTGAGTTCAATCCTTGAGGGGGCCATTTAGGGATTGGGGGCAAAAATTGGGATTGGCCCTGCTTTGAGCAGGGGGTTGGACTAGATGACCTCCTGAGGTCCCTTCTAACCCTGATATTCTATGACACTATGATTTGAGTTGAAATATAGCTGTAAAACCTGTAGAAAAGGTCAGCAGTTAACGAGAAGTAGAGGGTGAGAGACGTGGGCTTTGTCTGTACTGCAGTATTAAGTGACAATCACAATGGGTCTTGCAACCAGAACTCCCCCACTCTGAACCTTTCCTTAGAGCACACTGGTTAGGAGAGACACATCAAGGCTTCTAATTTGGAGTCATTCAAGGCCCAAATTTCCAGAGGTGTTGGGAGCATGGACAACAGCTGTGAATTAACACGCTAATTGAGTAACTGCACCTGTAATGGTGAATCAGGGTCATTCTCATGGGCAGGCACAGCCAGTCATTTGCATGCACAATTGCACACAGGTTTTCTAAAGTCAGGCCCCATAGCATTCACAGGTTTTATTTACAGATGCACTTACAGCTGCTTGGACATCCCTGGAGACTGGTAGTCCTCTGTGTATTCACAGAGCAGGTACAGCCCAGACAGTGACCGTGCAAGGTTCTCTAGCCACGTAGCTTAACCCTGCGGTGGGAAGGCCCACTACTAGGGCTGAAAGGGCAGATGAGTGTCCATGCCCTCTCAGGCTTAGCCCTCACCAACTGAGCTGCTAACAAGAGCGAGTGTAACGTGGACAAACCACCACTAGGAAACAGCCTGGAAACACCTACTCACTCCCTCTAGGCCACTTAACAAGAAGGGAATATTTTCCGCTCCTCCTGACCTAGGCTGAACTTCAGCTAGTGACCTGGAGGTGAAATCTGTATCACACACTCAGCCTTGCAAGGTATTTGGTTCCCTGCGTTTACAGACAGGTTCTCTGTCCTGTTCTCTTCTCTTTGCACATTCAGGCAACACAAAGGGAGCAGAAACCATAGGCCTGCTGCTGAGGTTTCCCCCAGCACTGGGGAGCCCCAGCAGACTTCCCTTTCCACAGCCCCCTTGGCAGAGGACATGTCAGCAGCAGAGAGGGGGAATGGCTAAAGCCCATGCACTCCAGCTAGCCTCCGCTGATATCTGATCCCTAGGGAAAACATCCAGCTGTTTAACCTATTTGGGGGCAGGGGCACAGAATCAAGGGGTCTATAACCAGCTCCCCACCAGTGGGGGAGCCACAGAGAACCCGACCCGTTTTCTGTCCATTCTATGGAAAAGGGAGAGAATGACTCCTTTAGAGTTGACATTTATAGCCACAGAAACAGACACCACTCTACTGTTCTTGGTCTGTTGGTTTACTCGCAAGGCGATGAAGCTGTCCTAGAACCTTGTGCGTTTATCTTCTAATCGTGAAGCTGCTGCTGTCGGACAATGGGACTTGGACAGCTCAAGGCATTGACCCTGGAATAGTTCAGCAGGGCTAGCTCCAACCCAGCCTAGCATATCAGTGCCCAAAAATCTTAAACTGTCATGAGAGGAGGAAGTGGTTTGACGCTAGTTCTGGACGTACCCTACCCCAAATGGCACCCTGCGGGCTCAGACAGTAACGTAGCCAAGGATGAAATGGGAAGGGAAGGGAAGCTGAACTACCTGCTCAGGCCTACTGGTGTTCCCTGCAGGGCAATGTTATAAGGGTTAGGGCACAGTGATGCAGAGGGGGCTTGAGCCCTGGCGCTTGTGGAGGGGTTGAACTAAAGCCTTTAGGTCCAGGGCCTCAAAGGCTTTTAGGCACCTAACTCCCTTTGAGCTCTTTCAATGGGATCTGGGCAGGTAACTGGTTTAGGCATATTTGCAAAATCCACTAGGGGTTCATCTGCATCTTCAGGTGTCTAAACATCTCTGTAGTAACTGAATGTGCAAAGGGGGCCTGCAGGGCCTATTTTTGCAAAAAAGTAAGTCTTAGGGCCAGATTTACAATGGCCCAAATAGTCACTGAGATGTACAATAGTTTAAAAGCACAAGTGAATTTGTGTGTGCATTTTTCTGAAAATGTAGACTAAAAAACTAGTGACATAAAGCTGAGTATATACAGTGTCACTTGCAAGAGATGCTGCAAATAGTGGCTTGTAAGGAAACAGCTGCTGTTTTGAAGGGAGCAAGTTCCATCGTTTACTGCAGTACATATGAATCTATGCCTCTCTGTACAGACTACCCATACATGGCTGAATGTATATTTCCGTGGATCACATGGGGCTCTAAGGGGTCCTGGCAAAAAAGAAAGCACAGTGCTGCCAGAGATGAAGACATTCTATATGCAACCTATTAAAAAATACTGTAGTAACAGTCCACAATACTACACCATCCAGAGTGCTTTGAATCATAACAATACAGAACTGCAGGATATAATTTTATAAGGGATACCATATACTAGTGTATCACGTAAATATCTCACCTACCAGAACAAGCTCCACCTCCACATTGGATACCGCTCTACTGATGTTAGTTCCCCAAGTCATTGCCAAAGAAATTCCCCATCTGCACTGCAGAAATCGAGAAAAGTTATGGGCCAAGAGGTATCCCAAATTTCTTCTCTGACACAAGGGTAAAGGCTCAGCCAAAATCTGTCAGACTATATGGCTGAAGTATGTACATTTCAACACTGGCTGGCCTCTCTCTACAGCTTTGATAGCAGCCTCATCAAACCAGCCTAGTAGTGCACTCATCGCCCATAGATCAGCCCTACTGTCTGACTAATTTAGTCTCAGCCTGTCCTTCACAAGGGGCAATTCTTGGCCAATAAGCTCTCTGAGTTTGTCAGGGCACATTGGGAGTCTCTTTCATTACCATCAGAGGAACATACGCTCTTCTCTCTGTAATGAGACAGCATGATGTACAGGACTGGCTACGGGCTAGGAGATAGGAGCTAAATATCTCTAACCCCTAACTTCTGCCTCAGTTTCCCCCCTGTAAAAGGAAGAGGGTACTTCTACCTGACAGGGGTGTTGGAGGTTTAATGTCTGCACCACACTTTGAAATGAAAAAGTAGTACCAGCTGCACAGTGTCTCCTAAAGCCTTACTGGCGGAGGACAAAGCGTTCAGTGGGACAGATGGGAAATCCATTGGTCCTTGGTTGCTGAAAAAGCAGGTAGCACCATATTTCTACCTCCATAACCACAACTGGTGTGTTATTTGGGCTGCAACAACTCTAGGCCGCTTCCTCCAAACTGCGAGTGTCCTCACAGACTGGGTTTGTTTTACTCACACAATTCTCACCCTACTCACTCTCCCAGGGGCTCTGGGGACAGCTGAGGGACTCTGGGCAATGTGCTGGGAAAAGCCCCTTACTTTAGGCTCACAAGCATTTCCTGAGGAAAGTCTATCAGAGGCTAAGCCAGAGGTTTCTCTGAGATGTTATTTCCTGACTCTACTATACCATCAGCCTAACACAAACACACTTTCCCCTTTGCCAACACAAATGAACTAAGATTCACCAGATTCCTATATGGCTGGCAAGTATCATTCTCCATTTACAGATTGAGAAATGGGGGTAAGAATTGAAGACACTCGCCCAAGGGCACAGAAGGATCCAGTGTCAGAAGCAGGATTTAGATGGCGGGTGGTCCTGGGTCCCAATCCTGTGCTCACACCACTCCTCTCCCAGCTTACAAAAGCACGCCTTTCACTGAAAATACGCGAAGCTCTGCCACCTCCATCCCAGAGAAATCCTTGCCTTTGCACAGTGCAAAGGGAAAATTTCAGCTGGGAGATTCCAGATTAATGTTATTTGTAGAATTAGTACCTAGGAACGCCAGTCATGGACCAGGACCTCATTGTGCTAGGCACTGGACAAACACAGAACAAGAGACAGTCCCTGCTCCAATTTTACACTGCATTGCAGCTGGGTTTATGGCCTCAAAATCAGAGGGATCCATTGTTATTAAAAACATTGCAATGCACATGCCAGATCATGATCTTTTGGAACATTTAATTCAAGTTTATACACAAGTGGAGGAGGATATATATGTAGCAAGTTAAACTGCTGTAGCTCAGCCATGATGTCAGTAACTTTCACTGTACCAGCCCTGCACAAAGTTGCAGGGGCTTGAAAATAACTAAGCTGCAACAGCAGTCACGTGACAGTTCTGAAACAAAAAGGAGACACGGTAAAGAGGCTAGGGACTGACTGACTGGTACACACTTTAATGAGCATGGGAAAACTCGCAAACCAGAGAGACAAATACAGACCTAAGAGAGTTACCAATAAACAGAAACTAGAATATGGCTATTAGCCAAGATGGTCAGGGATGGAACCCCATGTTCCGGGTGTCCCTAAACTTCTTACTACCAGAAGTTAGGACCAGGCGACAGGGGGTAGATTACTCGAAATTGCCTTGTTCTATTCATTCCTTCTGAAGCATCTGGCACAAGCCACTGTCGGAAGACAGGATCCTGGGCTAGACGGACCCTTGGTCTGACCCAGGGTGGCCATTCTTACATTCTTAATACTAATCCTTAAGAAACTGACTAATCCACAGGTGTTTTACACCTTATGAAATGGCCAGGTTCCTGGAGTCTGTGCGGGATTTTTGGGAGCGCTCTGGCTAAAAGGAAAGATCAGTCTCTTGCTTCTGGGAGGCACAGCTGGGACTCTGGTGAAGCTGGTCCCACCCCAGAACCTCCCTGTCCTCCATCTGAGCCCACTTCCCCTTGCTGACTGTTCTAACTACACTTTTCAGATGGGGAACAGGCTGGGGAGCACCCACGCCATGAAGAGGGGCGAGCCAGCAGCAGACCAGCTAGATGCATGGGCATGGCAGGCGGGTGGACTTCTTCCACCGCTTGTGGAGGGGAGATCATTGTGCAGGGAATGGGGGCGGGGGGGGGGGGGTGAAGCTCCTGCTAGGAGCATCTGTGAATACTTGGCTCCCATGCATCAGCTTAGAATGCTAAGGCTGAGCATAGTCACAGCCCTTCCAAAGGACTCCAAGGGTTTACAACAAGCAAAGGGAAAAAAATATAAAAATGCAACACAAACAAAATCAAACCCAAAGGAATGTTTTATTAACAGAGAAAGAAACCAGCATGAAACAGAAGGAAATGGAAACATGAAGGTAAAACAAATCATGTATAACAGAAAGCAAAAAAACTCACTAAAGCCACTGTCTTTTGTAGATGTTTATTCTTCCATTACAGTTGTAGTTTCTCTTTATTATAGAACACAGATCTACAGGCAGCCTGTCACCTTTGCTGGATAGGCTGAACTCCTGGCAGGTCTGACCAGAATGAGGCATCTGAGCAGACCAATTGCACAGCCCAACAGACACATTAAAGATCAAATGTTAACACAGAAAACCCAAGTGATGGAACAACATGTACAACAGCATCATCTTGGGCTAAAGGGAAGCGTTACCTTTGGTCTCTTGAGTCACCGCTCTCCTTTGAGGAGGATGCCGACAAGGAAGAATTCCTCCTCTTCTCCTCACTTTTGTCCTCTGAAGCATCTGCACCCAGTGAGAAGAGGGAAAAAACAAACACTTTAGACACTACAGAGGGTTCAGGGTTGATCTTCACACCACAATCCTGACTACACTAGGCAGAGCACAAAGGACGGTTAAGAGCCTGGATATTTGGTCGGAGGTAAGTGACTAGCTCCAGAAGAGCAGCATGGAGGAATAGGTCTATACAGCCCTAACTACTCTGGTAATGCACCCGTGGTAATCCTTCTACTTGCCTTTGAGTGGCAAGGAGTCAGGCAACTGGCAAACGTACCACAAACCTTTCCCTAGCTAGCCAGTGTGAAAGGACCCGTCCTTCATTCCCTGAGGAGATTAGCTTCTTCATGAGGGAAGACCTATCCCAGCCAAAGTTTCTTTTCTAGTGAGGCCCCTGCCGCTAAATACAGACAATAACATTTTCAAAAATCACTTTTGAAAATGGGACTTAAACCCAATCCAATTTTCAAAAGTGACTATGAGGGCCAGCCCCTCTCTCAAGGTAGGTGTTTGGAAGGCCAGGGATACACTTCTTAAAAGAATAAATTGTATTTCTTTTCCAGGTAGTTCGGTGCTGTTGGAAGGTGATGGCTTCACAGTCCTGGAGACAGAAGTTCTGGTTAAACGCAGAACATATACAGGCCAGGAACAGGCACTGAAGACTTCCCTTTATGGTCCCACCATTAAATATCCACCCTGATGTAGAAGGACCAGCCCCAGCAGCAAGTGGGAGGAAAAGATAGTCCAGTCTCCAACACCCGTTTTGTCTTTGGCTTCTTTGCCAAGTTATTTGTAGGAGGTTTCTTTGAGATGCAGACTGGAACTAGCAGTTCATTTCACATACACTTTGAACAGCCCCTGATGGTATTAAATATGGAAGATATTTGTTTCTACTGACTCAAACAGACTTGTTAGTTTTGATGAAAGGACATTCTACCCTGAGCTTCACCACACACAGGTACTGTCATATGGCTCAGAAGCATGCTTTATGCTAAAGACAATTACATCAGTTACCAATGACACAAATAACCCACTCAAGACATATCCTCTCTTCTGATTTGAAATTAAAAGGGCTTAGGGCTTCATGTTCTGTAGTCAGAAAAAAAAAACCCAATTCCGTGGCTCCAGAAGCCGGATAAAGTGTCTTTATTAGTACTCAGGTGGAGTATTTCCATTTATTCTTGGAAATTCCACAGGAAAGGTTGCTTATAAAACACTTTTATTTCCAGGGTGGTCTAGAGGAATGAACAAAGAAGTGTGAGACAAACTCCTGAGCTCTAACCCCCGCGTGCTAATGACTCACTAAGCTGACAAGTTGACTGACTTTTAGAAAAAATGAGGATCATGCTAATTAGCTATTCTGAGAGGGGGTTGAATGGGTTAATGCTTTTGAGCAAGCAAAAGGCAAAATACCATCTTCAAAGAGCTTTATGAACATTTGCTCATTAAGCATTACAATATTCCATTCCGGGAAGTATAGTCACGCAATAAGATTTTAAATAAGACCTCTTGATCCAACCCATCGCAACTGGAAATGCTTTCTAGCAGGTTTCTTACGATGTTACACTAGTTGGCTTTTTATCGGTTGTGCTAGTTTATTGATATTTTAATATTACATTTAGGTAAATTGCAGCACCTCAGTCAGCAAATGGAGAACTTTATAAATAAGATCAGAGTATTACTATCATTGTCACGCTAACTATTGTTATTTCAAACCTCGCAAGCCTGGGCAAGTACCCATTAAATACATGCAGTCCTGGCCCTTAATTCCACTTCTTCTGCAGGGACCATTTTCTTTTAAAATAGGAACTCAATGTTATTAAATGGAATTCACTGAAACCCTCCAGATGAGGAGTCTAATTTTAAGGTTCTAAGTTCTGTGGCCTGCTAGAATTTCCTATTTCTACTGATGCAGACAGAAGCTTGAAGGAGTAACGCAGCCTACAGGATAGCAAAGCAGCTAGAGCTGGCTATTTGGTAAACTGAATTCAACAAACCCTGCTTATTTTCTTACCGAGAAGCTTTTTCCAGGACTTGATAAGTGATTTGGAAAGCGATATCACTTCATCGTCAGTGCTCTGCTTCCTCAGCGCATTCACCGACATCCCAATCCGGGTGGACTGCAAACCAACATTCAAGAAGTGAACCACTCAAGAACTGACTACTTAGCCAATGGCGCTAAAATTAGAGAAAAACAGGTCTCCACCACAAGACACAGCAGCATTGACCAAGGTGTACAAATCCCTGGAGACAGGGCCAGCTGCTTGATGCTTCTACAGAAGAGCAGCTACCAACAAGCTGGCTTCTTCAGTGAGTCCTGAATATCTGGCTTACATAGCATATGGCTCTCTCTTGGTGGACTCCATCTCCCATGACACCTTTTCCCCTTCCTAACCACCTAGAAGCAGTATATATATTACTCAAAACTGAACATGATTTGAAAGAAAATCCCTCAGAGAGTCCTAGAAATCTAAAAACAGGGCCAAAATTATAAACAGATGCATAGCTGTAATGCACAATACTTCAAGCCTTTAAACCACAACCATTCTTCGAACAGGATTTTCTTTTAAAAGGACGTTCAGCACCTTAATTGTAACCGAAGCCCGTAAGGAATGTTTTTAAGTTTCAGCATATTACTAAAGCCCTTAACTTTTATTAACTATTTAACCTAGCTCTAAAAACCAGACTGGAGTTACCCCCGGCCCGAGAGTTTTCCCTAGAATCTCATCCCGATGGAACATGCCCCCCAACTTTTATGGACTCCATCAGCTTCATGAGTTTGGTGGGGCCTAGGTTGTGCTTCCCCTCAAGCTCTGCTTCAGTCCCTGTCCCCCCACTTAAAACACACCTTGATGCTCTCGTTTGTTAGTAGTTTTACAAAAGCTTTTTAAAAAATATGGTTGCTCCTGGCCACACATTTGCTGCTTCCACAATCTGTTTTCTCTTTCTTTAATCCGATCCCTCCATTGGTTTTGTGAAGCGTGGCCTTTTCACTTCATGTTTACAAATGGAATTTTGAATTTCTTCTGATTACGGTGATGAATAGTACCCCAAGCCCCTCTGTTGGTGAGGCTTTATAAATATAACATTGCATAGAGTTGTTTGATGTTTTTGGGGAGAGGGGACAAATGGCAGGGGAGACTGGCTTAATCTCATTCCAAAAAAAAATCAGCATTCATTCCACCTCCATCTAGATTTTAGTTTTCCTTGCCTTAGTTGCATGATTTACCTGCAAGAGGTCCAGAGTTATAGGCATACTTTTCAATTCCTTCAGCAAATCCATCGCACCATCCTGTGAAAGAAGGGGGGAGGGGAGGAAATCTACTAGTTACTAAAAAAAAAAGTTATTATGGGCCACTTCTACCATATCACCGAAGGAAGAACAGCTACTTAAACTCAGCCTACACAGACCAATGAAGCAATAATTGTTCCTAGAGCATGAGGGAGCCAACCAACCAATCTTGGGACTGATATTTGAGATGACACTAGAAACAATCCCCATTATATTCCTGAACTAACAGTATATAATGAGGCCTTAGCTAAGGTACGGGAACCAAGCAAAACAGAGAAGTATTGTTATGTACAGGACTGGCTCTAGGATTTTTGCCGCCCCAAGCAAAAAAATTTTTGGCCGCCCCCGCTTTTTTTTCCATGCCCCACCCCCCCTCACCGCACCAACTCCGCTCCTTCCCAACCCCTTCCCCCCCCCATTGCTTCCTGCGGCTCCCCCCCACCCGCAACCCCTCACCCTAGCTCACTTCCGCTCCACCTGCTCCCCCCTCCCTCTCAGGTGAGGGAGAGGCAGTGTGTTCAGGGGAGCAAGCGGAGCAGAGGTAAGCGAGGGTTCGGGAGAGCACAGGAAGTAACCGGGGGTTAAGAGGAACCGCTGCCTGCCCCAGCTCACCTCCGCCTCCCCCGAGCGCACCGCCCCTCGGCTTCTCCTCCCTCGCCCCCAGGCTTGCCGCGCAAACAACTGTTTCGCACGCAGCAAGCCAGGGAGGGAGGGAGGGAGAAGAAGCGGAGCGGCGGTCGCGCTCAGGGGAGCGGGCGGAGGCGAGCTAGGGCGGCAGGGGCACATTGCTAGGGGCGGCATGGCCGGCGCCGGAATGCCTCCCTAGAAATGTGCCACCCCAAGCACCTGCTTGTTTTGCTGGTGCCTAGAACTGGCCCTGGTTATGTAACAGATCTGTCCTGGCACACAGCACAATTCTATTATGCTGCTACTTACACAGTTTACTATTATCCTTATCCAGATGGTTTAATTAGAACTCCTAAGCAATGAACCTCAGACAAAAACTGCCATCTAAAAAACTACCCTCCCACGACATTTTTCCTTTAGGAATAATCCTGTTAGCAAATCACCATTTTAGGCAACCTGCTTGATGATGCGGATACCTTTGCCAAGGTATTGCATCAGAGGCTCTTAAAGCACTTCACAGTCAGCCCTGGGGGTAGTGATTATTGTGCCTATGGTAGGAGAGAGCTGCTGGCATTGTGTCCCTGGTAGGATTTGTGGCTAGAAGGAAAACTTGCTTTGCAAAAGTACTCAGGATGTCCACCCACTGCCGTTTAGGAAAGCTTTGACCACTGAATCAAAATTGATAAGAAGCAAGGAAGTTAGGAAGCAGGTCACCTGGAATATGGTATGTAAAATGTTCATTCATCAGCTTCATTGTCCAGAAAATTCAGCTGCTGCATGGCTCTAACTACACCATGTGCACATTTTAAAATGTCAGGTACAATTGCAAACTCTATGGACAGATGTTAGCAAAGCCTCACTTCCGCAGTACTCTCCGTGAAAACTACAGCCTGGAATCTGTCAGCCTCCATTCAGACTGCAGTTTCTTCCCCTCCTCTCCGAACCGACAAGGCCTTCTAGCGTTCACATTTAACAGCTCATTTAAAATACTAACCACTCCAGGCCCATTTGGAACACAAAACCTACAGAGACTATAATTGCAATGGTGTGAAGCAGCCTGAACTGACAAGACATTTCAGCTTCAGATCCCTCCCCCTCCATGCAGAAAGGCTGTTTCCGATTCAGCTCAGAAAGAGATCCAGCTGCCAGCATCATCCTGCAGGACAGAGGCTGAGAGAGCTAAATCAAAGTGAAGTTGAAGGTTTCAATATGCACACACACAGGCAATTCACTCCCTCAGGAGCCTTACAGCAACTTACCCAGAATGAATGACTTGCCAAATTTCTTCCTGACATTCTGAGATCAAGAGTCAAATAAATCCAGCCTGTACGGTGCACATAATGGCCCAATTCCTGTTCCCCTCAAAGGAAGTTTTGCCACTTACTTCAATGAAAGCAGGATTGGGACCACTGTGTGTTAAAGTTAACTTCCTCATTTGACAAGGTGGGGCCAGAGTGGGGCACAAGCACTCAAAATGAGGATCCAGTGGCGAAGGACTATCACTGCAGTAACCAAAGGTTTGGATGCTGGTTCATGAGTTGTAAATTGCACATGGTTTAGTAGCCAAAAATCACAGGATATAGTGACCCACCTGTTAAACTACCAACTGGACAGTCCATTACCTTACACTCCAATGCCAACTAGGTCAAATCACTGCTTCTCCTTGCTCATCACTGACACTTGGAAGCCAATTCAACAATAATGATTCTTTCATGCTTCCTGTTCTGAAGAACACCCCACCACTTTGAGGCTGAGGACCTCTTCAGTGATGTGATTTTAGGGGAAAGCAGAGATTGTCATTTTATCTTCACAGTGAAGGGACAGAAGAGAACTAGGGAGGAAGAGTACTGGGGAGCAGGCCTGCATGGCAGAGAAAGTGTATTGGGGGGCAGTCCAGGGGAAGAAGACTGGAGAAATAGCTATTGTATAAAGGGAAGGTTAAGAGGAGACATGGATCCACCTCTGAGGAAGGAAGTTGGGGACTGAAGTGGGAGAACTAGGGCAATCACAGAAGTTGGGGAGAACTGCTAGGTGAGGAGGAAGCAAGAAAGGGTCAGTCCCCAGGAAGGAGATGCAGAAGGAGCTGGGAGGAGAAAGGAAATGAAGGAATTCCCTCACTTCAGCTGTGAAGACTGATTATGAGTTCTCGCACCAAAGCTTTCTAGGTTGGGAGGCAAATGGAATCCACAAGTAGGTAGGAGACAGCAGAAAGCTTCCTATCATACTAGGAGACGATGGGAGTGCTTCCCCTGTCTCTGGCCATTTGAGAGGAAGAAAGGAGCTCTTCACACCTCTGGCTACAGAGAGATGATGGGAGCTTCCTCCTTATCTCACTACTGCAGCGGAATAGGATGGGGAAGCAAGGGAAGGTGATGGTGCTCCCCTTCTGAGGCAAGGCAGTGATGACCGAGTGATAGGAAATAATGGAGACCTCAGAGGGCTGAGGGAGCTGCAAGGTCTACCCTTCCTTGTACTGCAGGGGGCTGAGAGGAAGTGATGGTGGCTGCAGCTATACTGATGGGAGGGGGCTGCAGGAGTCAGCGAAGTTGCAATGGGAAGGTACAAGGAAGCTGAGGGGAGGATTTGGGAACAGCAAGAGGTGCTCCCCCAGACTCATCATGCTTTCCTGCGGACGTCTGATGGTAAACAATAAGGCCACCAAAAGGCAAAGGAGGGTTCCCTGTATGCATGTGCTTTTCAGCAGGGCACTGGTGAGGGGACTATAGGGGCAGAAAGGCATAGATGAGGGCCCACCATGCATTTCTGCAAGGAAAGCACCAAGGAGGGGGGCTAACAGGGCTGGAGCAGAAAGCAACAGGTGGCTCGCCTACCACAATGTTGTAGATGGCTAACCCAGAATTACAATGCTTTGCTGCAAAATGGTTGATAGGTAGGGCCCTACCAAATTCATAGTCCATTTTAGTCAATGTCACAGTCATAGGATTTTAAAAATCGTAAATTTCATGATTTCAGCCATTTAAATCTGAAATTTCAAGGTGCTGTAATTGTAGGGTTCCTACCCAAAAAGGAGTTGGGGGGGGTTGCAGTACTTCTGCGCTGCTGTAGGAGGCAGGCTGCCTTCAGAGTTGGGCAGCTGGAGAGTGGTGGCTGCTGGCTGGGGGCCCAGATTTGAAGGCAGAACCATCTCCTGCAGGTTAAGGGTGGCATGGTATGGTATTGCCACCCTTACTTCTGCACTTCTGTCTGCAGAGCTGGGCCTCAGTCAGCACCACCACGCTCCAGCCACCCAGCTCCAAAGGCAGTGCAGAAGTAAAGGTGGCAATACTGTGATCCCCTCCTAAAATAACTCTGCAACCCCCCTGCAACTCCCTTTTGGGTCAGGACTCCCAATTTGAGAAACCCTGATCTCTCCCTTGAAATCTGTATAGCATAGGGTAAAAGCGCACAAAAGACCAGATTTCAGGGGGGGGAGACCAGATTTCATGGTCCAGAACATGTTTTTCATGACCGTGAATTTGGTAGGGCCCTACTGATAGGGAACATGAGGGCACTGGAGCTAGATCCACTTGACAGTAGGTGAAGGGGTGCTATGGGCACACACATAGTGAAGGACAGCAGAAGATAGGGGGCTGTATGGGACAATGCACTGGGGGCAGCAGCAGGCTTTGGGGGGCTGTGTTGGGGAATACTAGATGTTCTGGGGAGATACCGGGGGACGCAGTGGTGGGGACATAACTGAGAACAAAGGAAGGGGTGTGGCAAACACTCCACGAAGGCAGCAGGGAGAGGGGACCCCAGGGCTCAGAAGAGGACAGAGGGACACCCCAGGATAGGGCTGTAGGGAGAGGGGCATGGGGGAGGGAAAGGGGGTCGCACACACCAGGTCGTGAGAGGGATGGAGGCACACTCAGGAGAGAAGGGGATAACCAGGGACATTGCAGGGGCATCCCTGAGTACACATACTGAGGGGAGACACACAATTGGAGATGGGGGAGGCCACAGACTGGGAGGGGGCACCCCAGGGGACATGACTGGAGTGCTAGTGGGGCTCTCTTCAGGGAGGGGGCAACCCGGTGGCAGGGAGCTGAGGAAGGAAGAGGGGTGCTCGGGGGGAGACACCCCGGGAGCTGAGGAGGGAAGAGGGGCATGCCAAGGGGGGCACCCCAGGGAGAAGAGGGGGCACAGATGGTGCTGGGGGGCAGGGCACTCCGGGGGATGGGCGCAGGGAGCTGAGGAGGGGAGAGGGGCGCTCGGGGGGGACACCCCGGGAGCTGAGGAGGGGAGGGGGCACACCAAGGGGGCACCCCAGGGAGAAGAGGGGGTACAGACGGCGCTGGGGGGCGGGGCACTCTGGGGGGCGGGCGCAGGGAGCTGAGGAGGGGAGAGGGGCGCTCGGGGGGGACACCCCAGGAGCTGAGGAGGGGAGGGAGCACACCAAGGGGGCACCCCAGGGAGAAGGGGGGCACAGACGGCGCTGGGGGGCAGGGCACTCCGGGTAGACCCAGGGGGCGGGCACAGGGAGCTGAGGAGGGGAGAGGGGCACTCGGGGGGAGACACCCCAGGAGCTGAGGAGGGAAGAGGGGTGCCCCAAGGGGGCACCCCAGGGAGAAGAGGGGGCACAGACGGCGCTGGGGGGCGGGGCACTCCGGGGGGCGGGCGCAGGGAGCTGAGGAGGGGAGAGGGGCGCTCGGGGGGGACACCCCAGGAGCTGAGGAGGGGAGGGGGCACACCAAGGGGGCACCCCAGGGAGAAGAGGGGGCACAGACGGCGCTGGGGGGCGGGGCACTCCGGGGGGCGGGCGCAGGGAGCTGAGGAGGGGAGAGGGGCGCTCGGGGGGGACACCCCGGGAGCTGAGGAGGGGAGAGGGGCGCTCCAAAGGGGCACGCCAGGCCCTGGGGGGCGGGGCGGGGCGCTCCGGGGGGACCCCGGGAGCGGGGGCGGGCGCTCCGGGGCAGGAGCTGGGGGGCACCCCTGGGTCTCCCCGCCCACCGGACTCACCGCGCTTTTCTTGGACACCATCTTGTCCAGCCGCTTGGCGATGCGCACGATCTCGTCCTCCCCGCCCATGGCTCCGCTCCCCGCAGCCGGGGGACGCGGCGGGGCCGAAGCGGGGGGGCTGCCGATGCACTCAGCCACCCCAGTGTCCGCAGTCCGCCCAACCCGCCAGCCCTGCGGAGCGCGGGGCACGCCGGGACTCGTAGTTCTTTCGCGCAGCCTCCCGCGGCGGGGCGACGCGCTGGGACTACAGCCCGGCAGAGGGCGGTGCGCCAGCACGCTCCCCCGCCCCCTCCGCGGGGCATTGTGGGATTTGTAGTCCACGTTGGCCCTTGTCCCCGTGCGCTTCTGGCGAGGCGAGGACTACAAGCCCCAGCAGTCACCGCAGAGCCAGGCTGAGAACGGACCGGCATGGGTGGCTGGGGCTACAGCTGTTTTCGGGGGGGCAGTTTGGAGGTGGGAGGGAGTGCAGGGGGAGGGGAGGGAGGGGAGGGGAGAAGGCCTGAGTGATGGGGGAGGGGAGGAAAAAAGGGGGACAGGGAGGGAACAAACGAGAGAACAGGGCAGAAGGAAGAAGGATCAAGAGAGAAAATCAAATGGGAGTGGAAAAGGAAGGAAAAGACAAGAGGAGGGGAAATAAAGGGAAGGCGGTAAACTGAGCCGGAGGCCCGGCCTCTACTACAGGCGTAGGTCGCCGTAAGCTGCCGCGGGAGGGTCTTCACTTAAATTCGTCTCCTGCTGGCGTGAGTGCCTCTCTGCCTCGATGTAGTAACACCGCCTCCCCGATTGGCGCGGCGTCCCGGGCCGTGCAGTTAGGTCCATGCAGTGTCAGAGGAGGCGCTGCATTGCTTACGCCAGCCATTGCGGGCCTCCAGGAGCCGTCCCACAGTGCCGCACGCTCACGGGACGACCGATACGCGCGCTCCTGGTGAGGATGCGTGCCGCCGACACACCGAGCCAGCTGTGCACCCACACAAGCGATTTAATAACTGCAGCGGCTGTATGCCAGCTAGGGTGACCAGATGTCCCGACTATCAGGATAAAGTATTATCCCTGACAGGTGTTTGTCTAACCTGTTCTTAAAAATCTCCAATGACAGAGATTCCACAGCCTCCAGTCCTTAATTTAGCAAGTTTTTTCTAGCGTCCAGCCTAAATCTCCCTTGCTGCATTTTAAACCCATTATTTCTTCTCCTGTCCTCAGTGAATAAGGAGAACAATCTATCACTCTCCTCTTTATAATAACCTTTTACATCTTTGAAAACGGTTATCATGTCCCCCCTCAGTCCCCTCTTCTCTGGACTAAACAAACCCAATATTTCCAATCTTTCCCCACAGGTCATGTTTTCTAGACCTTTAATCATTTTTATTGCTTTCCTCTGGGTTTTCTCCAGTTTGTCCACATCTTTTGCAACATGTGGTGCCAAGAACTGGACATTGTACTCCACTTGAGGCCTCATCAATGCTGAGTAGAATGGAAGAATTACTTCTTATGTCTTGCTTACAACACTTTCTGCTAATACGGCCCAGAATGATGTTTGCTTCTTTTTTTTTTTTTCCAACCATATTATTTAGATTGACTCATATTAGGTTTGTGATCCTCTATAACCCTGAGTGTAGACAGGGGCACTTCTCAGGCCTTGCTTGTATTCAGAAATGCCCTGATTTAACTAAAGATGTGTTTTTAATTGCTTTAGTAAAACTGCTGCAAAACCCATCAGTGTGGATGGTCTTAATTCAATTTAACCCTAGTTTATGTTGATTACACTTAATTCGAACGTTACTATTCTCTAGGCTTTAATCGGTGTAAGAGTGACCATGCTGGGTGTTGCACAATTTTAACTAAATTGATTTAGAAACAAAACAATTTAGCTAAACCTGTGTGACTTTAGTATAGACAAGGACTCAGGCAATCAAGCCTTGGTGCAGAAACACCATACAACAAGTGCATGCTGGAAGTGGCCTTTTAAAGTGTGTGATTGGATGGTGCGCAGACCTTAGGCGGGACAAAGGAACCAGCAGGCTGAGTAAGAAAAGGAGCTTGGTTAGCTCTTATGTTGTCTCCTTCCTCCACAGCTCAGCAGCGCCACAGGAGGGGGTGTTGTGGCAATGGACCAACCAACCTGGCCTCCCTCCAGGAGAGTGACTGTAGCAGATTTATGAAACAGGGAGCCTAGAACTTTGGGGGAAAAGCTGAAAATCGTTTAGTCAAAGCCATGTTAATAACCACGGTTCATGCTGGGACCTTGATGGAGCTTTGTTTAAAAAATGGGATTTGTGATGATATGCTTTGAGACTGCTCAAGGTTTTCTTGTTGTTGAGAGAAGATTGTTTGGGTTAGAAAAGCTACTAGAAACGTTGGCAGGATGGCTGTGAACAGCCTGGTCATTTTCTATGGATTGAGAAGTAGGAGACCCAGTGTAAACCAAAAGGGGTTTCACTGGCTGGGCTTTGGCTTTGTTTGGTGTCCCTTCTTTTCTCTTTGTGCTCCAAGTTATGGGTGTCATGCTTAGAGAATCTCATGCCATGCGGCTTCTTGAATTTCAACAGCCTGGTCCTAGATTTGATTTTGTCTGTTCATCTGATGCTGCCTCCTGCTACTGGGAGAGACGGGGGAATGTCACCCAACAGTGGGAGCATGCCTCCAATCCAGCCTTCCCATCCTGACCTCTAAGGGATCAGGGATTCTGCCTGCACAAGGAAAGAGTAACGACCCCCACCTGAAACTGACAACTCGTCTTCCACCAGAAAAAGACCATCTCTGATTCCCCCCCTCCCCCACCGTTTTAGCTACTCCTGCATATTTACAGCCTAGACATGACTTAGACAAGCTGCTCTGTAGGAATTGATATGGCACAGTCAGTTGATGGCACTAGTGAGGCAGCAGGAGCTGCTGCTGTGTTTTTATAGGTAGGTTGACCCCATGGCTGCTGCTTCACTCACCCCCTTTATAGTACAACCAGTATCCATCCTAGTCCACTGAAGGCAATGAAGCGTTAAGGTCTATCCACTATGTGTAGCCGTCTATGTGCAGCGGTGCGGGTGTTCTAACCGGCATGTTCAGCAGCGTTCAGGTGGTTAACACAGATAGCGTTGCTGTCATTCCCAAACCTTGTCCTGCCATCTGTGTAACGACGGGGTAGGATGACGGCTCTTTGATGTGGTTCGGAGGATACAGCCGTGTTTCTGAGCAACAGATCAACAGAAAAGATTCCGGGTGCCAGCGTGCATGTAATATCGCACGGTAACAAAGCACTGCTGCAGCTTCTCATTGATATTCTACACCTGGAGCGTGTCTAAAACCTCTCCTTTCTGCCTCGCAGGCTGGCAGCGTGACTGCGTTGCCTTTACCAAAAACTGAAGCAGTTCTGGCTAGGTGGTTCTACAAGGAAAACACGATTTGTTGCCCCAGAAATGTCCCTATGGAGGTGAACAGAGACACAGGCAACCTTGATTTATTCATGACATCATCTATAGGAATAACAACAAATGCTGCCGTGGCTTATCAGACCACGGAGGTCTTCTGAGCTATAAAAATAGAAAAAGCTGATGCCAATGGCTTCTGCTAAACCAAAATGGCAATGAAAAGTCCATGGCGCCGAGCGTTGACGAAATAAAAACCAACTAATGACTCCAGAGTTTGGCCTCATCGGTTCTCGTCTTCTTGTCATGTACGATATGTGAACCCTTTACTTGCTATTTCTGGGCATATATATTTTCCTTACCTTGGCTATATTCTTTTTCCTTTCTTCTTTGCAAGTGTTAGTGAAATGGATGCAGGTCAAGTTAAAAATGCTCTCTCGGAAACAGGAGTTGTCATGAAGGAAGGGTCCCAGACATATGGCTGGGGCAGATTGCTTCTTTCTCACATGGTCACACAGATGTTCATTTCCTTTGGATCTCTTCATTAGTTTTTTTCCCTGGACAGAACTGATAAATTTAGTTTCAGATATACAGGGCTTCATTGACAGAGCCTGTTTACCTGCAGAGCAATTGCATGCTTGGTTTGCATGCAGTTACTATGACTGTGCATGCAAATTGGATGATTGAACCCTCAAATGTCCTTCATGGGCCTTTTGCACGAGCAATCTCCCAGTTTCCACACAACTGCAATAAATACACACATCAGCTAGGTGTATGATTGCACACACATTTTGCGTGTATCTTTTGTGCAACTAATTTTGGTGAAAAATCTGGTCCTTCGTTAAAAAAAACTACCTACTTGCTTTTTTAAAAATAATAAAAAGAATTTGGTAAACTGATAAAGCAACAAATCATACTCGGGTTCATTTTTGTCCCATCAGATGCATGCCGCAATGTGTGCACTATTGCACACTTAGTTTGAATATGTATTTATGACATCTGCAAGGACAAATGAGGTGTTTGTGGATGCAAATAGTGTGATAGGCTACTAAGTGGACTTTTGCATATGCATTAATTGCACCCACCTTATTTTTTCCTCTGGCTCTAATCTTGTGGCGCTTTGAAAATTAGGCTCAAGATGTCTGGAAGCAAAGGGTCTTTATGTACACTAATGTGTTAGGTTAGAGTGTTAAGGCCATCCATATAAGGCAAATTCCCCTATGCATGCAGCAGCACTTGGTTTTCAAATAGCAAGCACAGAAGCACCCGAACCTCTAACAGTCAAGGCAATCGGATGGGCAGGATTTTTTCTGGTAGAATAATGCATCAAATGTACCTTCCAGAATTAGTTAATGGCAAGGCCAGCTTAAGATAAACCCAGAGTTGACCCTTGGGTAAATCTGGGCAGGAAACATTTTCCTGTCTCATGAAGATGTTCAAGATTTTGAAAATTATTCCTGCTCTGCATCAGGACGAACCTGAGATCTTTCAGAGGTTTTTGCAAAAAGAATGTGGCGGGGACAGGCTCTCTCCCTCTTTCCGATTTTGCCTGGAACTCTGTCCTGGACTCGAGAAACCATTTCCCCACCAAAGGTTTTTCAAAACTGATCCAGTCCCGTGAAAAGTTTCTGTTTCTACAAACGGACATTTTCCAATGAAAAAACACTGTCAAACAATTCCCAACCAGCAGTCGTGGGCCTGCCACTCTGGGGTCTGCCACTATGTGAGTGTAAAAAGAAAAGGAGGACTTGTGGCACCTTAGAGACTAACCAATTTATTTGAGTATAAGCTCACGAAAGCTTATGCTCAAATAAATTGGTTAGTCTCTAAGGTGCCACAAGTCCTCCTTTTCTTTTTGCGGATACAGACTAACACGGCTGTTACTCTGAAACCTGTCATTATGTGAAAGTAGTGTCAATGTCTCCGAAATTCCTCTAGATGGGAGTCTTGAGCCATATAAAGACTGTGTCTGGATGCATATTCACTAGTAAGTTGGTCCAGTGGGGTCTACTCATTAAGTGTAAAGCTCCTATTTATGGGGCTTATTTTAGAAATGCTGCTTTCTTCAGCTGATCCCCAAGAGGAGGAGAGCTTTACATTGCCTCTGCAGTTAAACAGGGCCAGCTGCATTGCTCTCCTTAAGGGTTGTGTTGGGCCATTGTGTGCTGCTAGGCTGCTACTGCATTCTGCCCTAGAGGTGGTGGTGCTTCAGTGGGTGTTAAAGTAAAACCTGCAGAGAGTTGGTACTATAGGCTGCTGCTCTGAGCTCTGGACCACAAGTCAGGAACCAGTGAGTTCTGACCTCACCGTGACACTGAATTCTGTGGCTTTGAATGAAGTCAGGCCAACAGCTCTGAACGTGGGTGTTTCAAGGTAGCTGCTTACATTCATATCAAGGGCACCTAAATCTGTGATTTAGAATTGCCGGGCGCCTGCAGCTCCCACTGAAGTCAATGATCAACACTTTGGGATCATTTGGTAACGAATACTGTGTGTTGTTACTAAAGGGACAATCTTGAAAGTTCATAGATGAGCAGAGATGGGCCAAACCCAAAAGCCTCGCTCCAAATACTCTCATCCCTGGGGAAATGTAGATCCACCTTGGAACATCATGGCGCAGACCCATCTTTACATATTAGGGCTCTGCCCAAACCAGGGTTTGGAGATTTCACAGGATCTGGAAAGCTTCCATTATTTCACAGGATCTGGGCTTGAAATGGGGACGGTCATTGCAGAGGGAGACTGTCTCTGAAAGAGAGGAGAAGACATCTCAAAGCAGGCAGAACCCAGTGGGAGTGGGATGGAGTCCCTCCAGGCAGGAGACCCTGAAAATGGGGAGTGGGTGGGGAAATTGGGATACCCCAGTACTCTGCTTCAGAGGCGCACACAAGAGGCTCTGTTGACACTGGAAATATGGTTTGTATCATCTCAATTCAAACATGATTCATAACCACAAATATGGACTGTGGCGTTTCTTAGATTCCAGAGAGCTCAGTCACTCGGAGCTGTTGTGGAGCACCGTTACCCCCTTCGTCCCGTACATGGAGCTACCTTCCAAGCTTCAGCAAGTCTCCGCTGACGCGCGCTATAATCTGCTTCTCCACTGTCTCCATACACTGGTGCACCATGATGCTGCCCAGTAGTGTTGGCTCCAGCACCTTCCTCCTCACCTCCAGTGCCCAGTGGGGGAGGGATCCAAGAGGGGCATGACCCAGGTAAAAAAATGACACACTCTACCCCTGCAATCCCTTCACTGGCTGCATCTAGCCTGGTGTGGGCTGAAAACCTTCATCCCCCATCTCTCCCTAGCAGAGACAGGGATTTTGATCAGGTCCTGAGCCTGGATTTCTGATCTCACCCAGTGCACAGTCCCCTCCGCCCACAAGCTTCCTTTTCAGAAAGACAGGGAGGCTTGCAGAGTTTGCTGGTTTCTTGGACGACCTCAGCTGGGAAGCAGCGGTGGTGGCGTCGCTCAGCCCAGCCCCCTGAGTCCAGAGTTGATCGCCAGCATATTCTCCCTGAGCCTGGGTGGAGAACTGGAGGAAACTCCACCTCCGCAGGAGCCAACCTGCTGCAGCAGGAACTCCCAGAGAGATTCCCGCTTGGGCTGATCTGTCAACAGATCCATGAACTTTCTCTTACCTCTTGCAAAACCAGCCCATGAATGTGCTAAAAACAGACCCAGGTTGCTTCTACCTCTAGAGCAGAGTCTGGGGGCTTTGGCTAAACACTGCATGCTGATAGCCACCCTTTTACATCTGTGTACACATGGAGCCTGGCTTCTCATCCGCCCCTTGTGAAGGGGGAGCAGTGGAGCCATGAAAACTGTTCACCGCAAAACCTGAAACTCAGCTGGTCTCATGCCAAGCCCGGAGCTTGACTCAGGTTTGTTGGAAAGTTGTGAACCTCTGATGACTTCCGGCTTGGCAGGTGGGCCAGGTGAAAATGGGCAGAGTCAGGGGAGTTTCTCTGAGCTTTTGGATTTGTTTGAGCCCAGAACTTAAAAGCCAACCTCCAGGGTGCCGATGCCACACAGATCTGAATCTGAAAAATCCCAAGAGAGTCCCATGAATGAATGAATTCAGGAAATCTATGCTGCTCTCAGCACATGGGCAATCTCTGAAATGCATCTCTCAGATTAACCAACAGATGGGCAAGAGCCACAAAGCTAGTCTGATCAGCACCTGAACTCACCTAGCATTTGGAAATGTGGGGGTTGGATCCAGGCCATTATTAAGGGGGACAGGTAGCTGCAAAATTCTGATTTCTATTTGAGATTGGGGTTATGTCTATCTGCTGCATGGATCCAGATACTGTGCGGGGCCGATGTAACTAGGCCACTGCACCGCTGATTCCAAACATGGAGTCTGATTCTCCTCTGCCTTACACCAGCTGAGGAACCAGTTTGGTAACGATATAATGGATGAAATCTCTGGCTCAGACACCCTGACCTTTGTGGTGTTTTGGCTCTAGATCTCATAGGCCATCCAGCCAAAACTCTTGATTTAAGCACCCCTGCAACTCTGGGAAAGTTTGGACCCAAATTCAAACTTGAATTCTGCAGCCTGGGCTGGGCTCATCATCTGGGATCATCTCACTGTTGTAAGAGAGTCTAAACTCTCAGTGCACCAACACTTGTGAAAGACCCTGCAGAATTTAACAGGATCTTCAACAGAAGTCAATAGGGTTCTATAGAAATTTCACAAAATTCCATAAAAATGACTCTGCAGTTAATAGACAGTGGCATCTTTCTGTAGGTTTGGTTGACGAGGAGGCACATAATTGAGGCTGGAGCTAGGCTGCTCTCAGTGGTGGCAGATGATAGAACAAGAAGCAATGGTCTCAAGTTGCAGTGGGGGAGGTCTAGGTTGGATATCAGGAAACACTATTTCACTAGGAGGGTGGTGAAGCACTGGAATGGGTTACCTAGGGAGGTGGTGGAATCTCCTTCCTTTGAGGTTTTTAAGGCCCGGCTTGACAAAGCCCTGGCTGGGATGATTTAGTTGGTGTTGGTCCTGCTTTGAGCAGGGGGTTGGACTAGATAACCTCCTGAGGTCTCTTCCAACCCTGATATCCTATGTTTCTATGATAATTCTCCATTAATTCCATAGAATAGTTCAAAAAAGCAATAGGAAGTTGATTGTTTTCTGTTCGGTTCCAAAAGGGAAATAAATGCAGCATTTGCCCTATCACAGCTCCCATTAACACTGGTGAGAGTTCTACATGAGTGAGGACCGCCTGCTTTGGCTGTGGCTGGAGGATTTATAGTCCAAGCGTCCCCTTGTGATCAGAATAGCTACCTAAAGCCTACCCCTGCTGCATCGAGGTGAGGTTAGGGATGAGATTATAAATCCCCATGGGCTAGACGCTGGGTTTACACCAGGGTGGCATTTGGCCTGCTAGCTCTGCAGGTGCTTTTCTGAGACACTGGGGCTGCTTCTTATATCTCTTCCCTTTCACTATGTTAATTATTTTGGCTGCTGCTCAAAATAGCAACAGCATAATGAGGAAGAAGTGCTAAGTAACCGCCTTTAACTCTGAACAAGGCACTCTTTGGGGACGGCGGAGCAGATCCTCAGCCAGCGTAAAACAGCCTCGCTCCGCTGACGCCAACGAAGTGATACCTGTTGACACCAGCTGAGGATCTGGCACTCTGGTTTGGGGTCTGGGTGGACGGGTGGCGTGTCACTCTATTTGCCTGCATGAAGCATAGGAAGTCAAAGTCATTCATTTTGCTATTTACATTCCCCCTCTGGCCTCCCACAGCCTTTCTCCTCTCGGCCTGCCCTGCATCCTTGACCTTGAGAAGTCCGGTGTTAATACACTTTCCGTTTGGCCCATGGAAAGCGCCGATCTGAAATGGGGCCTCGATAAAGGCTGCTGTGGGAAGGCAGGGGCTCCCGAACTCTCACACAGGGCTTTCCCATTGAGCACTTCCTATATTGTCTTCACTCACTGGCGCAAGCTGCCAAGCAAGGATGGCAAGGAGGCTTTCCAGAACAGCTTTGCCCCTACCATGCCGCAGGGCTGTCTCTGCTGGGGTCACATGGCTTGCTCCACCCAGAGGCCAGCTCCAAGCCTGGAGAGCAATGTGCTCTGGAGATGAGGGAGCTGTTTAGCTTACTTGGCAGAGCTGCTGCAGGGGAAAGCACTGCAATCTCTTGTGCCAACACCAGCAGCTCCAGGCTCATCTGTGCTAAAGGGCTGAAGGCAAAGCCCTGGCTTCGGGTTGCAATCCATTCACAGCCCGGAGCTGCACCATTCCTTTGTAATCAGGACGCTGGTGTTTTCTCCCCCACCAATGTGATTCATGGGGCGGTGGGACCAAGAGGACGGTCTGTAAGAGGGCAGTGCCTGACAGGGCAGCAGGGGGCTGGGAAAAGGCTGGAGGTCCCAGGACTGAATTAGCAGGGACGTTGGAGGGCAGAATTGCCATGGGTCCGTGGCTGGGGAGGAGGTATGCAGATGCAGAATGGTAGGGACGCTGCTGGTCACAATGAATGTGCATTGGCAAGGCTGTGTGTGGGACATGTCCATAACATTGGGTCGTAATGTCTTGTTCTAGCCAGCACCATCCACCCGCACAGTTCAGGACTGTGATAGCAGAGGTGTTGCTCGCCAGGAGCGACGGGAGCTGGCAGAGCTGGATGAGCGAAGCTTGCTCTTGACTATGGTTTGTGCTAATAGTCGCAGCTCGGGAGAGGTCACCGAGAGGGATGGTGGCAGTGACAACTAGGGAGTACTGGTGGGCAGAATTGTGGGGGTCCGAGGCAGGAATAAAAACGGTGTTGCAAATAAGTGTTGAGGGGCATCTGCAGAGTTATATGGAAGTTGAGCATGGGGATACCAAGAACAGAGATGCACTGGCAGAGTTGTGTGTGTGTGGTGGGCCTCTGGACTGGCCTCTCAGGGCTGGTGCAGTTCGGGACTGGCCCAGTAGGGGGCGGGATGGTCTGGTGTATTTGGAGATATTCAGGTCTGGATGGAGGAATGCTGGCAGAGGTGTGGGGCTGCAGGGTTGGACTATCAGGAGCGTGGCTTGTCTGCATCGAGGAGCAGTGGCAGAGTCATATGTTACCTGGGCATATTCCCTTCCACGCTGCTTCTGGCTTTGCCCAGGTCTTTTGATTACTTTCTTAAAAGGGAGCGGGGCAGGAGAGTGGAGTTGGGGACATCTGGTTTTTAGGAGCCTGCATTCTGCTCCTCCGCTCTCATTGTACCAATGTGACTGGATCTGCCCCAGATAAAATCCATCTCCAGCTTATCACTTCATCAGCCACGGTGCAGACAGCTCCGCCGCTCCACTACCGAGCACCAAGCCCTGATCTCATCAGTGCTCTGCACACTTGTAACTCAAACAATAACCTCCTTCCCTGACCTACACAATTCCCAGAAATGCACAGCCTCTGCTAAAGCCTCCCTGGGGAAAAGCATGCCAGCCGGCCTGTCGGCACCAGCACAAACGGTCGCTGCCAGCCCCCGGCAACCGGAGTCCACCACGTCCCTCAGCAAGGCTGGTGTGGGGATTTCTCACAGCCCGCTGCAAAACAAGGGTGTGGGCGTGGGGTGGGGGGAGCAGCAGGGGGAGCACTGGGAAAGGTTGAGATGGAATCTGGCAGTTGGCCCGTTAGTTATTGATTCTTGGGAAGATCTTCCTTGATAGATGCATTGCGGGAGCCTCAGCAGACAGATATCGATTTATTGACAGGGGTCAGCAGGTCTTCTGTTTTCGCAAATGTTTGCTGGGCGTAATTATCGTGCTCATGAAACTGAAAGACTAACAGTGCCTGCTAGGGTAGAGCAGAGTCAGGGGCTGTGCTGGCTTCCCCCCGCCCCAGCATTATTAAGTACTCCAGTCTGCAGCAGCCTCAGCACCTATTCTAATAGCACGTAGATGCCCAGACCGCAGGGTGATGGGCACGGTATAATCAGCCAGCCCCAGAGGTAGATGAGACTGGCTGCAGAGAGGCGGTGGTTCCATTTGATACTTCCCTCTTTGTAATGCTTTCTGGGCATTAACTGGTTAGCCCCAAACTCAGGAAGGTAGGGATCTGGGGGGAAAGTGACGCAGACAGAGGTGACGGTGACAGGCTCAGGGGCAGAGCTGTGGATAGAACGCAATAATTCCTGCCCCCCAGGATGCTGTTCTAACCCTAGCCAGCATCGCCGCCTGAACATTAGGGGTTAAATGGGGTTTCCTCTTGGGTGGGAGCACTGGGCTTTCTTGGACATGCCCCTCCCCAGGAGCCTTCGAGCATGGCTCCTCAAGGGGTACTACTCCCAGCTCCCCCACCGCTCTACGGGAGCCCCGGATTCGTTCACTGGAAGGCTGGATTCAGAGCCTTTCTTGCATGCCCGGTTTCAAGAAGGGAGAAAGAGAGAATATAAGGATGGGTCCAGCTGGTTGCAGGCTGGACGTCCATTGAGTCATCCTCGGAGCCCGAGATAGAAAAGGGCCATTAGCTCCCATGAGGGGCAGGTCCCTCCTGTACCATTCTCGTGCTTGGCCCAGCCCACACTAGTTTGAAGGGTGTGTCTACACTGCAGCTGGGAGCGAGCACTCCACACTAGCTTGCTAAAAGTAGCTATGCAGACGGTGCTTTGCCATGCCGGGCTTCAGAGCCTGAGCTGCAACATCCACCCAGCTATGTTTAGCACCCGCTAGCGCAGGTCTGCGGACCCAGGCTGGGAGGCGAGCTGCAGTGTAGACATCCCTTATAGGGCCCAAGCCATGAGCCTTCTGCCATGGCCCTGAGGAGATTATCCCTTGGTCTCCCAAAGAGCCTTTTCAATCGAGGGGAGCCAGTGTCAGCCACAAGGAGGAAGCTCTGGACACCAGACCCCTTCTCCAGAAATTGCTGCCTCACATCATGTCCGCTGCGGGGACACATTGTTCATTGAAACACACAGGGAAAGCCGAGGAAGAGAGACTTGCTGGCTGCTTCTCGCTTCCTGCTTCCTTGGCTGCAGCAGCACGGGCATTGTAAGGACATCATTGTACTTGGGGGTATCTCAGGCCCCAGGATCCAGCTCATTTGTCTGATGGTAATGGATGAATTTCTGATCCGGAGCCTGGTTTTACCCCTTCCTCCCCTGGTTCTTTTTTTAGCAGGTTTCTCTCTTTCATTGTCCCTCTTTTCTTTTTTTTTTTTGGAGGGGTCTTCATTAGACCTTCTGCAACCTTCCCTCTCCTTGTCAACATGCAGGGCTGTGTTGAAGTTCTCCATGCATAGGGGAACCTCTGCCTGGTGGGGCATGAACCACAGGACTTCGAGTCCAAAAGCAGCAGCTCTGCATCTTATGCCATTGCACCCTCAGCGAGTGGCTGGTTTGCAGTCCACTTATGAGCTGTCGAGCTCTACCAGGCCAAGGCTGCTCAGTGTGCCTGAGGTGACGCATGCCGTGGTGGGGAATTCTCCCCGATGTGTTGGGGCGGCAAGGCGGAGATCCACTCGTGAGGCAGTGGTGGTAAGGCTCGGAAGCTCTTTCTCTGCACGCGTCACCCCACGAAGAACAGGGGAGCAGTGGGGACGTGGCCCCAGCCCACAGAAAGGAGAAGGGGAGTTCGGAAGGGTTGTGCAGCCCTCTGCGGAAAGCTCCACTCCCTCCCCCGCCCACCTAGGGCCGTGCCCGAAAGACACGGTGCTGCCCTCACGAACATGACGAGGGTGGCCATGAATCAGTGGCAGAGTCAGGCTGAGAACCCAGTGACCCTAGCGGCTCAGTCTAACTCTAGGACAAACGTTTCCTCTGACCCCGGAGGAAGATCTGGAGTCACGGAAATGCAGAGGTGATTACTATTGCTGGGAACAGCCCTGTGGGGTCACAGGAAGTGGGTGGGTTGATGGAGGTGGAGGTCGGCAAAGTCTCCCTGCAGCTTCCCCTTGGTCTAAGGCAGTGTCCAGCAAATTGCCAGAGCGCAGGGAGAAAGCAAAGGCCGGTGCTGGAGAATGAGCCAGCCACAGGCCTGTGAACCCAGTCCTGGAGAAGCGGGTAGAGGAGGCTTCTCCCCTGGGACAGCCAGTTGTTCTTTCAGACCATGGACTCTTCAGAGCTGGGTTCATGACGTGAGGATCTCAGCCCCATTGCAGTGGGGTGAGAGGTCAGTGAACTCCACTAGTAAGCCCCGAACCTACACACTTTAGGTTTGCACTTGTAGCAAGAGTGGCTAGTCCCAGAGCAGTAGGGGGAGATTCGCGCAGGTAAAGATGCAGCCAGGTACCTCGTGAGATCTCCAGAGCACCTCCGTGAGTTATGTGCCCAACTCCTGTTGCCTTTCCATGGCAGTGAGATGCCTGAACTACCTAGGTGCTTTTGTAAATTGCACCATCTGCCGAAAGCCCTTTGCAAATCTGGGACAGGGGCATTGAAAGGGCTAAGCAGTGTTGTGTTGTGTTTTTTTCTTGGTGGGGGGAGGGATGGTTTCATAAACCACAAAAACTCCCCCCATCCGACAGATGCCACCTTCATTCTAGTACCAAACTGAACATGAAACCGTAGGGGAGTGGTTCGCAACCTGTGGCCCGCAGGCCGCTTGTGGCCCAATCAGCACACAGCAGCGGCCCATGTGACATCCTCAGGGCCATACAGGAAGTATATATATTGTGTGGATGTGGCCTACATAACACATAGAGAGCTGCAGATGTGTCCCACGGTGGTAATAGGTTGAGAACCGCAGCCGTAGGGCGAAACCCTGCATCCACCTCTGCTCCAGAATTGGCAGAAAGAGCGCAAAACCACACAAGGTTGGTTTTATTCAGGCCCTATTAAAATCATAAGCCAAATCTACCCCCTCCGTGACTTCAGCGGGAATCACCCCAGAGACAAGTTTGGATCAGGCCATTGAAAGCCATGTCTCTGAGCAGTACGGATGTATATTGCCTTCGATGCGTGGAGTCTGGAAGTCATTTGCCACCCGATTGGAAGACTCTGTAGGTATAATTTTGAGCTGAACTATTTGACCGTCTCCAACCATTTGGGCTGGGAAATGATTTTCCATCTTCATCTGGTGCTGCTTCACCTCGGCCTTTCACACACACCCTCCCCTCCGTGCCTCTGTTCTTTGTGTTTTCATGGCATGGGTTCAAGACTTCGCCACAGCCTGAGCCCTAAAGCGCCATACAGAGGGAGCAAAGCACTTCCTTCCTGCTCCTCTCGCTGTTTCCTGCTTGGCGCTTATTGCTATGGAAACGCAGAGACCGCCACTAGGACAACTCCTGGACAGTCTGCTGCCAGTTGCAGCTTCCCAGATGGGGAAAAGTAAAATTAAACTCGGGTCGGGGGAGGGTAGGTTGGAAATTCATGGGGTTGGGCTGGGTGGGTGGGTGTTAAAATTCATCCTCAGCGACATTTGGGGCGAATGACACCATGCAAGACTAAACGGCCAACATCTGTACAGGGAACGAACGTCCTGAAACACAATGTCTGAATTTCACACCATGTCAGTCCAAGGCCAGGGCCAACTTTAAGCATTACTCTAATTCAGTATCAAGACAAGAGCTGCCTTGCCCTCACTTACACAGAGGACGCCAACTGTGTAGGGGACGGATTGCAGCAGTCCATCAGAAGCACACACTCACCTAACACAACGAGTAGCAACACACAAAACAAATTGATGCAAATCTACATGGAAAGAATTCATAGATTCAAAGGCCATAAGGGACCATTGTGATCATCTAGTCTGACGTCCGGTATAACACAGGCCATGGGACTTCCCTGAATTAATTACTGCTTCAAGTCCAATAGCTGCAGTTGAAGGAGAGCAGATCCTTTAGAAAAAAACATCCCATCTTCATTTACAAATTACCAGGGATGGAAAATCCACCATAACCCTTAGAAAGTTGTTCCAATGGCTAATTAAAAACTTGTGCTTAATTTCCGGTCTGGAATGGTCTAGCTTCAACTTCCAGCCTTTCAATCTTATTACCTTGTTATATCTTTAGCTGCTAGACTGAAGACTCTCTATTATCAAATGTCTGTTCCTGGTAGCTCCTTATAGACTGTGATCAAGTCACCCCTTAACCTTCTCTTTGATAAGCTAAGTAGATTGATCTCCTTGAGTCTTGCACTATCAGGCAAGTTTCCCAATCTTTTTGTGATTCTTTTCTGAACTCTCTCCAGTTTATCAACACCCTTCTGGAATCATGGAGAACCAGAACTGGACACAGGATTCCAACAGTAATCACACCAGTGCTGAATACAGAGGCAGTATAACCTCTCTACTCCTACTTTAGATTCTCCTGTTTATACATCCAAGGATTGTATTAGCCCTTTTGCCCACAGCATTGCATTGGGAGCTCATGTTGGGCTGATTATTTCCCGGGACCCCCAAGTCTTTTCAGAGTCACTGCTTTCCAGAACAGAGTCCCCCATCTTGTAAGTATGGCCTACATCCTTTGTTCCTCGAGGTATGACCTTACCTATGGCTCTCTTGAAATTGTTGTTTGCTGGAGCCCAGTTTCCCAAGCAATCAAAATCGTTCTGTATCAGTGATTTGTCCTCTTCATTATTTACCACTCCCCCAGTCTTTGTATCATTTGCAAACTTTATCAGAGATAATTTTAAGTTTTCTTCCAAATTATTGATAACAATGTTAAATAGAATAGGGCCAAGATCTGATCCCTGCAGGACCCCACTAGAAACACACCCACTTGAAGATGATTCTCCATTTACAATTTCATTTTGAGTCAAGACCCTGATCCAATAAGGTATGTAAGCACATGACTAACCCAATTGACTTATGATGAATAAAGAATGAGATGGAGAATAATACAGAAAATACTATAATGCCATTATATTAATCAGTGCTGCAGCCTCATGCACAATACTGGTCAACCCTTGTCAAAAGGATATCACAGAATTAGAGGGAGATTAGAGATGGGTGACAAGAATGATCAAGGGCCTGGAAAAACTCTTGTATGAATAAAGATTGGAAAGATTATCTTACAAAGGAGACGAAAAAGAGGGGACATGATAAAAATATATCAAATAACGAATCGCCTAGGTAATTTAGACTGAGAGGTTCTTTTCTCTCTGTCTCATAACACAAACCAAGGGGCCATCCAACGAAATTAAAAGGTGGCAAATTCAAACCTAATAAAAGGAAATACTCTTCATGTAACATGCAATGAGACAGTGGAACTCAATGCCACATTAAGTTATTGAGGATAAGAATTTAACAAGTGTTTCAAAGGGATTAGGCTTTTAAATGGATAAAAAGTATATCTAGAGTTATAACTGTCCTTGCTAACAAAAATTCTGGAAAGGACATTAAGCCTTGTGCTTCAGGGGGTAAGCCAATTTCTAACTATCAAAGACCAGGATGAGACTTGATGGAGGGGCAGATTATCTCACATCTGCCTAATGTGAGGTTCTTATACCTTCTGCTGAAGCATCTGATGCCAGCCACCCTCAGAGACAGGATACTGGGTTAGATGAACCTTGGGTCTGACCCAGTCTGACAATTCCTATGTTCCTAAGTCCATACTGAACCAGTGGTATGAAAAGAAGCTGGGCTGGTAGAACTGTAGTCACTTGGGGAGACGTATCATGTGGTTGGAAAAGAATTCACGGTATATTCACGGGCAGATTTTCATAAAATCATAGCACCGGAAGGGACCTCGAGAGGTCATCTAATCCAGTCTCCTGCACTCATGACAGGACTAAGGATTATCTAGACCATCCCTGACAGGTGTTTGTCTAACCTGCTCTTAAAAATCCCCAATAATGGAGATTCCACAAACTCCCTAGGCAATTTATTCCAGAGCTTAACCACCCTGACAGTTAGGAATTTCTTCCTAATGTCCAACCTAAACCTCCCTTGCTGCAATTTAAGCCTGTTGCTTCTTGTCTTGTCCTCAGAGGTTAAGAAGAACAATTCTTCTCCCTCCTTCTTGTAACAACCTTTTATGTACTTGAATGTGGGCACACAATGGCACTACAAAACACATAGTTAATTAACACTAATTGTGTGTGCAAATAAGGTGATCGTGTGCACCAAAACCTAATTATTGATATTTTCATTGTAATTACTAATCTATGCACAATCAGGGTAACTGCATGCACAGATTAGATGCTTAGTTGTGCACACACACTTTGCACACATCCAGGTATTCTGAAAATCAGGGCCATGCACCGTATAAATTAGAGAATCTGGATACAAGGAAACAAATCCCCGGATTTCTGACTGTCACGGTTGTATCACTTCTTTCCTGGAAATCCCCCCATGTGTTATTCAGCAGCTTTGAGAATCTCTTTCCTCCTCCAAATCAACCTGAGGCTGCAATAGATTAATGTGGACCCTGGCACAGGGGCAAACCTGCCCAGCTTGCACACATTTATCCAGATAAGCTGGAAAAGCAGTTGCTTTCAGTTCATTTCATGGCCTTTTACTAGGCAGCCAAAATCCCTCCGTTTCCTATTTCTGGCTCCGAGCCATTTTGAATGTCAGATTTCTCCTTCGAGAATACAAATATAATTGTAATAATCGGCTTGCCCCTGCTGTTGATTTTGACGGCATCCTCCTGTCTTGAGCCTGCATGAAGTGTGCCTTTTACACTGGCTATAGCGTGGCGCTCCTTCTCCCATCATTGTTGACTCCACAATGAAAACTGTTTGTATTATTCTGTCCCAGAACCTTTGCCAATTGCACATGTGTCCTGAGCTGATAGCAGCAAGCTTTGGCAAGACGAGTGCTCCATCAGATAAGAGCGCTAACCTTATTTCTTCAGCTCTAACGAGCCCCGGGGACGAAGAGAAGTTCTGGTGCTTGCTTTCTTTTGCTTCTTGCAAGTATTTTAGTCACTGGAGGGGTTCAAAGATTTAAGAAAGAGGAACTGTTATGGGGGGTGGTAGGAATTGAGGTATATAGAGAGGGTTCCTCGGGGAATGGTGTCAAAATGTGTGTTAAAAGATCCCTGGAGAGAGATATCAGGATAGAGACATCTTCTCTGGGCCTAAGCATTGGGCCATCAGCTGGCTCCTTTAGGAACTTGCTCCACCCCAGCGTCCTCCGGGGTGGCCAGCCTCAGGGCAAGGCACATACATGTAGGGGTCTTCAGGAGCAAAGTGAAAGAGCAGCACTGTGAACTCCAGACCCCATCACACTCTCCCACCCCCTGCTGGACCAGCAGCAAAGGATTGAGCCGAGGATCTCGGATCCTTTGCCTGGACAACCTTTTCTCGACACGGATCTTAGCAAAGTGACGCAAGGTCCCTTCCTGGTCTCACACTTCCCAACACTCTTCTGCCAAGCAGGAGCCCTGAGCTCAACCCCTGTCCCGGTCTGAGGCAGGAGCAAAGCAGAGCCGTTATTCTCCGCTGAGCACAGTTAAGGCTACAATTTAGTCATGGGTATTTTTAGTAAAAGTCATGGACAGGTCATGGGCAATAAACACAAATTCATGGCCTGTGTCCTGTAATTAAATCATGGGGAAGAGGGCTAGGGAGCATTGGGTGGGGGGGGGCTGCTGCTGAGCGGGGGTGCCTGGGGCCAGCTGCACCAGCTGCCCAGGCCACGGCTGCTCTGGCCAGCCACCCGGGGACCGCTGCCGGAGCAGCAGCTGATGTGGCTGTCCCCAGGGACCACCTGAGCAGCTGGCCCCAGAGCCAGCTGCTTGGGCGGCCCTGGGGTCAGCCACACTGGCCCCTGCAGAAGTCACGGAGGTCACGGAAAGTCACAGAATCCGTAACTTCTGCAACCTCTGTGGCAGACGCAGATGCCCTAATTATTGTAAGATCTCCACTGTGCCAGTCGATGACCCCCAGCCACCAGTGACCTCCAACCCCTCAGGTCAATAACCTCCTGCTCCCTTCCTCCACAGAAGAGAACCCTCTTGGCTTCCAGATCCCTGGTACTGCCCGTACAGCCACTCACACCTCCATCTGTCACAAATAGCCGTCACCCCTCCCCACCCCTGCATTTCTCTGCCTTTCTTCTGGCCGTCTCTCACTCACCAGTGCAGTGCAGCATCCGCTCATGACTGATCGCGAGTTTGGCCCCAGCTCCAGGGCTCGAATGATTCTGTGAGAATGTCCACTTCCTTTTCGAAAAGCACATTTCTAGCCTTCATCCGTGCAACAGAAAAGCCTGAGCACGTGTCCTGAGTGAGGCCTGACGTCTCACAAGCCTGGAGGCAAAGAAAAAAGAACGCAGCAGTTACCCCTTTGACATTTGGTTAAGCCAATACCATGATTTTTTGAGGCCTGGCTCAAAATTTGTGAGCATTCACACACGGTATTGCCAACCCCTATCATGGCTTACAGCATACCCAGTGAATGGGAATCAGTGCAGAGACTAGACCCTATGTCCTTGTTGGGGTGCAGGGCAGGGGTGCAGTGGAGGCCAAGTGCTAGCCAAGTACCAGTGAGAATTGCTTGAGGCAGTGACTAGGGCACTAGCCTATGGTTTACATACACAGACCTGGGTTCATGTCACTGCTTCACCATACACTTCCTGGGTGAGCCTCTCTGGGCCTCAGTTCCCATCCGTACATTGGGGATAATAGCACTGCCCCGCCTCCTGGGGCACTGGGAGGGTCAATGAATCATAGAATCATAGAATATCAGGGTTGGAAGGGACCCCAGAAGGTCATCTAGTCCAACCCCCTGCTCGAAGCAGGACCAATTCCCAGTTAAATCATCCCAGCCAGGGCTTTGTCAAGCCTGACCTTAAAAACCTCTAAGGAAGGAGATTCTACCACCTCCCTAGGTAATGCATTCCAGTGTTTCACCACCCTCATAATGAAAAAGTTTTTCCTAATATCCAACCTAAACCTCCCCCACTGCAACTTGAGACCATTACTCCTCGTTCTGTCATCTGCTACCATTGAGAACAGTCTAGAGCCATCCTCTTTGGAACCCCCTTTCAGGTAGTTGAAAGCAGCTATCAAATCCCCCCTCATTCTCTTCTTCTGCAGGCTAAACAATCCCAGCTCCCTCAGCCTCTCCTCATAAGTCATGTGATCCAGACCCCTAATCATTTTTGTTGCCCTTCGCTGGACTCTCTCCAATTTATCCACATCCTTCTTGTAGTGTGGGGCCCAAAACTGGACACAGTACTCCAGATGAGGCCTCGCCAATGTCGAATAGATGCATTAAATGCATTAAAGCTAGTAAGGTGCTCGGATACTGTGGTGGTAGGGGCAAGATCAGAGCCACAGGCAGGCTTGACTGGGAGCCCCGCGGCGGGGGGAGCACCCACCCCGCACGGGAGCATCGCTTTTCTCGGGATTGAGCCTGGCAGTTGGGCGGAAGCCTGGGGCTGGCTTATCTTAGGAGGCGTCAGCGCTGGCTCCGAAACCCAGTGCCGAAAGGGAAAAGCGTTTCTCCACTTGAACCTCTCGGCTAGAGCTTCAGCTGCCAAGGCCCGAAAAGAAAAGGCATCGTCATCTCACAGAAAACTCCAGGGCCTTTCCCCCCCCCCCCACCCTTCCCCACCAGGAAAGAAGCACTCGGTCAAAATGACCCCGGCACATCCTGTCCATCGGCTGGGAGACCCTTCGTTATGGAGTGAGGTGAGATCCAGGTTGTTCCCTCTCCTCCCAGCCCCTGGAACCGCGCTGAGTAATCAGCCCAGCGCCTCCACACGAGGCTCCAGCGCCACGTAATGCTGTCAGCTTCCTTTTGGCCCTTTCCTTTCCGCTGACTTCCCCTCCCAGCCCTCTGGTTATGGGAATAGCCAGGGGTCGTGGCAGAGGAAGCTGGGAGGGCCCACCAGCCTTTCCTTTTGCAGGCACCGCTGTCAGACAATAATAATCTGCTCTTTGCACTCCTAGTGGTTCCTTCCAAAGAGCTTTACTGACAATAGGACGGGCTTCACCCCGGACAGTGGGCCGCCACTCATCATTATTATTTGTATTACCGTAGCGCCTAGGTGCCTCAGTCCTGGGCCAGGACCCAGTTGCACTAGGCGCTGGATAGACATGGAACAAAAAGACAGTCCCTGTCCCAGAGAGCTGACACTCTAAGTATGAGGTAAGAAACAACGGTTAGATACAGAGCGACAGGGGAACAGAAGGAAGCGATGAGACAGTATTGATCCACGTGCCAGGCAGTGGTTTCAGCACAGCTGTGCAGCCTCTCCGTTGTCAGATTCTTAAGTGGTGCGCCTGATCCTTGTGCTGGCTGACTGCCCAGTGGGAATTTCACCCAGTGAGGAATTCAACCTGCTGCCCCCTGAGAGGTGGGTTGTAACATTATCTCCATTTCACAAATGGGGAAACTGAGGCACGGTGCTGTGACGTGAATTACCTGAGGCCACAGGGCAAGTCTGTTACAAGACCTGAAAGAGACACCATTTCTCTTTAGCCACAAACATGTGCTCTAGCAATTGGACGTTTCCTGCCCAGCCTTGGGTGAATAGGAGGTGAATGTCCACTGCACTGATATCTATAGGCTGCCTCGCAGTCTGCAACCCATAAAGAAAATTAGCCATATTTGAGTTTAAATCTATTAGGCATGGTCATATATACATCATGCACTGAGAATATTACCTAGCTGGCCACATTTCAGGATATTTGCAATGTATTCCACTGTCTCATACATAAAGAATAACACATGATCTGTGGATGTTGCATATCACATAGCCATACAGTTGCATGATTTGCCATAGCAGATTGGACAAATGGCCCCTCAAATCCATTTTCCTCTCTCTAGCAGGCGTTTAATTCCTGATGTTTCTGACGACGGTGACTTTGCCTCCAGTACACCAACCAGCCACTGGACAAAGCTATGCTTTGGAAGAAGAGGTCCCTTCCTACCCCAGAGTCAATCCACTAATTCTTGGAATCATGGGTTTTGACGGCTGTGCCTAATCAGGAGTGACTCTAAATGTTATCATTAGTCTGAACCTGATGTTGATGTTGGTTCTTCTAAGACACATCAGTCCCTGCTCATGGCTCGAGAAGGCAAGAGCCCTGCAAATCTGCGGATGTCCTCAGATCTTGTTTGCGGATCAGATGTGGATCCAAATTTTGTATCTGTGCAGGGCTTTATTATTGTAACATTGCCCCCCAGAGTGGGTTCCTCTTGTTATCAAGCTGCTATTAATTTCTGTAATATTCTCTCTCTTTCTGATGAATATTCATGGCCGCTGCACTGGGAATTCCGCTTCTTGAAAGCCTGGGCGCCACTCTGTGGGTCGTGACATCAGACACAAGTCCAGAGTTCTTTCATTGCATGCTTGGGGTCAACCTCCAACCTCCCACTCCACAGTGAAGACTGTCTGTGCAAATCTTACCACAAGACTTTTCCAATATCCCCAGCCCCCAACCTAGCACAATGCAAACAAAACAAGCACATGCCAATCCCAAGCCAGGTTACAATGAGGAAACCAGACAAAACTAGGAAACCAGACCGAAAACCTAAAGGAGCTGAGTTAAAGGGCTGCAGACTCAACTGGGAAAGCAAGAAAACTACTTAGTGCATTTTGCAGACAGCAGCCATCTGCAGAAGGCTGGTGAGGTAATGGTCTGTTATAACTTATAACATGTCAAGGACCACAACAGTTTGGAGGAGCAGAAAACCTTTCCCAGATGTACACATCCTACATTATTATATCAGATACTTCTGAGATGGGGGAATGTTCCTTTTCACTCTTAGCTGCGTTTCTGCAGGCTGACAGGCGGTGCTATCTGGCAAAGTGTATGAGCAGCAATCACCACTAGCCAACTCTGCGTTACAGACCCGCTCATGGAGACCCTGCTCTGTGCTTGTGAGGTTGCTTCCTTCCCCAAACAATCAGAGGCCCTGTATTTCTGGAGCTCAAGCTCTGGAGTGCCCACTTCCTTCTTTGTGGGTGTGCTTTACTGGAACTCACTGAGATATTTTCCTGCATCGGGATATGCTGGGTGAAGCCATAAGCGTTTAAAAATCATATATCCATATTTCTGCTGTAGGTATAATAACTCACCATAGAATCATGTGTTGGGGATACCCTTGCTTTCAAATGCTTTTGAATCGTCATCACAGTATGTAACTCATTTCCCTTATTTTAAAGTAGCATTGGTTTCTGTGAGGCCACGTGGAACTTTTTATTATGACATCTTCAATCAAATGAAGTTTTAGCAACAAGACAAAATAAATTTCAAGAAAGGAAACCTGGTGATTAGGAAACTCTCAGAGCAGAGCCCAGGAGAGAAGGTTTTCCACACAAAAAGGGGGAGTTATTCTTTTCCTGCAAATCATCTGATCTGACACTACCAGTCGTGAGAGAGACTTTGTACTCCATGACGCTGGCCTCATAAAGAGCTTCCCTCCCTTTCTGTTGACAGCAAAGTGCTATGAAAAAATAACCTCACCAAGCTCATCATCAGAGGCAAGCTCCCCACAGACCGGGCTACATCAACTCTTCAGGTAGGGTTTCTTCAGGTATGTTGGCAACAAGAAGAAAGCCAAGGAAAGTGTGGGCCCCTTAATGAATGAGGGAGGCAACCTAGTGACGGAGGATGTGGAAAAAGCTAATGTACTCAATGATTTTTTTGCCTCTGTCTTCACAAACAAGGTCAGCTCCCAGACTGCTGTGCTGGGCATCACAACATGGGGAATAGATGGCCAGCCCTCTGTGGAGAAAGAGGTGGTTAGGGACTATTTAGAAAAACTGGACGTGCACAAGTCCATGGGGCCGGATGAGTTTCATCCGAGAGTGCTAAAGGAACTGGCGGCTGTGATTGCAGAGCCATTGGCCATTATCTTTGAAAACTCGTGGCGAACGGGGGAAGTCCCGGATGACTGGAAAAAGGCTAATGTAGTGCCAATCTTTAAAAAAGGGAAGAAGGAGGATCCTGGGAACTACAGGCCAGTCAGCCTCACTTCAGTCCCCAGAAAAATCATGGAGCAGGTCCTCAAAGAATCAATCCTGAAGCACTTACATGAGAGGAAAGTGATCAGGAACAGTCAGCATGGATTCACCAAGGGAAGATCATGCCTGACTAATCTAATCGCCTTTTATGATGAGATTACTGGTTCTGTGGATGAAGGGAAAGCAGTGGATGTATTGTATCTTCACTTTAGCAAAGCTTTTGACACGGTCTCCCACAGTATTCTTCTCAGCAAGTTAAGGAAGTATGGGCTGGATGAATGCACCATAAGGTGGGTAGAAAGTTGGCTAGATTGTCGGGCTCAACGGGTAGTGATCAATGGCTCCATGTCAAGTTGGCAGCCGGTGTCAAGTGGAGTGCCCCAGGGGTCGGTCCTGGGGCCGGTTTTGTTCAATATCTTCATAAATGATCTGGAGGATGGTGTGGATTGCACTCTCAGCAAATTTGCGGATGATACTAAACTGGGAGGAGTGGTAGATACACTGGAGGGCAGGGATAGGATACAGAGGGACCTAGACAAATTGGAGGATTGGGCCAAAAGAAATCTGATGAGGTTCAATAAGGATAAGTGCAGGGTCCTGCACTTAGGACGGAAGAACCCAATGCACAGCTACAGACTAGGGACCGAATGGCTAGGCAGCAGTTCTGCGGAAAAGGACCTAGGGGTGACAGTGGACAAGAAGCTGGATATTAGCCAGCAGTGTGCCCTTGTTGCCAAGAAGGCCAATGGCATTTTGGGATGTATAAGTAGGGGCATAGCGAGCAGATCGAGGGACGTAATCTTCCCCCTCTATTCGACATTGGTGAGGCCTCATCTGGAGTACTGTGTCCAGTTTTGGGCCCCACACTACAAGAAGGATGTGGATAAATTGGAGAGAGTCCAGCAAAGGGCAACAAAAATGATTAGGGGTCTGGAACACATGAGTTATGAGGAGAGGCTGAGGGAACTGGGATTGTTTAGTCTGCAGAAGAGAAGAATGAGGGGTGATTTGATAGCTGCTTTCAACTACCTGAGAGGTAGTTCCAGAGAGGATGGTTCTAGACTATTCTCAGTGGTGGAAGAGGACAGGACAAGGCGTAATGGTCTCAAGTTGCAGTGGGGGAGGTTCAGGTTGGATATTAGGAAAAACTTTTTCACTAGGAGGGTGGTGAAACACTGGAATGCGTTGCCTAGGGAGGTGGTGGAATCTCCTTCCTTAGAAGTTTTTAAGGTCAGACTTGACAAAGCCCTGGCTGGGATGATTTAATTGGGTATGGGCCCTGCTTTTGAGCAGGGGGTTGGACTAGATGACCTCCTGAGGTCCCTTCCAACCCTGATATTCTATGATTCTAACTCAGGCCCTGATATAACAGATGCAAAACCTGCCGACATAGCTCCACTGCTTCAGTGATCAATCCCCACCCAACACCCTTTCAAGATCCATGGATCCTACACATGCCTATCACAACATGTGGTGTACCTCATCCAGTGCACTAAATGCCCCCAGGACCAACTACGTGGGTGAAAGGAGACAATCACTGCGCTCTCCAGTGAACTCCCATAGAAAACTTGTAAAGGACAAAAACACCCTATCGCCCGTAGGGGAGCACTTTTCACAAAACACTCACTGCATGGTTCATTGTACAGTCCTCACCTGCAAAGGAAACCTGTGCAACTTCATCAAAAGACGAGCCTGGGACGTAAATTCACAACTGTGCTAGACACCAAAAATCATGGACTCAATAAAGACTCTGGACTGATGGTTCATTATAACAATCTGTAACCCACTAACTCTCCTTTGTGCCAGACTGTAGAGGTGTTAGCTGCACACTTCACTTTGGATGGTCTCTTGCATCATGTGTTAACTCCTTCTCTGTTCCACATTGTATTTAGCTGTGATACTCTGAGTACCTTTTCCAGACCTAAAGTAGAGCTCTGTGTAAGCGCGAAAGCTTGTCTCTTTCACAAACAGAAGTTGGTCCAATAAAAGATTTTACCTCCCCCACCTTTTCTCTCAATGGAAAAACAGTCCACAGCAAACCTTTGTCTTACTGTAGATTAGTGGCAGAAGGACTCTGTGTGTGTAGGCATTGGTCCATGTGTATTGCATGGACACAAGTGTGCAACATATTACAAAATGACACAAAGATTGATGGGAAACCATCTATTGTAAAAGTCGTAGCACACAGAGGAGTGATATCAGGCACTTAAACTGGTCCTGCTTTCCTCTCCAGCGGGGTCACTTCGGTGTATACAGTTTTAGGAAAAGATTTTTATGAAAACAGATGTGTGCTTTTCTGTTCACGCTACTCCCAAAATCCACATGCAAGGTGGGCTTTGTACATACTGATGTGCATACATAATTCCCTGGGGTATGTCCATCAGAGGCTATGCATGCACAAGGCAGGGTAGACACTTTTGAACGGCTATTCCCGAAAGTGGTCCATGCAAAGATTTTTTTTTCCCTTCGAGATTGTAGCAGATAAATATAATTAACTGAGCTCCTGTAATGTATGCAGTGCTCTTATAGCTGTATCGGTCCCAGGCTATTAGAGAGACAAGGCGGGTGAGGGAATATCTTTTATTGAACAAACTTCTGTCAGTGAGAGAGACAAGCTTTGGCGTTTACACAGATAAGCAGTACAGGAGTTCCTATAAGACTGCTTGGGTTTGTACAACCGATTTTACAAACTCAGTTATGCAAAAGTCTCAAGGATGATGGCACCATTGATTTGGCAGGTCTTTTCCTGCATTTCTTGCACACCCAGAGCCACTTAACAGACTCAAAGCAGCCAAGTCAGCAGGGTCCTGGCTGTTCAAGGAACTCAGGATTGTGTGTATCTTTTGTACAAATACTAATGAATAATATTTTCTGCCAACAATTAAGAAAAAAGTCAAGCATAGCAAGCGAACATTTGAAATGTTTCAGTGTGGACCAGATGCTTTCCCCTGCTTGTACGGGATGCTATTTTCATGCTGTAATCGAGAAAATAAATGGTGTTGATCGGAGCTGTAGAATGGCAGCCAGTTCTGTTTCTCAATGGCTTTTCTGCAATCTGTGTCCACGTATTTGGCATGCGGCTGGCTATGCATTGAGGTAATTCATTAATGCTGAAACAAAAATGTGTTTATGGGAGTCTGGAAATGGTTGCGGGAAATGTAATACTTTCTGAAATGCTGGGCTGATTCAGAGATGAGCACTGAATACTAAAATAAACACAAACACAAATGACTTTTCAAAAAAGCACACTCGCACCCCAGTCAGACCCACATGTACCCCCCTGTAATATGCACTCATGCACATCGGGACCCCCCCATTACACCCACACAGGATGCTATCACACACAGTGGGACTTAGCACCTGTGTGGCACTATTCATAATCAGAGGACTTGACAAACTAATTAGTTATAAACACAATGGGTGGAATTTTCCAAAGTGCTCATAGCTGGCCATAACATACACCAGTGGTTCTCAGACTGTGGGTCGGGACCCGAAAGTGGGTAGTGATCCCATTTTAATGGGGTCACCTGGGCTGGCTTAGACTTGCTGGGGTCTGGGGCCAAAACCCAAGCTCAAGCCTCTCCACCTGGTGCTGAAGCCAAAGCCTGAGCCCCACTGCCCAGGGCGGTGGGGCTCTGGCTTTGGCTTTGCCCCCCCCCCCTCCCCATCCTCCACCTGGGGTGGCAGGGCTCGGGTGGACTCAGGCTTTGGTTCCCCCCAGCCCCAGGGTGGAGTAGTAATTTTTGTTGTCAGAAGGGGGTTGTGGTGCAATGAAGTTTGAGAACACTTGACACACACCATTCAGTCACATATACACACACCTATGTAGTCACCCCCCTCGCCCTTTCCCCTATTCTTATTTCTGCACCATCCAGTTAAATACACAGGGCCACGCTTCCAAAGCACGGCTTCTGCTCGTGCCTGTGCAACGTTGTACGCACCAACCTTTTTCAGCATGTGCACTGGGGATAGAATTTGCACATGCAAAACCCTCTCTCGGCTTCTGTTCAACTCCAAGGCCTCCACATGCGCACAGTTGTCTCTGCACGCAACACTGCGGGCTCACAAATCAAGGCCAAGTCGAGGCCTTGAAAATACTGAGTCACGACATCACCCCCACAGGCACCTCTGCCATGTCACTGAGAAATACCCAGACCATTCAATCCCACACACACAGAGCCGACTCAGTGCAAGGGGCGTTTAGTACTATCTCAGTGCTGAAACACATGTCACAGGTGTGATGAGTTTCCCAGTTTCAAGCTGGGCGAGAGGGGCCCGTTTAAAGTGAGAGATTTCTGGCTGGCTGCACTCTGAGTTACAGAACAGCCAGAGTGGAAGACAGGCAGTTGGAGCAGCCATGGCAACAACCCCTTGCTTGTGGGCCTGATTTTAAGAAGTGCTGAATTCAGTGGGCACAGTGCCTCTGCAAATCAGGCCCTGGAGTCTTTGTGGGCAGACTGCTGATGAGGTGCTGGAGAGGAGAACAGCAGGGTCTGTGCCAGAAGAGAATGTTTAAAGGCAAATAACTCTGTGAATGTCCAACGGGAGCGAGAAGGAAGATTTCCTCAGGTGAGGGTTGAGGCTTCCCTGAGTGCAACAGAGGCGATCCTGAAATGCTCGCAATGCAAAACTTGATCCTCTGTTCCTGGGGCAACTGCTCCAGCTGTCTGGTGGGTGGAGCATGTGCAGAGCAGCAGCTCTTTTGGGTTAGCTGTGGGTTTCGTCTGCTCAGACAGCGGGGATTTTTGGTCACAGTGGGAATCCTGTATAAACAAGGATGACTTTGGTTTCTTACATAGAAGGAGAAAACTTTCTCCACTTCCTTGCGACTGGTGCCTGGTTTCTGTGCTGCGAAGGCTCACTTTGCCTGGGTGCAAGCCAGTGCTCAGAAGGTGTCTTGGGGTACCCTCTTCCTTGTGAGTTATTTATTTATTTGTATGATGATCCTAGTACCTAGGAGCCCCAGTCATGAAACAGGACCCCACTGCACTAAGCGCTGTCCACAAGACCAAAGCTGGCCCGTGTCAGCTGACTTGGGCTCACAGGGCTTGGGCTGCAGAACTGTGGTGCAGACATTTGGGCTCAGGTTGGAGCCCAGGCTCTGGGATCCCACCCCCCTCTTGCAGTCCCACAGCTAAGTCTCCAGCCCAAGTCTGAACATCTATGCCACAGTTTAACAGCCCCACAGTCCAAGTCAGCTGACAAGGGCCAGCCACAGGTCTGTAACTGCGGTGTGGACAGACCCTCAGGGACAGTTTGGTGGCCCATGCAAAATGTATTTGGGAAGGTCTAACTGTGATATGTGACCTATCGCTTAAATCAGCCTCTGTACCAGATGACTAGCAGATAGCTAACGTAACGCCGATTTTTAAAAAAGGTTCCAGTGGTGATCCTCGCAATTACCAGGCAAATTGATAGAAACTATAGTGAAGAACAGAATTCTCAGACACATTAATGACCACTATATGTTGGGGAAGAGTCACCATGGCTTTTGTAAAAGGAAATCATGCCTCACCCTTCTATTAGAATTCTTTGAGGGGGGCCAACAAACATGTGGACAAGGGTGGTCCCATGGATATAATGTACTTGGACTTTCAGAAAGCCTTTGATAAGGTCTCTTGCCAAAGGCTCTTAAGCAAAGTAAGCAATCATGGGCTAAGAGGGAAGGTCTTCTCATGGATCAGAAACTGGTTAAAAGATAGGAAACAAAGGACAGGAATAAACGGTCTGTTTTCACAGTGGAGAGAAGTAAATAGTGGTGTACAACCCAATGCACAGCTACAGACTAGGGACCGAATGGCTAGGCAGCAGTTCTGCGGAAAAGGACCTAGGGGTGACAGTGGACGAGAAGCTGGATATGAGTCAGCAGTGTGCCCTTGTTGCCAAGAAGGCCAATGGCATTTTGGGATGTATAAGTAGGGGCATAGCGAGCAGATCGAGGGATGCTCGGACCAGTGCTAGTCAACATATTCATAAATGAGCTGGAAAGCGTGGTAAAAAGTGAAGGGGAAAAATCTGCAGACCATACAAAATTACTCAAGGTAGTTTAGTCCAAAGCTGACTGTGAAAAGTTACAAAAGGATCTCACAAAGCTGGATGACTGGGCAACAATATGGCAGATGAACTTCAGTGTTGATAAATGCAAAGTAATGCACATTGGAAAACAAATCCCAGCTGTACATACAAAATGATGGGGTCTAAATTAGCTGTTACCACTCAAGAAAGAGATCTGGGAGTCATTGTGGATAGTTCTCTGAAAACATCTGCTCAATGTACAGCGACAGTCAAAAAAGCAAACCGAATGTTAGGAATCATTCGGAAAGGGATAGATAATAAGACAGAAAATATCATACTGACACGATATAAATCCATGGTATGCCCACATCTTAAATACTGCTTGCGGTTCTGGGCATCCCATCTCAGAAAAGATACATTAGAATTGGAAAAAGTACAGAGAAGAGCAACAAGAATGATTAGGAATATGTAACAGCTTCCATATGAGGGGAGGTTAAAAAGACTGGTACAGTTCAGCGTAGAAAAGAGACGACCGAGAGGGGAAATGAGAGAAGTCTATAAAATCATGACTGGCATGGAGAAAGTGAATAAGGAAGTGCTATTTACCCCTTCACAGAAGACACGAACCCAATGAAATTAATAGGCAGCAGCAGGTTTAAAACAAACATAAGGAAGCACTTCTTCAAACAAAGCACAGTTGACTTGTGGCATTTGTTGCCAAAAGATGTTGTGAAGGCCAAAAATATAACTGGGTTCAAATAAGGATTAGATAAGCTCATGGAGGACAGGTCCATCAATGGCTATTAGCCAAGATGGTCGGGGATCTGGGTGTCCCTAAGCCTCTGACTGCCAGAAGCTGGAGCTGGATGACAGAGGATGGATCACTTGATTGACTGTTCTGTTTATTCCCTCTGAAGCATCCGGCACTGGCTGCTGTTAGATGGCAGGATACTGGGCTGGAAGTACCATTGGTCTGGCCCATTAGGGGCAAGCTTATGTTCTTATGTCTCCGGACAGTGCTGATTGGGCAGGTGCGCACATTATCAAATGCCACCATCTCATTTGGCACTCACCGGCCCTTTGTTGGCTGCCTCAGTGGAGAGACCAAGGGACAGAATGGACCTTGGAGACAGCTCCTCTCCTGTCCTAATACGTGGTGACTTCAAGCTAAGGCAGAGACACCTTGGTGGGTCGTATCATAGGGAAGCCTGCTGCACCTGCTCTGTAGACAAAGGACTTCGCTCTCCAAGGCTGGGAGCTCATCGCTTTTCAAAAGCGTGAAGGTCACTTCCACATAAAATAAACAAACACTAAGAAAACAACCCCAAACAGGGAATGCAGACGATGGAGTCACAGACAAGAGGGTGTCCCCACAGCCAGCTCAACCCCCCTATGGGCCTGATTCAAAGCCCAGTGGTGTTAGTGGGAAAGTTCCATTGCGTCAGTGAGTTCGCATAGGGCCATAAACCTCCATAACCCACTCAAATAAGTAATGTGTGTGTGTGTGTGTGTGTGTGTGTGTGTGTGTGTGTGTGTGTGTTTGTGAACAGGCCAGTCAGCCTCACCTCAGTCCCTGGAAAAATCATGGAGCAGGTCCTCAAAGAATCAATCCTGAAGCACTTGCATGAGAGGAAAGTGATCAGGAACAGCCAGCATGGATTCACCAAGGGAAGGTCATGCCTGACTAATCTAATCGCCTTTTATGATGAGATTACTGGTTCTGTGGATGAAGGGAAAGCAGTGGATGTATTGTTTCTTGACTTTAGCAAAGCTTTTGACACGGTCTCCCACAGTATTCTTGTCAGCAAGTTAAGGAAGTATGGGCTGGATTAATGCACTATAAGGTGGGTAGAAAGCTGGCTAGATTGTCGGGCTCAACGGGTAGTGATCAATGGTTCCATGTCTAGTTGGCAGCCGGTATCAAGTGGAGTGCCCCAAGGGTCGGTCCTGGGGCCGGTTTTGTTCAATATCTTCATAAATGATCTGGAGGATGGTGTGGATTGCACTCTCAGCAAATTTGCGGATGATACTAAACTGGGAGGAGTGGTAGATACGCTGGAGGGGAGGGATAGGATACAGAAGGACCTAGACAAATTGGAGGATTGGGCCAAAAGAAATCTGATGAGGTTCAATAAGGATAAGTGCAGGGTCCTGCACTTAGGACGGAAGAACCCAATGCACAGCTACAGACTAGGGACCGAATGGCTAGGCAGCAGTTCTGCGGAAAAGGACCTAGGGGTGACAGTGGACGAGAAGCTGGATATGAGCCAGCAGTGTGCCCTTGTTGCCAAGAAGGCCAATGGCATTTTGGGATGTATAAGTAGGGGCATAGCGAGCAGATCGAGGGATGTGATCGTTCCCCTCTATTCGACATTGGTGAGGCCTCATCTGGAGTACTGTGACCAGTTTTGGGCCCCACACTTCAAGAAGGATGTGGATAAATTGGAGAGAGTCCAGCGAAGGGCAACAAAAATGATTAGGGGACTGGAACACATGAGTTATGAGGAGAGGCTGAGGGAGCTGGGATTGTTTAGCCTGCAGAAGAGAAGAATGAGGGGGGATTTGATAGCTGCTTTCAACTACCTGAAAGGGGGTTCCAAAGAGGATGGCTCTAGACTGTTCTCAATGGTAGCAGATGACAGAACGAGGAGTAATGGTCTCAAGTTGCAGTGGGGGAGGTTTAGATTGGATATTAGGAAAAACTTTTTCACTAAGAGGGTGGTGAAACACTGGAATGCGTTACCTAGGGAGGTGGTAGAATCTCCTTCCTTAGAGGTTTTTAAGGTCAGGCTTGACAAAGCCCTGGCTGGGATGATTTAACTGGGAATTGGTCCTGCTTCGAGCAGGGGGTTGGACTAGATGACCTTCTGGGGTCCCTTCCAACCCTTATATTCTATGATTCTATGATTCTATGAAACATTTCAGAAACAGCCCTTCCTGAATGTTTAAAGTGTCCTCAGTTAAATGTGGCCTCTGAAGCTTCACAGAAAAGTGAGAAAGAAATTACTACACAACCCAACTCAGCTTCAGTTATCATAGTGACCTGATCTAACAGGAGCCAGGACACTGAAAGCTAAGGGGGATTTCCACCCTTAACTTGTCCTGTTGCACCTTGGGCAAGTGGGAAAAACATCCAGCCTTCCTAAAGGTAATAGCACCCTGCCCAGCTGTCCTTGCACAGGAGAACATGGCGACATCAAGTAGACCACACTGAAATACCCAAAAGTAGTAAAGTTTGGACCTATTCAAGGGAAGAAGGGATCAAAGTTCTTGGAATTTCACTTGGAGACAACGCCATTGGTCATCTTTTCACCATGCAGGTGTTCATCTGTGGTCAGCCAGGCTACACTTGTCAGGTTAGGGATTCTCCCCACCCCTGGAAGCAAGGATTGGAGAAGCTACAGAGGACAAAGGTCAGACCAAAAAGGACAAGCATGCCAGTCCTGGCCTCCCTTTCTACTCCCCCTCTGCAGTGATCAGCTGATTCTGGTGTCCAGTGTTACCACATCCCAGTGGGCAAACAGATTTCAGCATTTGCACACCAGGAGGTTAGTCATCAAATACGGGTGCACCAGTGTGGGGTTTGCACCACAAAAGAAGTGGTCACAACAACTGTGCATGCAGAAAGAGGTGTGAAAAATTGGAAGCTGGCTAAAAAGTTTGACACTAAAAGGCAAGGGGCCGAATGGAACTCTGCTGGGAGTCAAATGAGTGTCACTAGAGATGAATTTCTCTTCACCTAGCTGGCCACTTTAGCTGTGTTTCATCTTTTAACTTCTCCACAAGGCTTATAAACAATCTTGGACTTCTGCGCATTTTGTTCTCCAGGAAATGTCTTTCTTTTTAAAAGTTTTTTGGAAATACTTGTTTTAGAAAAAGATGAAGTACATATTGCTGATCATAATACCAAGGCGACCACTACTGGCAATGAGACCAACAGAGTCTGCTTGTTCCACTAGAGCTCAGATGTAGGGGATAGGTTGGTGCATGAATGAGAAAGTAGGGGACAAGAGAGGTGCATGGTCGATGCAGGGGTCGAATGAGTCTATGGAGGGCCCTGTTAATCATAGAATCATAGAATATCAGGGTTGGAAGAGACTTCAGGAGGTCATCTAGTCCAACCCCCTGCTCAAAGCAGGACCAATCCCCAACTAAATCATCCCAGCCAGGTCTTTGTCAAGCCTGACCTTAAAAACCTCTAAGGCCACGTCTACACTACCCACCGAATCGGTGGGTAGTGATCCATCTATCGGGGATCGATTTATTGCATCTAGTGTAGATGCGATAAATTGATCCGCGATCGCTCTGCTGTCGACTCCGGAACTCCACCAGGGTGAGAGGCGGAAGCGGAGTCGACTGGGGAGCAGCGGCTGTCGATCCTGCTCCGCAAGGACGTGAAGTAAGTGATTCTAAGTCGATCTAAGATACGTCGACTTCAGCTACGCTATTCTCGTAGCTGAATTTGCGTATCTTACATTGATCCCCCCCCACCCCCCCGTAGTGTAGACCAGGCCAAAGGAAGGAGATTCCACCACCTCCCTAGGTAGCCCGTTCCAGTGCTTCACCACCCTCCGAGTGAAAAAGTTTTTCCTAATATCCAACCTAAACCTCCCCCACTGCAACTTGAGATCATTACTCCTTGTTCTCTCATCTGCTACCACTGAGAACAGACTCTTTGGAACCCCCTTTCAGGTAGTTGAAAGCAGCTATCAACCCCACCCTCATTCTTCTCTTCTGCAGACTAAATTATCCCAGTTCCCTCGGCCTCTCCTCATAAGTCATGTGCTCCAGCCCCTAATAATTTTTGTTGCCCTCCGCTGGACTCTTTCCAATTTTTCCACATCTTTCTTGTAGTGTGGGGCCCAAAACTGGACACAGTACTCCAGATGAGGCCTCATGAATGCCGAAGAGAGGTGAATGATCACATCCCTCGATCTACTGGCAATGCTCCTACTTATACAGCCCAAAATGCTGTTAGCCTTCTTGGCAACAAGGACACACTGTTGACTCATATCCAGCTTCTTGTCCACTGTAATCCCTAGGGCCTTTTCTGCAGAACTGCTGCTGAGCCGCTCGGTTCCTAGTCTGTAGCAGTGCATGGGATTCTTCCATCCTAAGTGCAGGACTCTGCACTTGTCCTTGTTGAACCTCATCAGATTTCTTTTGGCCCAATCCTCTAATACACTGTATATCTGCAAATCCCAGGTTTGCAACCCAGCAGGTCTGAAGATTGGGATCACAGCAGTCCAGCTCCAGTGCCTACCCTTCTGCAAACTGCATCCTTATATTCCCTGTCTTGTGCCATGTACAGTATAACCAAACTCTGGTTAATGGGTATTCAGTTAACCAAAGGTCAGTCATGCCCCCACCACAACAGCAATCAGCATCATCCAGTACAGCCTTGTAGATTGTCCCATGACATGGGTAGGGGTGCGTTAACCCCAGTGTCCCAGCTAACTTCAAATGCTTGTAATTAACTCTTACTTAAATCCCCCTAAAGTTATCACTGGGTATATTAATCTTCTTTATTTCCTGCCCTAGCATGTTGTATAGTGTTGTTATGTGCTGTTAAACAGCTACCATGTTCTACCCCAGAGGTGGTTGCATTTCAGTGGGGAGTGAAATTATCTCATCTTTTAGACTGTAAGCTTTTTGGTGTACAGACTTTCTATATCTGTACAGCACCTAACAAAATAAGACCCTGAATTTTTTAGCTTCTAGGTGCTACTGCAATATAATGTTAACCAATAATAAAATAATAATAATAACAATAACAATAATAAATTATTAATAAATATCCCCCTGTTAACAGTTTCACCCATCCAATCAGAGTGTAGAAGCACTACCATGTGAAACAATCCCACACCCCGACTATGAATAATTGGAGTGAATGATTCATGCAGTAGTTCCTGAACCCACCCAGAGTCTGGACATTGTCCCAACTGGTTGGGGAATCCTTAAAAACAATGAATCCATTTTCAGGAATCAGGAGTGGCTCCTGAATGATTTTGATATGACGAATACTATTCCGCCGTTGGCAGTGTGGTCCAGCACATAGGGGCACTGAACTTGAATTCAGGACACCTGCCTTCAGTTCCTGACTCTGCTACAGCCATTTCTGGATGACCTTGGGGAACTCACTTCAACATTCTGTGCCTCAGTTTCCCAATCTGCAAAATGAAGCTAATGACCTTTACTTTTCTTGGGAAAGTGCTTTGAGATCATTGGCTCCTTGGGGTCCCTCGTCTGTCTGTCTGACTCTGCCTTTTGTCTTTAACTTATATTGTTAGTCTTGCGGAGGTGGGGGACAGGGGCTGTCTTTTTGTTCTGTATTTGTACAGCACCTAGCGTGCTGCCGCCATGTTCCACAACGAGTCCTCTAAGCGCTGCCTCAAAACAAATAATCATAAATAATAGCATGAGTTAGCTCCCCTGACCAGCCCTACTGCCCATGGTCTTCCTCCCCTGCCTATTCTCCTGCTGCGCCGTTTCCCAAAGACTCTGGAGGGCTCCAATTGCCTTTGGAGCAGGCAGGAGGCGCTGGGCCTATTTTTAGACCGGTGGGAGCTTGATGGCAGCCTCAGTCGCTTTGACAAATAATCAGAAGCACGAAAGACAAGGGGGGGATGAGGAGCTGAGGGTGGGGGGGCGAACTCAGGGAAAAAAAAATCTTTTGTGTTTAAAGAGCGTTTCAGCCACAGAGTCTGCATCCCCAGCCAAACTTCCTCTCCTAGGTGTGGTGCTGGAGCGCACTGAAGCACAGGAGTCTATAAAGGGAAACCGGGGCAGCGGGGAGGGGGTGGAGGGGAGACAGAAATCCAAGGGCCCAATAAAAAAAAAAAAAGCCCTATGTAGAGTGGCGGCTGCTGGGCTACCGGCCAGCTCGTCAGACGCCAGCCCTGGTGAGGCGGGTGATGGGAGAGGTCACCCAGCTGGCTTTTACAATGATCTTATCTCTGCCCAGGAATATCCAACATTTCCTCTCCATACGGCCGCTGCGAATCTGAACTGTGAGAAGCTGGAGGGCCCAGGGCAGCCCCCCCCCAGTGGCTTTCCCTCTCCCTCCCCGGCTGCCTGTCTCTCTGGCTCTGTCTCCCCCCACTTTCAGCTGGGCTTTATTTATTTTCTCCTTCTGGTGTGTGGGAGGTGCCGCGTGTGTATATCTGGATACACAGGAGTTGGAAGGGGGGCAGAGTCCTCGTCCCCCCCCAGTGAAAGTTAAGAGACTAGAGGAGTGATAGAGCTATCCTTGGGCCAGGAGTACGGGATGTGTGTTTATGTCACACCCCAAGCTTGGTGTCTGCTGGGCTCGGATGATTTACCCTCTCTGGCCTTGGCAAGGGTGAAAGCCAAGGGAGGCAAGACGTTGCCCACGTAGCCACCCCTGACTGACACAGAGCCCAGCGGAGGGCCCAGGGCTCACCCCGCTTCTGTCGCTGAGCCTGGACGAAATTGGCTGACTCGGGCCACGTTACCATGACCGTGTCTGGCACCAGCGGCAGTCGAAAGTTTTTGGTTCCCTTACTCATGGCTCTATCTGTTTGCAGACCTCCCCACTCCCTCCTCTCCCTGCTTTCCTGCCTTTGTCATATTTCATTTCCCCTCCTGTCTGCCTCCTTCTTCCTTCACCTGTTCTGTCTGCCTTCCTCCTTTCCCTCCCTCTCTGGCTCTCCTCCTCTCTAATCTAGCCAATCTAACATATGAAAAATGTCTACATTAGGCATTTCCATTGTGCAGATTGTTATCCGTAGAAACCTCACACCACTTGGCACGAGCCCACCTGCACAGGTGTGTGCGCACACAACAAGACAGTGAAAGAGCGGGACAGATTTTCCAAAGAGCTCAGCACGTAACGTGTCCCAATCCCCAGCATGCAGAGTGTGTTTGAAAATCTGGCTCAGTATTTCTGGCTTCCAGTCCAAAACTGAGGGGGTGGGCTGCCCAGAAGTAGTCTGATGCTGGACAATGCCGTCTGAAAGGAGTTGGGGGGGGTTCTCCCATGCGGCAATAAGTAGCAGTAATTTATTATGTCCATGCTCCACCCCATGCTGACCATGAGCAGATGGCTGTCCAGACAGGTGCAGCACACAGCCCAGTCCAGCCGCGCCACTTTGATGGATTAGGAGTACACTCATAATGCAACACACAAAAGGCATGAGCCATAGTTCTGCTGAGCGTCCCAATGGAGCAAGCTGAAATATCTGCCTGTGGGCTGTGCTACGTTGCAATACAAACCACGCTGCAGATCACACGCTGCGGGGTGTAAACATGGCCTGGGAGATCTCGACAGTGTACAGCAATGCTGGGCGTGAGTTTACAAGAGCGGTCATGGTGGGTGCACAAAGCTCCAGAGGGCCCTGGTTTGATCCTGCCGGCCGATGACCAGGGTCTGTCAGTGTTACAAGTAGGGGCTCGTCCAGGATTTCAACTGGGAAGTCTCTGAAGCTTGGGACGTGCTTCCTCAGCTAGGGGAAGTATGTAACCCACACACCTCCTGGGTGTGGTGTTCTGTCCCATCCAGTGGAACCGAGACCACTTAGAGAGAGATTAGTGAGTTTGCTCTGTAGCCTTAGCTAACAGCCCGTTGGCTTTTAGCTCATGCACTAAGCTCCAGAGGTCCCAGGTTGAATCCCGCCCGCTGACGACCGGGGTCTGTCAGGCGTTACACTTGGAATGACCAAAAAAAGGATTTCACAACAGACTTGGGATATAAATCACTGTCCCCAAAGCCACAGAAAAAGGTAGGGTTGTTGCAAGATGTGGTCATGAAAGAGGGCCAATACTATAGCATTGTACGGGCCAAAACCATAGTGGAGAGACTGTTGCATGAACCAGCGTTTCGGTGCGTCACAGGGTTCTGTTCACAGAACTCACATACCAGCTGTAACCTTGCAAAGTTTGGTCCTGACTCTGCACGAATGGGAGCTTTGTAATCGACTTGAATGAACACAGGATTGGGTCATTTGTTTGTGGGTTTGCTATTCTGTTATGCTACGTTTCGCTGGTCCAGGCTGTGCTGAGACAAATGGTGATGATTATGGCATTTTGAGGTGAATTTTGAGCTTGTGTTTGGCTGAAATCTCTCTCTGTAGCTAGTAATACTTTAAAATATATGGACATGTTTACTCTGCATCTTGGCCTGGAAACTGACCAGACAGCATCAGGTCCCGAAATGTACAGTTGCAGAAGTGGCTCCTGGACTGATACCATTGAAACAAGGAAATAATAGCACATTTCCCTGCACTGGAATTACTAAAAGGACAGTAACCCAAAGAAGCACTTGTTTCATTGGCAAGCTACCACTTACAGCTGTGCTCCTGCAGAGACATGAAATCTCCATTCTAATGCATTGGCCCTGCTGCCTGCACTGTGGCCCAGTCATCTAATCGTAGGCCTGCACCAGTTTCAGCCAGTGCTGGCCCAGACACCAGTACAGCTGCACTGTTGCAAAGAGTAGATAGGCCAAACCGCTATGCATCACAATTTGCACCAGTGCCGTTTAGCTGGGTTTCAACCAGGGGTAAGCTCTGGTTTGCAACAGTGTTGCTATGCTATGTATATATATATAGCTTTGCTATAATTAAGACAAGTGTCCAGAGCAGACAAGGCCCTACGTAGCTATTGTTGGAATACCGAAAGAAAAGGGGCATCTTATTATTTCATGCGACAACCAGTTTTTGTCTTGAAAATGTACGGTACCGCAGAGAGAACAAGCTTGGGCTTTTACAGCATTGGAGCTGTTCTGAGTAGCTCCTTGGGCCCCTCTCTCAGCCACTTCTCAAAGGGGGAATGGGAACCTCCCCACATTCCTCCCAGCCTGTCCCCCCTCTAAACTCCAGCACAGCTGGGATCAGCTAGACCCTGCGTGTATAGTCCTAGAACAGAAAGCAGCAGCTGCAAACATTCCGATGGACCCTCCGCGCCACCTCTGACCACGGCAGGCCCACATCTCTGTCAGCATCGCTCTAGATTATTTGACTTTCTTTCAGTCAGAAAAAAATAAACCACCCTGGATGTGAGGAATAAACCGCAGACAGACACGAGCTGATCTGGGATTAGCCACTCCGCAGGCATGAAACGCCACCCAGAGGCACCAAAACAAACGGCCCATGCAAAGAGAGCCTCTGAGGGCACCTGGAAGGGGATGTGGGTGTGTTGGGGGTGCCCGTGGAGGGATGAGTGTGAACGCACAGGTCCCAGGAAAGGTGCTGAAGGCACTAGGATGCATGCACCTAGCCAGAGAGGGGCTGGGGTGAATAGCAAGGGAAGGTGCTTGCTGCAGAGGGGCTGGGGTTGCTTCAGAGATACACAGGCTGTATTTTCCCTCCAGGTTGTATATTTTCCCCTAATTGAAAAACACTGCAAGGACAGGCATTGGCCCGGGACAGGTATAACCTACTGCAGTTCCCCTCCCTGCTCCCATGGCCTAGGCTAAGGGCAGCGTTTTTCTTTCAGAAGGCAATGCAGCACAGTGGGAGTTCTCCGCAGCTACCAGCCCCAGGTTGCAAGCCCATGTGTGCTCCTTAAAAAGTGCAGGGCCCAGACAGTTGGCTCCCCATGAAAGCCAGCGCAGGAGGGAAGGGCGGGGGCCTGGAAACTTTCAGGATCTCCTCTGCAGTCACTGCTGATTTGTTGTTGCAAAATAGCAAGGGACTCCAGGACCTAGCAGGAAATCGAGTTTGAAACCTCCGTTGTTTCTGTCTCGAGATTGAAGGGTAAATTGGACAATTAAAAAAAAAAAAAAAAGCCTTTTGTTTTGTTTAGGGTTAAATGCAGATTGGCTTTTTTCAAATCACTTCCAGACACACACAAACCGTGGCATGCAATACCCCACCGCTGCGAGCTCTTGCTCAATACAGGGCCCGGAGTCCGCCGAACGCTCAGTGTCAGATTTCAGGCCGGGGTCGGGGGGAGAGTTTGCAGACACAAGGGGGTTTGGACGCCGCTAGAAGCGGGGAGAACCTTCGCATGTGACCCGGGGCGCTGGGCCGGATGGCAGGGAGCACTCGAGGACAGTATCTCCAACCCGATCTCTTCGCTCCGTCCCGTCCCGTCCCCCCCGCCCGGACACTTCAGTGAAACCCACACTTTGTGTAGCGCCCCGCGGCACGCCTGGCCTGTCACTGCACCGGCCAGCGGAGCGTTTTCTGCCCCGCTGGCGGCAAAGGGACCGCGGCATTTCCACCCGAGGCTCCGCGGGCACCCGAGGCTCGGCGAGCGGCGCTCCTCCGCAGGACCGTGGCCCTCGGCGGCTCCACCCGCCCGCGGAGCCAGACGTGGCTGGGGCGCTGGTGGCGGACCCCAGGCGGCAAAGCGAGGAGCATCGCAACTCCTCGCCCCAATGGCCCTGCAAAGGGAAGCCGCCTCCCTGGCCCCCTTGCTCTGCCGGGGAGGGGGTTTCTGTCGCGCCGCGCCGCCCCCCACTCGAGCTTGCCCACAAAAAACCAACCGCCAAGTCCAAGCTCCTTGGCCGGAAGGGAACCGGCCAACCAAGGTTTCAAACTGGCCCCCCAGCCCACCCCCTTCCCGAGGCAGCCCGGGGACGCCTCCTCCCCCTCCCTTCCCCGTTGCTGATTGGCCCAAGCTGGCTATATTTGACCCCTTCCCGCTTCGCGGCGTCCCAAAAGTTTTTTGGGAGGGGAGCGCGACTTTCCCTGGCTTCCCCCCCGACGCGGACCGCTGAGCCGCTGCCGACCGCAGGCGCCGCGCCGGGCCAGGTTTCTCCTCTTTGCCCCGCACTGCTCGGTTCCGATCCAAAGGGCCGCCCAGCTGGAATGAATAGATCTGAGCCTAGTTACTGCCGAGAGGAGATATCTCAACCCAGGGGCGGCCGTTCATGGGGACCCACTGCGGCCCCCGCCGCTGAGCCCGGGCTCGCCTACCCGCAGACCCCGGGGGCAGACTCCGCGTCCAGCCGGACCCCCAGCCCTGACCCCGGCTTTGGATTTCGCCCAGGCGCGGCGGGGGGAGATCCAGGAGCGCTCGGGTCAGCTCCCAGCCGGTCGCCGAGCCCGGATCCCGGGTATGGATACAGTCCGACCTCGGGCAGAGCCGAGGGGAAGCCGGGGGAGGATTCCAGGATCCGCCGCCCCATGAACGCCTTCATGGTCTGGGCGAAGGACGAGCGGAAGCGGCTGGCGCAGCAGAACCCCGACCTGCACAACGCGGTGCTGAGCAAGATGTTGGGTAAGCGGCGAGGCGAGCCGCTGCAGCGCCCCGGGGCGGGCTGCCCCCTCTGGGACCCGGGGCAGGGGCGGGCTGCCGGCTGCCCCCTCTGGGACCCGGGACAGAGACAGGCTGCCGACTGTCCCCACTGGGACCTGGGACCCGGGGCAGGGGCGGGCTGCCCCCACTGGGACCCGGGGCAGGGGCGGGCTGCCCCCACTGGGACCCGGGGCAGGGGCGGGCTGCCCCCACTGGGACCCGGGGCAGGGGCGGGCTGCCCCCACTGGGACCCGGGGCAGGGGCGGGCTGCCCCCACTGGGACCCGGGGCAGGGGCGGGCTGCCCCCACTGGGACCCGGGGCAGGGGCGGGCTGCCCCCACTGGGACCCGGGGCAGGGGCGGGCTGCCCCCACTGGGACCCGGGGCAGGGGCGGGCTGCCCCCACTGGGACCCGGGGCAGGGGCGGGCTGCCCCCACTGGGACCCGGGGCAGGGGCGGGCTGCCCCCACTGGGACCCGGGGCAGGGGCGGGCTGCCCCCACTGGGACCCGGGGCAGGGGCGGGCTGCCCCCACTGGGACCCGGGGCAGGGGCGGGCTGCCCCCACTGGGACCCGGGGCAGGGGCGGGCTGCCCCCACTGGGACCCGGGGCAGGGGCGGGCTGCCCCCACTGGGACCCGGGGCAGGGGCGGGCTGCCCCCACTGGGACCCGGGGCAGGGGCGGGCTGCCCCCACTGGGACCCGGGGCAGGGGCGGGCTGCCCCCACTGGGACCCGGGGCAGGGGCGGGCTGCCCCCACTGGGACCCGGGGCAGGGGCGGGCTGCCCCCACTGGGACCCGGGGCAGGGGCGGGCTGCCCCCACTGGGACCCGGGGCAGGGGCGGGCTGCCCCCACTGGGACCCGGGGCAGGGGCGGGCTGCCCCCACTGGGACCCGGGGCAGGGGCGGGCTGCCCCCACTGGGACCCGGGGCAGGGGCGGGCTGCCCCCACTGGGACCCGGGGCAGGGGCGGGCTGCCCCCACTGGGACCCGGGGCAGGGGCGGGCTGCCCCCACTGGGACCCGGGGCAGGGGCGGGCTGCCCCCACTGGGACCCGGGGCAGGGGCGGGCTGCCCCCACTGGGACCCGGGGCAGGGGCGGGCTGCCCCCACTGGGACCCGGGGCAGGGGCGGGCTGCCCCCACTGGGACCCGGGGCAGGGGCGGGCTGCCCCCACTGGGACCCGGGGCAGGGGCGGGCTGCCCCCACTGGGACCCGGGGCAGGGGCGGGCTGCCCCCACTGGGACCCGGGGCAGGGGCGGGCTGCCCCCACTGGGACCCGGGGCAGGGGCGGGCTGCCCCCACTGGGACCCGGGGCAGGGGCGGGCTGCCCCCACTGGGACCCGGGGCAGGGGCGGGCTGCCCCCACTGGGACCCGGGGCAGGGGCGGGCTGCCCCCTCTGGGACCCGGGGCAGGGGCGGGCTGCCCCCTCTGGGACCCGGGGCAGGGGCGGGCTGTCCCCACTGGGACCCGGGACCCGGGGCAGGGGCGGGCTGTCCCCACTGGGACCCGGGACCCGGGGCAGGGGCGGGCTGCCCCCTCTGGGACCCGGGGCAGGGGCGGGCTGCCGACTGCCCCCGCTGGGACCTGGGACCCGGGATAGGGGCGGGCTGCCCCCGCTGGGACCCGGGACCCGGGATAGGGGCGGGCTGCCCCCGCTGGGACCCGGGACCCGGGATAGGGGCGGGCTGCCCCCGCTGGGACCTGGGACCCGGGATAGGGGCGGGCTGCCCCCGCTGGGACCTGGGATAGGGACAGAGGGCACCCACTGGCATAGAAACAGGCGCCCCTCACTGGATCTGGGCCAGGGTCAGGCTGAAGCCCAGGCGGGAGCTTGGGTGAGGACATGGCTGCAGGGCTTAGGTCCGGGCTGCAGGTCCCTTGGTGGCTGGGTTAGGAAGCTGGCTGGAACGGCTGCTGTTGCTAGCTCTCCAGTACAGTGGCCCCTCTGCCGCCTCTCTTGCCTTGCAAAGGACATTTGCTTATTCTCTTTCCTATCCGGTCAGGGTTTATTTTCCTTTCCGGGGGGCGGCGTTCAGTGTCCCATTGCAGGGGGGAACCGCATGCCTGTGCCCAGAAAGCGTTGGACTTCTCAGCAGAAGGTGGGCTCCCAGCAGAGCTTTGCAATCATCTCTCTCCGGGGCTGAAGAGTTAAATCCCTATTTTTCTTTTGGGGGAGGGGAGCTTGGTATCACTTTTCAGCCTTCTCCCCAGAAGGGGGTTAAACCAGAGGTTTGTCTGTTGCCGGTTTTTTAACCGCATTCTGGATGTGACCTCCTCTCCCCCCGCCCCGGTCCCCCAAAGCACTGTCCTCTCTTGTATCTGCATGTGTTGCTTCTTTGCAAAGGTCTGTGCGTTCTGGAGGAAGGGTGCAGGGCTGAGCCCTTTTAACGGGGTGTGCTTTCCCCTTCCAGGCCAGTCATGGAAAGCCCTGAGTGCCAGTGACAAGCGCCCCTTCGTGGAGGAAGCAGAGAGGCTGCGAATTCAGCATCTGCAGGACCATCCCAACTACAAGTACCGCCCAAGGAGGAAGAAGCAAGCCAAGAAAATCAAGAGGATGGAACCCAATATCCTTCTCCACAACCTTTCCCAGCCGTGCAGCGACAGCTTCAGCATGAATCATCATAGTGGCAGCCAGCCTGGCCACCACCAGCCTCCCCCACTTAACCACTTCAGAGAACTCCACTCCATGGGGTCGGATATTGAAAACTATGGCTTGCCAACTCCCGAGATGTCTCCTTTGGATGTCTTGGAACAGACCGAGCCAGCGTTTTTCCCTCCTCACATGCAGGATGACTGCAGCATGATGCCCTTTAGAGGCTATCATCCCCATCACCAGATGGAGTTTCCCCAAGAGAAGCCCATGGGGCGGGACATGGCACTGCCCTATGCTCAGACCCCATCACATTTGGCTGATGCTATGAGGACTCCCCATCCATCTAGCATGTACTACAACCAAATGTGCTCTGGACCGCAGAATGTCCTTTCTGCCCATCTGGGCCAGCTCTCACCCCCTCCTGAAGCCCATCATGTTGACAGTGTAGATCACTTAAATCAAACTGAGCTTTGGACAGATGTTGACCGCAATGAGTTTGACCAGTATTTGAACATGAGCAGGACTCGTCCTGAAACCTCAGGACTCCCTTACCATGTCTCCCTGTCCAAAGTGACTCCAAGAAGCATCTCCTGTGAGGAGAGCAGTTTGATATCTGCATTGTCTGATGCCAGCAGTGCGGTCTACTATAGCTCCTGCATCACAGGCTAGGTCTGCCCCACCTTGTACAATGCGCTCACCCTGGAGAACGTATGACCCTTCAGTGCAGAGTCTCCTTTAAAAAAGAAAAACCGTCTTCCTTTAACCATTGAGCTCCATAATATTTAGAATATCTCATTAAATGCATCGCTTTTTTAAAAACATGCTGAAATCACTTGATATACTGTATAACTATATAACACAAATAGATGCATTTGCCAACGCAGAAGGTTAACATAGACAAGAGGTCAGCCTACAGCACTCCATCTCTTAACTCTATGCTGACTGGAAAGTATGGCAAAGCTTCTTACACATTGTTTTCAGCCGGGCATAGCTGTAACTTCTAAGATCAGGCTGTTCTACCATGTCTTTAGACAAACTACAGTGATTCGTGTCTAAAACAACTGCCAATGGGACCTGCTCAAATTGACCGTGCAAGTGTTTAACTGAAGGGCAAACTACATAGCATGGGAAACCGTGGGGATCTTTTGAACTGGTTGTTTTAAGACTGGGTGCCTATTAGAGGTGGGTTTTAGCACAGTTTTCACTGTATTCTCAGCAATATATTTTAACTGGGCAACGAGGCTATATTTTTACTAAGCATTTTTATATATAAAATTATATTTAATGTGTTTGGGTTTTTTATCAAACTTTTTTTAAAATAAATCCAAGGATATCCATGAGCTCTACAGCATTTATGTAGCAAGGCTGGATTTTAAAAGAAGAAATATTTGGAGAAAAGGGAATTATGATATCAATATTGTTGAACAATTGACTAGAATTCTGTACACTCCTTACCCCCTCTCCTCCCTCTGCCCCCAAAATAGAACTGCATACATTTTTATTGTCTAGGTCTGTCTGGAGAGCAAACTGTCTTCTGGTTTGCATACTGGTTCATTATTAAAACATCTTCATATAGTTATTCCCATCTTGTGTGCTTGCCGTGTGAACACATATTTTCCGCAAATGCATGTTGTCGCAACCATTTCCAGATTATTGGATCACTTGATTAATGTCCTGACAGCCTAGCAATTGTATTAATTTCAATAGTATCGCCCGCCAGCACTAGGAAGCCTTGTAAACGCTCTCCAAAGATATATGAAAGGTGGCTAGTGCTCCGAGAATGTCAGCAGACACAGTCCTCATGGCTGTCTCACCCTCTCTTAAATTTCTCATTTTGTAAGTGTGAAAGATATGTTCTATGGGGAAAGCATCTGTTCTCAGATAAATGACATTTAATAAAACATGTGATATCCTTCTCTTGACATTTGTGTGCCTCTGTGTGGTTATTATTTTGCTAGCATGGCTGTATGCTATCATATACAGCCTGACCCCTACAAGCTTTTCGCCTACCCTCATTCGAGTCAAAAAGTGCAAGGATGGGGCCCATAAAAGTTGCAAACGGGAACGTCTTCTAGCCTGGCCAGTGCAGGTTTGTTCCCTGTAACACATTTTCTAATGCTTTGTTCAGTCTAGTTATAAAACATTTCCAGCAACAGAGCTTCCACCATGATCCTTTGCACCCATTAGAACTTCCTTGCATGCTTACATGGTCTTTTTCATAGTTTCAACCCATTGTTATACTCATTTGGGTCCCCCAAAGCAAATCTTATCCCTCTTTCCTATTTTATGCCTCTCATTTTAATTAGTTCTATTTATTTCTGGTAAATGCAGCACTTGCACCAGAATATTTACAAAGGAAAATACCAATCTGTTGCATAAATTGCTTGCGGCATCCGTTCATTGAACGCTGGTGATTTAAACCAGATTGATTTAGCCCAAAAAGGCTACTAAAAAATGAATAGACAAAAGGTTTTTGTTGTTGGCAGGGATTTGCCGTTTAGGGGAGAGGGATATTTAACAAATGACATGAATTTTCAAGCTTCTCCTAAATCAGACCCACGTTAGTGTTAACAGGACTAAGTCCTGCCCCATTTTTTATATGAAGTGCCAATAAATGAACGGAGTGTTTGTTCCCATTAAATTACAGAAAGGAACTCCATTGTGTTTCCATATACAGTATGTAAAAAGGGGGTGGGGGGGAATACATGGAAAAATGACATCATAGGCTAAACGGGAGAGCTGGCTTATGGCCACCAGTGGGTGTGTCCAGCATGTGCCAGGATCACCGGCTGAAACAAACAAACAAAGAAATGGGAAGCATCCTGTGTGCCTGGACAAACGACTGCGAAAGGAAACAGCCTTATATAGGCTGAATCCCATTCTAGTCCCCAGAAACAGCCTGGAAGGAAGGAGACCAGGGGAAAAAGAAAGCAAGCTCTGACTGATTGTCCAGTTCTGAGCTTCCAAGTACCTTGCATATTACCATGTGATCACTTCCTGTGATTAAAAAAAAGAAAAGCACACTCAGCCCCTCTCCCATCTGCCCTGGCGCTGACAGAGGAAAGGTAATGGGTAGATTAGATCACAGAGGAAATGCTAGTCATTTTCTACCACTAGAATTTCCTTCTTTCCCCCCACTGTTAGATTTGCAAGCTATGCTAATTCTGCCATCCCAGAGGATAGCTAGATGATTCTTTGCCTCTTATACTACAGTTATTTGGGACCTCCCCCCTGCATTTTCATTGTTAATTGAATGCTGCTCATGATGCTAGGAAGGCAGATTAACATCGTCAAAAGTGTCTAAGTGACGTGGGCAGTTCTGAAAATTTCACCAAATCCTATCTGCAGAAAAGGCCCAGTGTGGGTAGAAGATGCCCTGCCGCTGTGCCCTAATCGAGCTGGAGGGGATATTTCTAGAGGTCAGATAGCACTTCAGTGTCCATGGCCCAGTCAAACCTTGGCTTCTCTACGGAGGTTGCTAACTATCCATAGCTGGAGTTGAGTAGATGACCAGTTTTGTATCCCATCCCCAGTCCCCCGAGCCTTGCAGTCATTCACCAAAAGGAATCAAACAGCAAAATACAGGTTTCTATCCATGTGTTGTATGAGGATGAGGTTCTTTTAATCAATTTGCTGTTGTTTAAGATGTAGCTGCTTAACAGCTGCAAAAATACATGGAGCGAGCGGCTCTTCGTCAGCTGATGGATGCATCTAGCCGAGCGGAGAGAGACTATACTGGCCAGATGTTTGAAGTGTTCTTCATTCTAGCCATTGTTTACAATGGGAGAGAGTCCCTAACGGCTTCATGGCTCCAGATCGTGTTCTTTTTAGATGGACAAAACCCTGCGCCTGACACACACACACAAATCTCACTTAACCAATGTCTTGATAACGCACTAAATCAAGCCCCCAGGTTTGAATTGCCCCAGACCTTGGAAGAGTTCAGATCTGGATCCAAAGGTTGAAGCTTGGGCCCATCTCTAATTCTGTTCTGTTCCTCTGCAGGGCTCACTGAACAGGAGGTCGGTAGCCAAAGGAAGCAGAGAAGCGGCGTGTGAGGCAACTGCAAACAGAGATTTGTGCATGTCGCTCCTTTGGAAAAGTCAGAAACAGTCTGAACCTCATTCCCACTTCTCCTGTTCTTACAGCCCAGGGCTTTTTAATTCCTTGGCAATGGCTCACCACTGAAGTTAATGGCTTGACGGGGACCTGCTCTTGGTTAAATATTTCTGCAGCCGAGCACTTGGAATCATACTGTGCATTTCTGCGTTTTAATGGCCATTTGAGACTTAAGGTGTTTAAAACTCTATTGCACCACTGCAAAACAACACTGACTGATGCAGTCCCTGGGAGCTCCATGTGCTTCAGCACAAAGGTACTTGCAACAAAACAATCCCCACCCCAGCCACGCACCATCTCTCAGACATGCTGGGCCAGATCTGCAGCTGGCGTCAATCTGCACAGCTCCATGGACTTCAGTGGCGGTCTGGCAATCGACTGCAGCTGAAGACCTGACTTTCTGTATTAGTAGTAAGTACTGACAATAGCCCCTAGTAGGGGGGTGCTCATTGCTGATAAATCCTGACTGCTGGATTCTACCCTGATCCAAGAGTTCAGTGTTAGTTTTCTTTAATAACACTTGCTACACCCCGGTACCTGTCCGTTCTACTATTAAGGCCTTTCTTTGACCGCCGACTCTCAAGTCTTGACAAAGTCACTGAGCACTCTAAAGCATTTTGTAAACATCATTATAGATCATTACTTCTGCGTGGCCAGTATTCCCCATCCCACGCACAGTGGCATTCTTCCCTCATGATGGGCGTACAGCTCTGGGAAGGCAGGGGAATGTGGCTTTTGTAAGGATGCAAAGTTTCCATCAGGTGGCTCATTCTGTATCCATAGGGGTGTCTTCTCCCTAGCCACTCACCAAAAGGTGTAGCTCAAATCACCACTGCAGGGAAAGAAGCTGGAGTGATTTACGGTTAGTTAGTCCATCCCGTCCCAGGAGCCCCATCTACAGCATTAGCAGGTCTCCTTGCAGGATCATCTTCCTACTGAATCATCTCAGTTGCACCGTTCTCTTACCCATACCCCTAGTGAGGGAGTTCTCCTGGATACACACCCAATGAAAGGTTGAGTCCCCAGGCAGCAACGTGGCCGGTGGAAGCAAAGCGTTTTCACCCGCAAGGACAGGCAGGGAGAGGACAGTGACAAGAACACAACCCCTCCCCCCCCCCCCCCCCGTCCAACTAGATGACAATCGGCTCATGGCCTGACTGAAGATTAGTTGCTGGTCACGTAGGCGGGGTGTCTCCTGAATTCTCAAAGGCGTATCCCGCAGCCCAGCTAGGCTTTAGGCAAATGCACCACTGCTCGTTGTGCGTCACCCTAACTCCATCCCACGTTTTACAGTAAAGGCTGCTCTCTCTTCTACATCAAAGCGGCAGAGGCTCTTCCAGCCCTGTGGCCTAACAATGAGGCATGTGTGTGTTTTTTAATAATAAAGCATAATTGCAACCAATACCGTGAACAATGCAAAGCTACACACACACCACACCCTTCCCCTCCCCTCCCCTCCCCCACCCCTCCCAGATCAGAGAAACGAGGAAGAAGGAAAACAAAACCACATCATAATGGCAGATGAAAGGTTAGGAGAGTGCATGTCAGTCGCAGATTTCTGTCTAACCCCTTTGGTGACAAACGCCTTGTCTTGATCAGCCAGAATACTGGGCACAAGTCGCTGTAAGGAGTTAAGGCTTCACAATATGCCTGGTGGTGGAAGCGGACAATATTGTTCTCTCTGTTTCCCAAACAGAGAGCGTGAGCCCTAGAAAGGTGACTTGACAAAGGTCGCAGCAAGTTCAGCGGTAGAGGTGGAAGAAGACAGGGTTCCCTGCCAGGCTCGCATTCTAATCACTAGACAATACTTCGGCTCTTTATAAATAGAAGTATAGAAAAAGCGTCTTCCTCCCCTGTCCGCTATCCAAATGGCCGTAGGAGGAACCAGATTTGCTCTTCACTTCTTCCACACTGAGAGTGCTGAGTTTGTCTCAGTGTGGTTGAGTCCTTCCTGACCTTGCTCTCCCCATAGACCTTCCCTCCTGACATTTGGGCCAATCTCCCCTTTTTGTAGGATCCATGGATAGCTAGGAAGGTCTCTCATTGAGTTCTGGATCCCAAAACCACAACTTCTTTATGGGTCAGATTCAACCTCCATTGATTTCAATCAGAGTTGGATCCAGCCATATAGCTGCTGGCCAATATTCAACCTACCCCAAACTATGGCTGTTTCCAATTGATTTCCCCTTGTCATTTTAAAGCTCAACAGAATCTCAGATTACCTTGGCCATCCCATAATGCTATCACCAACAATGTCCCAGAGATACTTTTCTTAATTCTTCACATTTCCAGGCTTGGAGGTAGCATTCTGGGAGCCCGATCTCAATCTTGCAATTCGAAGAATTAACAAATAAGAATCCAACGGGATAGCCTTATATTCAGGAGTATTGTGTCTGCTTCATCACAAAATCCAAAAAGGCCCCACCCTGGGCCTGAATTCATCCTTTGTATTGGGCGGCATCATGCTTTTGGAGCACCTGTTCGTTGATGGACAGCACTGAAAGCATGATGGTGAGGGCAGTGAGAGGTCTTTGCAAGTACCCTTTTTATTAATGTTGCGATTGTGTCATTTGCCAAGCACGTTTTCGTGTGCCCCAAATCTCAGATTTGCACGCTGTTTGGGTGCATAGAAATGTGCATGTCGAGAACTGTGCAGCAGCAGCCATTTATTTATGCCCATTTGTGGGTGCAGATTTAGGGGTCATTCTTGAAAATTTGACCCTCAATATTAGATAGCAGAGGGGGCACAGATTTGCAGTGCTCTGTGTTTATAGAATCTCCACTGCAGTATTTTCAGAGATAATCAGGTTATCTAGTATTTGTATTTTAGCCCAAAGGATCCCAGAGCACTTTACAAGCTTTATACATACACACAGGAATCACTGAAATGTAACTGCTTTTGGAGCAGAACACAGGAGCTGCTAAATTATCGCATTACATGTTAGCATGCTAGCACACTAGTCTAGCACGCTCAGCTACAGAGCAGAAGATCACCCCAATGCATCACACACAGAGAAGTGTGGCTAAGCAGCCTTGGACCTGGGAGAAAACTGATTCCTGAGCCAGATCATTGACCGTCTGCATCTTGCAGGCTGGGGCGGAAAAGCAGAGAGAACAGTGCAGTGCTGGGAAGCAATAAAAGTTTAGCAGTGTGAAACAGCCCTGAATATAAAAAGTTGACCCCCCCCCCAAAATCATGATTTTAGGGGGAAAAGACATTTTGCTCCGGCCAAGTTAAAGACTAACCTTTCACCCCGATTTTGTGTGTTGAACACTGCTGTTCGAAGTTGAGCCACTGAGTAGCGAAATATTAAAGGGGAAGTTATACGGCTCCGACTGTAGAACAGAAACCGCTGAAGACTAAAGAGCTGTCCCGCTACGTGCATGGTTTAGTGAATGTATAATTGGTGTTTTCCCATGACTTCAGTTCCAACTTATTGCCAGCATCACATTTTCTAATTATTTTGTAATCAGGACTTTCGTAGAATGGTTGAGATAATGTCTGCGGACTGACCCATGATCTCAAATGTCTCGTAACACCTGTGGATCTGCTGATTGATTATCTGGATATCTTTTTGGATCCGTGGACTTTCCTAGTTCAAAACTACTGGAATGAGGAGGGTGTTCATTTACAGAAAGGCGATCTAATCAAATGCCACTGGGACACTTGTGCTCCGTTCTGATTTGGCAAGGGAGTCCTGAGGAAGAGTTCTAGCTGGGAGGGGGAGGAACCAGGCAGGCCACCATCTTAAAACACAGGAGGAAAAGAAGACAACTTGATTGTTTGCCTCCCGCTGCTGGCCTTGGGCCATGCAATGCTTCCAAAGAGATTTGTGCTTTCTCCATCCTCCCAGCTGCTTCACTGAGGGGCAGGACTCCAGAAATGTGAATCAACATGATCCAACATCTACAAGCAAGTAACCTCTAGCCAGCCAGCAAGTCCACTGGTGTTCAAAAACCTGAGCCAATACAACCCCCAGCAAATTTGTTCAGCTATGTACCAGCTTCCTGAAGCAGTATGAAACCATGAGAGTCATGACAGCCATCCAGCATAAACAGCAACCTTTCTTTCACCGATTTTTATTAGTAGGGGGAGACCTGTACCTCAGCATTCGTGTGTGTGTGTGTGTGTAAAGATCGCACACACATGTATTCCCTGGGTTCGGAGATATACGCTTAATCCCGAGAAACCATGTTATTTTCCCCTGAATTTGGCATTTGAATTTTAAACATAATAAACTGCTTCCTTGTGAGTTGCACTGGAATGTTCAATGTAACCTCACACTGGCGGGGAGGAAGGGGAGAGGAAGAGACTGGCTATTACCTAACCACCAATATACCACTACTTTGGGCAGGCTGCCTTAACTGACATTAGAGCTGTAATCTCAACATCTGAGATTTGACCCTCCCTCTACCAGCTATTTGGTTGGAACATAAATGTATCAATTGCCGCTGAGACAGAGCACCGCCTGTTACTTTGGGGGCTGATAGCTAAACGAGATTGCTGCCTTCCCAAATTCATACATCAGGTTTATATGGAATTTGTGGGTTCACTTGGTATGATTTACTCAATCTGTTTATTAGATTCATGGGATGATTTGATAATAACCCACTTTCTTTACATTTGATTAGTTTGTATATATTTTTTTTATTTTATGTTTTGCGTCGTTATTTCATTTAGGTAATAAAACTGGATGCCTGTGTGGTTTGGCAGTTTCCGCCCCAAATGTCAGGGTTCCAGACCTGAGGAGTCTCAGGGTAAATAAAAGAGATAATCCTGTGACTCTCCTAGGGGTGGCCCATATGACTCCCCCATTGTCTTCTCATAGCAGGTACCCATACGGGGACACCGTCAGCTTTTGTAGGAAAGCTGACTTATATATTGATCATGTCTCTCAATAAGTGACATGGGTTCCAGAACCGCTGAATATCAGCTGCTCAGCCCCATAATAAGTCTGTGCTCCTCACGGTAGGTTTAGCATGCAAGACAGCAAAGTGTTAGAGCTTTGATCAGCTTAGGTGAGAAGTAAGTCCAGACATTAGCAGACTTGTAGTCCTGGTAAGCTAGTGGTCCCTAAACCTACAGAAACCAGCATCATTTAAATAAATAATAATAACAACCAAAAAAGCCCATAGGCAAGGTTTTTGTAACAGATCACAAGTGGGTTACATGCTGAGGAGGCAGAATCAGGAAGAGAAACAAAAGGTTCCCAGGCTTTCGCATACCCTCGAGAGAAAGTCTGATTGTTCTGATTTTGCCCACAAATATAGTTCCCCTTTGCGGTTTGATTAATCTCTAAAGGATGCCATGGCAGGATGGAGGGGCAGGCACTTCCTGTTTTCCTAGAGAACAGGATGTTCTCTTACGATGATGCTTTTGGAGCTGGAGACCGGAGGTCCTGCTTTAAAAGGTTTTCATTCCAATCCTTGACCTGGTATTTACAAGGTTTTCAAAACCACAGGAGACGTGCTTCAGTGATTGGGCTTCAACAGGCAGCTGGGTCCCTTGAGGATACGACGGTGGATGCCCTGGCTATTTATTGTTGTTCCTGCCCTTCAGAAAGCTGCATGTGTGAATTGCTTGGTCACACATCAGGGAGAGGTGCAGAGAGGAAGAAATAGAGAACTCGGTTCCTGCTCTGCTTCCCAGGGGTTGAACCTGGTTTTCTTGAAGTCATGGGGGGTAATTGCCATTGACTTAACTGGGATCAGGATTTGACCCTAAATGAGACGATTGGAAAGACTGGCGCGCACCCACATGGGACCTCCCCTGCAGCCCAGAGAATCCAAGTGGAATTCAACCCTACCCACTCCTGCCCCATGCCACCTCAGCTACCGCCACACGCAAAGCTCTGGGCAACCCTTTGTGCTGCAGATTCCTTCTTTGAGGGGACTGTGGACTGACACAACTCTGCTGCTGTAATCACCAGCTGAAGGACAGCAGGGAATCTCTAAGAGATGGGCAAGGCTGAGCCTGCATGGAAAAGCCGGGGGTAAGGAAAGCTGGGTTGTCTCCTCCTGTGTCTCCGGCCTCAAGCTGAAGCCTTTCGTTTTCTTTCCCTGTGCACTTGGCTTTGGATTTGGTGGTGAGAGGGTTATGCAGTTTGGGAGATGGAGCTGACCAGCCACCCTCTCTCCTCTTGGCACTGTCACTGCTGTGAGCTAGGAGACTCCTTACCATTCAGATATGGACGTTGGCACTTTGAGTGATGGCTCCAGTCTGCGGCTGGGGATTCATTCGCAGCAGACTGCTACCAAAGCTGGGGCCCATTTTGCAAGTGAGAAGAGAGTGCTGTGGGAGGGAACACTTGAGAAGAACCTCTTTTTCTTTCAGGCTTTTACTTTCCAAAGCCACATTCACCTCTCCCCCCTTAACATTTTGTATATATACAAAGATATTTAGGGATTAAATATACAGCTCAGTGCATGGCAAATATACAGCCATGCAACCTTTCTTCGTGCTATTTCGAGTGTGGAGCAGGTCAGGACAAGTGGGGCAAAGAAAATGAGGTCAAGAGTAAGAGAAATCCTATTATCTGTACTTTCTTGTAGGACTTCTGTCACCTTGGTGGCAGAGCACCCAAGAGGCAGAGATGAAAAAAGAGAAGCATTGGAGGGAGGAGAGATGGAGGGAAAGAGAGAGTGGGAGGGAGAAAGTGAGCCAGACATGGGGAAGAAAGAGAGGTAGAGAGAGAGGAAGACAAGGGGAGCGAAAAAGAGAAAGCCAGAAAAAGAGAGAAAGGGAATCATCCTGATAGGGCAGGGAAAGAAAGACAGAGGGATGAGGGAGAAATGTTACCAAAACAACACATCTAAAGCTGGCATGAAATTCCACAAACTGGGCAAGAAAAGGATGAACATAAGAACGGCCATACTGGGTCAGGCCAAAGGTCCATCTAGCCCAGTGTCCTGTCCTCCGACAGTGGCCAATGCCAGGTGTCCCAGGTAATCACCAAGTGATCCATCCCCTGTCGCTCACTCCCAGCTTCTGGCAAACAGAGGCTAGGGACCCCTGGGTGAGAGAGCTTAGCTCCTAGTTTTCACAATTGACCTCATAAACCAGCCCACTCCCAACATGTGCTTGCAGAGTTTCTCGGAGGGAGGGGGAGGAGTATGTACAAAAGAGACGGCTTCGCTCCATGATGCCCTGGCCAGGTGCACACTCCAGGACCTGCACAATTCACTGCACTGGCTCCTCTCATTCCAGAGCCATAGACAACTCTCAGCCTCTTTCATGGACCGGGTTGAGACCCCTCCCATCCCGCAGATCCAGCCCGCCCAGCCTTCATCCTACACTTTCTCCATGGCAACTATCTGTGCTTGGTTGCCTGAAAGACTCCTATAGACAGTCTGGAGACAAGGTGAAAATGAAATGGCTTTAACAGAATGGGGGTCTGCAAGGCCCCCGCAGTTTGTTCCCCATGATGTTTAATTCCTCAGCTAGCTGTAGGCCCAGGTTTGTCTCTTCATTAGTGCCAGTTCTCCTCTTGCTACCTTCAGCCCCACTGCTCTCCTCCTTCCTGTGTGTTTGCAGTCCGGTTCTTTCCTCCTGTGTGTTGTAACCCTCCTCGCACCCCAGTTGTGGTGCTGTCTGCAGATTCGATCACAGCTGAGTTTTCCACCCAGGAAACACATGACAAAGACAGGTGCAAGGCAGCCACATAAGGTCCAGAGAGAGTTTCCTGTTCACTTTGCCACAGGCCCTGTCTACACCAGGAAAATAAGATGTGGTTAGCAAACTTGTTAGCTAACACGTTAGCTGTTCATGCTGAACACTAGCTGAGACTTTTATAAGCACAGCTGGGCTGAATTCCCTGCTAACATGACTTCACTGAAGTCGAGGAGTTACTCCAACAGAGACCTTGGCTCAGCTGTCTTTGTCTACACTAGGTGCTAAGTAGTGTTTAAAACCATGTTAATTAACAGGTGTTAGCTAACACCACTGATAACTACACCACAGTTTCCTAGTCTAGACACGGTCACAAAGGGCTTTGGAAAGAGTCTCAGGGCTTGCCTACACCAGCAATTTACAGCGCTGCAACTTTCTCACTCAGGGGGGTGAAAAAACACCTCCCCTCCCCGAGCACAGCAAGTTTCAGTGCTGTAAAGCACCAGTGTAGACAGTGTCGCTGCGCTCCTCGTGGAGGCAGTTGCCGTGACCACACAAGGCCCGTTGAAATGCTGCTACGGCAGCGCTCTCGCATTGCCAGTGTAGACTAGCTCCTAGACTGGGATACAACTTGCAGAAAGTTTCCCAGCTTTAAGACTGATGAGTGCTTTGGAATTCGAACAGATATGTCTTGACAAACTATTTGGACGGTCCAGTGTATGTCCCTGTCCACTTAAGGCCTCTCATTCCTTCCAGCCCCAGTGGGAACCCATCTGAGACAGCAGTGCAAAGCCAGAGAATCATGGAAAGATTTGTTTAAAAACTCTCACCCATGTACCCCCCCCCCCCCCGGTTCCTTTTATGGCAATTCTGGAATTCAGGAAACAATACACAAGCTTTTTATTTTGTTGAGTAACTATTGAGTGGGGGTCAGGTGTGAAATGGAAATGGACTTTGCTGAAATAGTTTGGGGATGAGTTCACGGCTGTTATGGCTCAGGCTGGGCCTGTTACCATGCAGTCCCCTTCCAATTTTATGACTTAATCTCTCCAAACTTTGGTGCCTGATGGTTTAATATTGGGAGAGGTGGAGCGCAGGGCTCTTAACAGATCGTTACTGGAGAAATATGGAGAAGGTATTTGACAGGTATATTTAACAATTGACAGCTCCATCCTGTCGACTTTTCCAGTGATGGTTACTGGGGAGGGGGAGGGGAGTTCGGGAAGAGGGAGAATGGGGAGGAAATGTATTTGGCTTAATGGGCAGGTGGTATCTGTTCCGAGTCCTGTCACTATAGTTTGGAATCTATTCACCAGCTTTGGCTCTCCTCCCGCTTCATTCCGCCTGCTTTTATGCTCTGTGGGCGCTTGGGTCCGTTTCTATCAAGGCTCCCAACGCACACGAACACACGTGCACAGGATGCAACACGGAGCCAGCTGGGGGATACCAGTATGGAGGCCTGCTGCATGGAGAACAAGTCGTCTCTGCGGCAGGGTGAGAAATGCAATGTGGGATTAAACTCTCAAGGCTCTGGCAGACGCGAGGGACACCAGTTCGCAGAATGTAGGTGTTAGCTGGGGACCTTTGCTCCCTGCGCCAGTAACATGGCATGTGGCAGGACACACATGGGGGCGCGTTCAGCCTCCTAGTAGTGGTGGGGAATCGGGCTGTACTCTTCTAAGAGCTTCTCCTAGAGGCAACACCGGGAAGCTCTGCAGGGGCAGCTCAGGGTTAGGGAGACTTTACCGAGAGCTCTAGCAGCCCCCCCACTCTCCGCCCCCCACCACACACATTCTGTGAGCTCCCCACTCATTCCCAAACACAAGGCAAGGTCCTGGTCCTAGTCTTTAAGATCCTTAAAGGGGCAAGGCGCAGCTATGCTAGGGAGAGCCTCTCCATCCCCTACAATTGTTCTCATCAGACCTGCGACCAGTGATGGAAGGGCGGCCCAGTGAGGAGGTCACTAGGCTGGGAGTTGGGAGACCTGGGTCCTGCTCTGCCGCAGGCATCTGGTGTGACCCCGGGGCAAGTTGCTTTGTCTCTCTGTGCCCATCTGTGCAGTGGGGTATCCACCCACCTCACAATAACACATACACTAAAGCTGGTGAGGTGCTGAGATACTCTGGTAATGGGAGCCATGTAAGTACCTTAGAGAGAGTGATGGCATCTAGGTTGAATCCTGGGGGAGCTGTGGGCAGAGGGCTTCCCAATGGAGTCCAAACACACCCATTTTCAAGGTCTCTTTTGGATGCACTCAATGTGGATATTAATTTTGCACGGGGCAGCTACATACTGCCCCGATGGGTGCATTAGAAATGCTATTGGGAGGCTGGAATAGATAGAAAGATTCATTTACATGACATTTCCCTTTGAGTTTGGGGGGGGTTTTGGGTGGGGGCGGGGGTTTGAATCCCAGACCTCTGTGGTGCAGCCCCACCTGGCCAGAGACCGAGAGAAAAGATCTGGATAATGCTTCCGTGCAGCAAACCTGCTGAGATTCATCCAGCTCAGCTTGCCACTAACCCCACTGGTGCACAGCCAGGAAGGGCAGAGGCTGGGGCGGGGAACAACATTCGGAAGCCCACAGAAACTCCCAGTTTTACAAACACAACCTGCAGAGAGGGTTTGTATTTTGTGTGTGTGTGTGCGGGGGCAGATTTGTGTATGTGGGTCAGTATGCACTTGGTATGTGTGGGCCTCCGGTGGGGGAGATGTCTGTATGCATTTTCTGCTGGTCCAAGCCAGGTCTCTGCACCAAGCACATGGAAGCAGGAACAGAGCAGGGTTTTTTATGACAGTTCCAGGGTGGGGCCTATAATTCTTCCCCCACTTCACAAAGCTGCAGGGGGGCTGCTCCGAAGTTACTGCAGCCTCAGTGCGCCAGTCGCCACAGCGGCTGCTCCCTGTTTAGCAGGGGGATTGGCTGATTGATGGGTAGCTCTCTGAGGAGCTGCGGGGGAGCCACTCCCGTGATCTCCTCATTAACAGAGCCCCCGCAGGGCCCCACAGAGACGAATCTCCGCGTTCATGCATGTGGCGAGTGTGGCTGCACATGTGTGTCGAACTTGCGCATGCATGTAAGTGTTGCATCCAGCAATAGTAACTTTTGTGTGTGTGTGTTTGTGCGAATGAGCACATCTGCCCCTGAGTATTCTCTATGGGGGCACAGACAAGGTTTGGTGAGTCTGTGTTTCTGAGAGCAATCCCCTCAGCTTGTGTGTCGGTGTGAACATGCCGTGTGTGTGGGAGGGGTGAGGAACGGTCTGACGGTGCGTGTCTGTGGATGTGTTTGTGTGAGTGCCCAGGTCGGTGCACAAGAGCCTGTGTGTGTTCTGCTGGAGGATGACTGGTCAGGTTTATAGAGGTTCTGGTGTTTTTATGGCATTATGAAGTACTCGATGACATCAGCCAAATATTAGAACAGCATGGGCCAGGAGGCCTTCCAGTGGAATATGCAGATTTGAATCTGAAGTTATTCAAGGGTGAAAAACCAGAGGAGTTTTGGAAAATGGGGCCTTTTTCTTTTGGACGCCACCCTCAATTGCTCCATCTCTCCGTTTCTGCTCCCCATCCTTCATCTTCAACATCCTTTAGCTTCTTTGTGCTCATGGGTCAAGAGATTCTAGACATGGAGGTCTTTGTTGTTGGACTTGACAAAGCTGTGGTGGAACATGCAGTGCTGGCTTGAGTCTTATTGTCTCACAGGGGGAGCCAGGAAGGGAGGGCGGGAAGGGGGCAAAGTGAAGCAGATAGGGACTCAGCGCAACAAGTAATCAAGGCAGAGATTTTCAAAGGGAGTTAGGGACCAAAATCCCATTGACATTCAACAGGAGATGGCCACCTATTGACCCTGGATGTTTTAGAGAAACTCATTCATACTTCTCATTCTGCCAGTCATCTGGAATGAACATTTCTAGATGGTTTACATCCAACTTTCTTTCTTGGTGGCTGAGATTTTCAAAAGTGATCAGTGATTCTGGGTGCCCAACCTGAGATACCCGAAAGGGTCTGATTTTCAGAAAGTGCTGAGCACCTAGCACCTGGGAATAAGCATCCTTTAAGGCAGTGGTTCTCAACCAGGGGTCCGGGGGCCGCAATCAGGTTTCAGGGGGTCTGCTAAGCAGGGACGGCATTAGACTTGCTGGGGCCCATGGCACAAGGTGCTGCGGGGAATAATGCTGGAAATTCAGCAAGCGGTGGTCTCCTCCCTGCCTCCCCACTCACATGTGAAGGGGAATGCTCTGCCGTCTGCTAGAGACACTCTTTTCTGAAGGAGATGTAAAACAGAGGGTCTCCACTCCTGGTGGTTACTAAATGTCCCTGGCTCTTTCCACAGGAGTCGGACTGTTTAATCCTGGTGTCCTGGCCAAACTCCATTGCATTCTGGCCACCTAAAATTCCCCTTCTGGTTTGATTTGGAGACATTTCTGAAATGTAGTGGAGCTACGTCTTTGATTCGCTTATATCAAGGTTTGCTTTTGGGGATCAGTGAAACGCTGGCAAAATTCCACCGTGTGTGCATGAGTCAAAGCTCCATCAAAGAGGTTTCACATCCCTGGCTATAATTGTTATTACAACCTTGCACCGGTGCCTGTCCAGCACAGTAGCGGAGGGCTACCCTCCTTCTGGGAATACTGATCACATACCAAGGTGCTGCCTGCAGGCCCCAGAGGACCTTTATGTTTATGCATCTCTTTCATCTCTGCAGCATTGCATCTGCAGCAGCCAGAGGTGCCCCCCCCCCGCCCCCCGCTTCTCTGCAAGTTACAGGCCTATTCCCAAGAAAACTAGTAACAACAACAACAAAAGAATTTTCATAAAACACAAATCTAAAACGAAAGGAGGCCTTCCTGCCACCCCGCTGCTTTTGCAAATAACGGTCATAGGAGCTGGTTTTCAAGGCCGCTGAGCACACACAGCCATCATTGATTCAGTGGGGGCTGCGGGGCTCAGCACTGGAGAAACTCAGACCCGGAATACACAAGCGCACACACGCACGCGCGTGCAGTACGGATCAAACCGTCTGCTGGCACCACTCCACTGGTTGCAGCAGACGTACGATGCCCACAGAGAATTTGGCCCCTCATATCATCCATATTATAGGCTTTGCAAAGGAGCAAGGAGCCAGCACAGAGTCCGTAAATGCGTTCCTGGACGAGTTCCCCCCCCCCCCCCGAGACTAATGTTTTCACAGCATTTCTACTGTTGTGAAGCTCAACAACCCTGGAATGGAGATACCGTTGATTGAGGGAGGTCTGGCTGCTGTTCCACATGTTCTCTCCCTGCCCCTGGTCCCTCCTGCCCTCCGCGTCCCCCCTGCCCTGCACCCGATGGCTCAGACTTTGCTTTTTCTCTTTGATTTCCTCCTCTAGAAATTTGGTCTCCATCTCTCACCAGCAGACCAAGAGCAGCTGCCCGGGCAGTCAGCTCAGTGTTCTCAGAGCGCCCAGGTCTCTGACAGGCCCTCCTCTAGCACCCCGGCGCATGGAGACAGCAAGGCAACTCTCTCCATATGTGCAGCGACCCCAGGGCCAGGTCGAAGAGACGAGCCCAAGCCAAACCCTCAGATCCACAAGGGGAGCTGCCAAGCTGAGACCCAGGCTCTGAGCCAAGAGCTCTCGATGCTGGAGAGCTGTGTCTCAGTTTGGACCCATCCCTAACATCACACTTGCAATGAGAGACTCCTTCAGTGGCATTTGCCCTGGCTTTGTGCTGGGCCCCCATGAACACCTTTCTGAGGCACTTGGTGGTACTTCCCTGAGAGGGAACAGACATCTCCCAGAAGCATTATGGGCCTGATTCTCAGAGATGCTGAGTGTCTCAACTGATGTCAGCAGGGGCTCCGCCTGTCTGGAAATCCAGGCCTACATTAGGGCTCAGAGTTAACACCATCCATCATGAAGATTTCAACTGAAATCTTTTCTTCCTTCTGTGCTCACTTGCCTCCCGGGGGGGGGGGGGGGGGGAAGAGGGAGTAAATCCTGGCAGGGCTTTCACTCGCATCCTTCTCCTGCTGGAGCAGAAACGTCACAGACTCTCTGAGGCCCATCAGGAAAGCCAGGCCAGGCCGCACAGGGGCCATTCTGGGAACCGCTCCAGCCATCAGTGGAGGAGCCTGCCTAAAAATGACTCTCCTGGCTCCCCTCCACACGCCGGCTGTCCCATATGGAACAAATGTACATTTTCCATCAACTGTTTGTATTTTTTCATTTAAAAAAACCGGGCTGCATGTCCATGTGAAATGTCGGCCACAGCAGATCGGGCCCCATCATGGAGATGGAACCTCTGGCCAGCTTTCAAGCTACTCAAACGTATGGTATGAAGCCATAAATTTTAATGGGGGTTTGACATATTTGGTGGTCTCTGCCTCACACTTAATGAATGTTTGTCCACGTTACAAACTAACCGCACAGCTTGAGACCATTGGCCGGGGGAACCAGGGTGCCAGAGGTCACGGCTGCAGTGGTGCTGGCCGTCGTGGATGGAGATAGAGAGGAGCGGCAAGGGGAGCTCACGGCGGAAAGAAGAGGGGCATAACGGAGTGGGTCTGAGTGCACTGGGGGGGAAGCGTATGGGGGCCCAGCACTCTAATAATAGCAAGTACTGAAAGCCAGGAGACCTGAGGTACATTGGCAGAGCTGTGTGAGCACTCAGGAGGGGACCTGCAGGGGCTGCTGCAGGTCAGAACAGAGATGAATTGGCAGAGCAGTGTGGGAAAGCAGGGATGCTACAGCTCAGGATTGAACAGCGTGCCGGGAGGCTGAGCACGGAAACAGGAGGGGGGCTGTGGGTCAGGATGGAGGTGCGCTTGCAGAGCTGTACATAGGCCTAGGACTGGAAAAGCAACGTTCATTCGTTTATCAGTGCACTATGCCTGCCTAGCTGTCCGTCCAACGCTCACCAGCCTGGCACACGAAGCCCTCACTCAGCGCTGGGCTTCCGTCACTTTCACAACCACCATTTTCAACCGACCTCCCTTCCCCATGCAAGCCAAAAAAAAGAAACAGGTCTGTCTGAGTAGCGGCCCCTGGAATAACTGCCACTGGTATGTGCTTCTAAATGGCTGAAACACAGCAAAACCCTGCAGCTGAATTGTTCATGCTGGTTGGTTTTTGGAAACCTGTAGCTGCATCCTTACATTATTAGATCCCAGATGTGCTGGGCTTGTACAATTTTATTTCTTTGGCTGGAATCAGAACCTGGGTTCTCTCATGTCCTTTCATAGCTGGCACTGAGAGGGACAGACAAAAAGAGAGGAAAACCAGAAAGAATAGAAAGAACCCCCAAACCCCCTCCACACACACACACACCTCGTTGGGAAGCCAAGCCTGCTGGTCTCCCCAAAGTTTAATACAGACAAAGTTTGAGCCGAAAGATGGACATGAAAGTGGAGTTTGGCTCTGTTTTCTCTCCCATTCAAAACATTCAAAAACTATTAACTGTGGTGGGGGTAAAAAAACAGATGGTTTTAATATCATGCTCTTCCAATTGTGTTTTTTTTTTCTTTTCTTGAGCACTTTAAGTGACATGGTTACATGTATTTGATTAAAAAGCTGTAATTCAACAAGTACGTTTTCTTGTACTGTACAAAACTGCTTAAAGAAACAGGGTTTATTTATGGCGTTCTGTGGACAGACAAGATGATAGGGGAAAAGGGAGGGAGAGACAGTCGGACAAACTGACAATCTAGTATCTCTTTTAGAGTTTGGTGAATACTGAAAAAATCTTTCTCATCAATATTAGCTTTAATTTTAAAAATGAAGTTCCTTCAGCCACGTTGGTCTCTGTGAACATTTTCATAGATTCCCAGGCCAGATGGAAGCACTGTGCTCATCTAGTCCGACCTCCTGTATAACACAGGCCAGAGAACTTCCCCAGAATAATTCCTGGTTGAACTAGTTTGTGTGAGCAAATTCTGCAGACATGAATGTTCGCAGAAAAGGAGTTCCAAAATTTGCCATAACTATTCATGGAAACTGAAATTTAAATTCACACGGGCAAGGGTTTGCATGAGAGATGCCTGTGTATCATCCAATTAGGGAACAAAGATGATGCCGTGGGGCGTATCCGACCAATCCCAAGTAACCAATGCAGCCCGATTTTCAAATATTCATGTTCAATCCACTGAGTAAAAAATTAAGAAAGCAATCTGAGCAGCAGGTAAATGTGAGGGAATCCTAAGCTGCTGGAAGAATATCCAGGCTCAAACAGAAGGAGGCTTATCCAGTGAATGAATTATTTGCTCCACTGTCTAACAAGGACATAGAGAAACAGAAGTGCAAATGCAAGGAGCATCTCACACCTCTGAGTATTGTGCACAATATGCCCCTGCACTGCCCCATTCCTCCACCATCATCCCATTTGTACCCCAAACTCAAAGTGAATCTCAGGGAGTATGTAAAAGTTCATTATAACCCACCTGCAAACTCAAACCACTGTGCTTTGCATGGCTCTCATGAGTTACTGTCACAGAATTATTTTAGAAGGACCTTCTGCTGGGGGTAGGTAAACAGGGTTGTATAAATTAGGGACCATCACGAACTATTACTCCATACTTGACGTTAGCACCCCAAATGTAACAGGAATGAGCCTCAACCAAATTCCCACATCTGACTCCTCAGCGCACACACACACTTTGGGGACACTGGAACCTGGATGTTTCTCTAAATGACTAACCCAAGACCCTGGCTTGGCTTTGGGGAGATCTAGATCTAGGTCTAAATTATGCATGTTGAGTCCTTCTCTAAACAAGAACCATTTATGAGATTCAAATCCATTGCCCACATTTCTGGAATTTACTTTTCAAGCATCTCTCTGCTCCCTGGAAGCAAAAGCATCAAAGCCACCATACGAGGGTGTTGAATCTGAATGGAACAACCAGGAAGTACCAGAAATCTCCCAGGAAGCTTGGATCTAAGGAGAATGCAGCTCTTTGTCTACAGCAAAGAGATTTGGGTACATTTGGAGAAGCATCTAATTTTGCAGATGCTCCTTACTGGTAATTATTCTTGAATATTAATACAGTGCTATCAGTGACTGCATGTGGCTTTATAAACATCAAAGCATTTATTTAACTTCACAATCCCTCTGTGACCCAGGTCAGTTCTGTCCCCAACTTACGGAAGACTCCAATTTCCAAAAGTGGCCACTCATGTTGCCCAATTGGAGATGACTTTGGCCTGATTTTGAGAAAGTGCAGATGAGCCCGCCCATCTCCAGGGGACAGCAACGGGAGCTGTAGCTACTCAGCACGCTTTCAAATCTGCTTCCCCGTGTCTCCAGCTGGATGCCTAAAACTCAAGGCACCTAAAAATCAGTGGCTGCTTTTGAAAAGGTTTCCTAAGTGACTTTCCCAAAGTCACAGAGTGAGGCTGTAGCAGAGCTGGAAGCAGACACCTGGCAACTTGATTCCCTTAATCACAAACACCTCCTATTCAGGGAACAGGTTGAATGGAATCTAGGAATTGGTGGATTTACAGATGTCCAGTTCTGGAGTCTTTAATCAAGGCTGACAGCCTTGACTTAATGCTAAAGAGGCCTTTGGTTTGTTTATGCCCTATGATGAGGCGCAGCTGCCAGTCTCAGAAGTAAGCCCCCCCAAGGATAAGAATGGCAGGGGATGTGGGTTTTAACATGCTGGCTAACAGCTGTGTGTGGGGAATTGTGAGATGCCCACTGAACTATGCTTGGTTCCCACTGCAGGCAGTCACTCAGTTTCAAGGGAACCAAACTGACTTTGGAAGGGGGAAAAAGATAGGGCAAAAAAAAAAATCCATCTATGTGTCTTTATGCAACTGAAAAACTAAATTTGCCCATGTACATAAAACTCTCCAGGCCGGCTGGAGAGAGGGGAACGGGCCGAGGAAGACAGCTGCAAAGCAGCTAAGCAGACAGGGAATCGCCCAGACTGACAAGACCACAGGAATTGCAGCAGCATCCTTAAGCAGCATCCTCGGTCACTCTATCCCCGAGCTAAACAGAACATGCCGAGCAAACGAGGCTGGTCCATTACGGCAAGCGGTGGAACCCAGAGCGTACCCAGTGTAGGTGGCAGGACACCAAGGGACTCCTCTCAGTCTTCGCACTCATTGCAAAGTGCAAAATGGAGCGCTCCCAGGGAGCAGCCAGTTCGGTGCCATTAGCACAGCTCCCAGGACACAGGAACAGGCCTTGGAGGCAATTCAGCAGCATCGTCCCAGGGATGATCACTTAGAACAGCATTTCTCAAATGCGGCCTCCGTGGGCGCATGCGGCCACTGGGGGGTTTTCTTGTGGCCACGGCCTCCTGGGCTGTGACTGGGGGAGGGGCGGCAAAGCAGCAGCTCCTCCCCGGGGCTGCTTGCAGGGTTTGGTCCCTACCCGCTTCTGGAGCCACCAATGCTGTAAAAGCAGGCATCAGTGGGAGTTCCCCACCTTCCCAGGGGAGGGCTTCAGGCTTCCGCCCGTGGGTGGAAGGCTCTGGCTGCGTGGCGGGGGGCTCTGTCCCCCAGCTGCAGGGTTTTGGGCTCCATCCCTGGACTCACCCCCCATCATCACCTCAACCCTCGCTGCCTCCTCCAGACCCCCATTGCCTCCTGCACCTCCCCCCCGCCTCCTCATCCAGGGCTTAATTTTTCCCCCAGCATGCCAGGGCTGAGTAAGTCTGCTATGAAAAGTGATATTAACAAATATACAAATATCACTTTTACGGTAGCAGACTTACTAACTAGCAATGTAAAAAATATTGAAACATGCAAAGCACCTTGTTTTTGTTTCTATTCTCTTAGGGTCCAGTAAAGAATAGAGACAACTGTACATTATTTTTATTATTGAAGCTGCAAAGAAACCCTACATAAATAAATTACAATAATCTGGACATGTGTATATGCATATTTATTTGTTTTGCTTAAAGTTAATTCATAGAATCATAGAATCATAGAATATAAGGGTTGGAAGGGACCCCAGAAGGTCATCTAGTCCAACCCCCTGCTCGAAGCAGGACCAATTCCCAGTTAAATCATCCCAGCCAGGGCTTTGTCAAGCCTGACCTTAAAAACCTCTAAGGAAGGAGATTCTACCACCTCCCTAGGTAACGCATTCCAGTGTTTCACCACCCTCTTAGTGAAAAAGTTTTTCCTAATATCCAATCTAAACCTCCCCCACTGCAGCTTGAGACCCTTACTCCTCGTTCTGTCATCTGCTACCATTGAGAACAGTCTAGAGCCATCCTCTTTGGAACCCCCTTTCAGGTAGTTGAAAGCAGCTATCAAATCCCCCCTCATTCTTCTCTTCTGCAGGCTCAACAATCCCAGCTCCCTCAGCCTCTCCTCATAACTCATGTGTTCCAGACCCCTAATCATTTTGTCAATTAAGTATTTTAGGAATAATTCTCAGAGCAGCCAACAGCAAGAGTTGGTGGCCGCACTTTGAGGCCACCCAAAAATATGTTGTGAGAACCCCTGACTTAGAAGGATAGTCCTGAGGGGTCTGCCAGTTCAGGGGAGGGGAGGGCACAGCAGAATTGAGGCATCTAGGAGGTGGAGCTGGGTGATAAGGCCACAAAGCGAACTGATAAGGCAGATCTGGGATCTGTTGGAAGAGTTGTCCAAGTCCCCTTGAGCTGGATTAACAGGGATGCTGCGTGTCAGGATTGGAGTGCACTGGAAGAGCTTGCATGGCATATGCACACACTGTGCCCAGCTCTGCCTGGACACCCATTAGCATCAAATGCATCCCCTTCCCTAGCCAAAAAACCCCAGCACGCTCAATTGCTAAACTGAGCTAAAAGGAAGTCTGTGCAGAGATGACCAGAGCGGTGGGTGACGTAGGGCAGTAAAATCTAGGCAGTGCCATGGTAACTCTAGGTGATTATTTCTCCCACATAAGAGCCACATAGAACAAAAACTGGCCCTGACACAGAACACAGGAGCCAGGAGATTCAAAGTTACAGCCTGCTACCAAAGCAGGAGAGAAATCCTGAGGCGTCCTTTGCTCACACCTCTGTGCATGGGTCTTGGTCGTGGCATATGATAGCTCTGCCCACCACCCTGAACTTTGGAGGATCATTCCAATTTCTCCAGCGAAGTCCCACATCCTACAAGCCCATCACGGTACATGCTGGGAAAATGTTTCAGTGCAATTTTTTTTTACTCCTTCTCATAATACAAGAATACAAGAACAAGGGGCCACCAAATGAAATTAATAGGTAGCAGGTTTAAAACAAACACAAAAAGTATTTTTTCACGCAATGCACTGTCAACCTCTGGAACTCCTTGCCAGAGGGTGTTGTGAAGGCCAATACTATAACGGGGTTCAAAAGGGAGCTGGATAGATTCATGGAAGATAGGTCCAACAGTGGCTATTAGCCAGGATGGGCAGGAATGGTGTCCCTAGCCTCTGTTTGCCAGAAGCTGGGATTGGGTGACAGGACATGGATCACTTGATGATAACCTGTCTGTTCATTCCCTTTGGGGCACCTGGCATTGGCCACTGTCAGAACACAGGATACTGGGCTTGATGGACCTTTGGTCTGACCCCGTATGGCTGTTCTTATGTTCAATATTGCAACGCCACACATTTGTCCTGATGGGACGAGCTGCAAAAGCTGCAGCCTTGTTCTATAGCCTATGTGCTGCAGAATTTCTTGGTGCAGTGAGGGACAGAGGTCTAGGTGGGGAGCCAGTTTCATTCTCAATGCTTGGCCTTTGGTTGGTTAGATTTCCCTGCATTTCCATTCCTTGAATGGCACTTCTGTGTGTGGCCCGGACGTGCTGCCAAAATAAAATTCACCATGGAAAAAACTTTGCATCCCCCACTACAGTTTGGTTCAAAACAAAGATTAAAAAGAAAAATAAATATTTTAAACTAGAACTGAGGCCGCACCAAAGCCCCAGACCCAAGAAGTCCCAGACTCTCGGGAACTTGGGATCTGGATCCAAACTTGGTGATTTACCCCATCTCTTTAAAGGACTGGATGAAAACCTGGATCTAAGCACCCTGAAATCCTAAGAATTTTCACACCACAGCCCAAACTTTGTGCCCATCATTCTATGAACCCTGTCAGAGCAGGTCTTAGGGTCAGCAGCGTGGGAACCCTCTTCCAATTCTCCTACCACAACACATAGAAACCCCTTGAAGAATCCTCTTTCTTTTGTTTTGCTCAGCTCCTCTCGGTTTCCCTCTCTTCCCGCACTATTTCCAAACACTTGCATTGGTTCCATTGACAACCTTTAGGAATTTCTTGTTATGTTACCAAGAGGCAGGATTTTGTATCCAAGCCGCTTCCTGGCTGCTCGGACTGGTGTCTTTTCCTTGGCTCTGTCCTGCTCAGGGATCACCTGCGGTTCATTTGATTTATGAACGGAGAATTTTTTGAAACGCCGTTTCCTTTTCATTGTTGTTTCAGTTGCTGCTCTCGCTTCCTCCTCACTTTGAATAACTCCTGCCCTGCTGCAAATGATGAGAATCATTGGGAATAAACACTCACACTCCAGCAGGGATTCTTGGCCTGCTGGCTGAGGTGCTGAATAAAGAGACCACCCTGGCCCACCTGCCCCAGCCCCAAAACATTCTGAATCAGCCTGGCTTGACATTCAGGTTAGGAGCCTGATGGGAAGTGGCTGGGAAGAGGGCTGCCTGCACCTGTTGCTTGGTGCATGGGCCGATCCTGTGCCTGGGGTGTCTGTCATTAGGAGAGCTAGCTCAATACCACGCCGCCTGATCCGCCTCAAAGCCCTTTCAAGGCAGAGCACTGAGCTCTCCCCGGCAGCCTGTAAGGACGACCCAGTTCCTAAAAGCATCTCCCAGTTTGCCCCGACGTTGCTTCTTCCTTGGGGTCAGGAGTGGGTCTCCTGGCCTGTTTTGGGGTTTGTAGGAGCCAGTCACTAATTCCAGGTCTAGCTGATGCCCCCTGGATGCAGCGAGGCTGTGCCTGTCCTGGGCAGCCCAACACCTAGGTAGTCACTGTGCAGGAGACGCACACGCTGCCCTGCATCGCTCGGACAAGATCGCCGCTCAGGTCATTGCTGGAGGGCATTGGGGAGGGGATGGGGGAAGGAGAGGAAAGACAGATACCTGGAGGCCTGGGCTCTAGCTAACATACCCCAGTACAGCAGGCCATTCATCCTGAGCTGCTGCAAAAGGTACCACCGGAAGCTGATGTCCTCCATTTACCCACACACACAGCCCACGCCACGGCAAGGCAAGATTCCCCACCAGGCCAGGTCACCATGTCTCACCCCTAGCCTGAAAGGCTCCCATCTAACGGGCGGGGCCCAGCTCATTTTTGTACGGGGAACCAGGAAAGGCCGGGAAGCCCGGAACCAGGTGACTGAGCAGGCAGCATGCCCCAAGCTCTGTCTTTGGTCAGGGGCTAGCTCGGAGGTCAGGATGTGTCCCGTCCGTGTCCCCCTCAGCCCCCTGGCTCCATGTTGCAATAAAAACACAGCAGGTTCTTGGGGCAGATCTGCAGGGGCGATTTCCCTCAATACAGAGGCTCATGGAGAAAATTCAGTCCTGGCAGTTAGCATTGCCATTGCAGGAGCTCAAACCCATGGTTTGTGCTCCTCCTACCACATCAGCTCTGAGTGCAGGGGGAGGGGACGACCCCCCAAACAGGTTTTCTCTGTCCATCCCCAGCAGCTGCCTCAGGTCCCGGGGCCTGTCTGTCCAGGAGCGAGTCTGATTTCCCCTCTCTTTGGTGTGGCATCAGGACCCAGGGGATGCCGGGATGAGTTCTCCAATCTCTATCTACTGATGGCAGAAAAGGAAAATGCAGGGGTACGCGATTGCCTCTGCTTTCTTGTGGGACCTGGGGCTCTGTGCTGGAACCCATCTGTTCAAAGGGAGGTGCAGCTCTCTCTTGAATTTTCTGGAGGGAGGAGGTATCTCCAATAGGGCTCTTCCAAATCACCTATTCTTCTTGAGACACGTTCCTAGGGTATCCCCCACCAATTCCAGGTCCTTCTGGGAGGACTTTAGTCCACTCCCCTCTCTCCCCCTCCTCCAGGCTGAGTCTGATGGAAAGCTATCGGAACTAGGTTCAAATGCATGGTCTCTGCACCACCGCTGAGAACAGAATGCAGCCAGAGAGGGCCCTCTTGCCTGTCTCCAGAGAAACAACCTCTCTTCCTTCTCCCTTCAAGAGAGTGATGTTATAGACTCTCTGGTTCAGATAGGAAAGCCCGGAGAGACGATGATTAGATTTATAGCATCCCTCCCCAGGACCTCGTCCTATCCCAGCCCTCAATCCTCCACCGCTTGCTCCTCAAAATGTTTCATTCTGCTGGCGAAAGGAAGAGCTGCATAGACCCCTGACTATCCATGGACTGTAGCCTAAGATCCATCAACCTATGGATTCTGGCTGGCCTACGTCAGCAACAGCTCCATAATTACCTCGCTGTCCTGCTGTAACACAGCCATGGCCACCAAAGGACATCCCAGCATCATTCTGCTGCACACTCATGGTGTCTCAGTAGCTGCAGAGATGGGCCCAGGATCTTCCTGCTCCGGAAGAGCAAACATCTGCCTCCAGAGCTAAAGGGGAACCTCTGATAGAAGTAGAGGGCATATGGCACACAGTTGAGCAGTTCTGATTCCACACAGTAGAGGGCAGTAGTCTCACATTCACCATGGTCAGTTAATTACAATGCCTTGCGCTCCCTCGGAAGTCAGAGTGGATCTGGCTCTCTCTGTGAAACCTGCAGCGGGCTCTCGCAGGGAAGCACCAGCTCAAGCCAGTCCCCTCAGGTTCAAGGCTGCTTGCCTCCCCAGCTCTCACGAGGGGCGAGCCGCCCCCATTCTCCTCCACGCCCTATTGTCTTCCATCACCCGTCCCCCACCCCCCGCTCCTCCTGCTCACTCCCCAAGTGAGGCTCCTCCAGGCCCCCGCTACAGCCACTCCGGGGGCTGGCTAGAAAACAGGAAGCTCTCCCCAGCGTGATGCAGCGGAAATGAGACAAATGAAATGCAGTGGCAGCAAGGAAGCAGGCGGAAGCTGACAGGATATTTGGAACGGCCTGTGAATTCTTGAGCTTATCTCTGTGCAGCAGAGGCCCAGAATTCCTTCAAAAACAGAGCGCAGCTGGAGGGAGGCCCGCGGCAGAGCTGGGATGTAGCAACTCGTGGCGTGTCAGGCCAGGCTTTTCCCTCCAACGAGTCCAGGCCCCGTCGTGGAAGAGGGCTCTTGTTCCGAGGTGGAATCTGGGCTCATGTTTTTGGCAGGAGTCGGTGCTACTGCCAAGGCATCACCTGGGGCTGGGATTTCTAGGGGGGGTCCTGGAGCAGCAGGTAGGAGGGAGCATTCGAAGGGAGCATGTCCTCAAGCACAGGGCATGATCCAATGCCCAGTGAAGTCAGTAGAGGTCTTTCCACTGGCTTCAATGGGCACTAAGTCAGGTCCATAGTGAGTTAGGGCACAAGCCTAGTAAATCCACAAGGGGAAGTGAGTTAGATGGCCCTATGCAAATCCCCATTTGCCAACATCCCTAAATCACCATGCAACCAGGCCTGGTCTGCTCAGAAGGCCCAGACTGGGATGGAGACGCATGTGCAGAGCTGTGTGACCGTCTTGTGCAGTGCCTGCCGGTGCTCTTCCTGGATCTTGCTAGGACATTCAGTCCGTCTCTTTCGGGAGCGCTCCATTTGCTCACACATACCTAACCACCCAGAGCCCTCCAGCCTCTGACTCTATGGGAGTCAGCAGAGAGGAGCTTTCAGGCTAGCAGGGAACTGAACCAGCCCTCAGTTTAATGAAAGAGGGAAGCGGGGCCTAGTGGTTCCTTTTAGACAGTGATGAGACTTGGCACAGAGGAACCTCATGGACCAAGCATGGAAGCTTCTGCAATTGCAAAATGAACCCCAGCGAGCACAAAGGAAATGCCAGCATTTTTATGGCAGAAACATGGCGTGTTCTGTCTGTAGGCTGGGGTCTCCCTGCAGGGCCGATCATGATGGTCCTTCCGGTTATTCTCCTGTATGCTGCATTGCAAGGATAGAGGAGCATGGAAGATTGTTAGTGCACTTTGTTTCCTCCAAGGGGGCTGGGTTGCAACCTCTGGCTGTAGAAGACAAGGCAAAACTTGTATATATTGGAAAGGGAGATGTGTCTCCTTGCTACTGCAAAGGACCAGATCTCCAGCATGGAAGATCGGAAAAGAAGCATCTAGGAAAGAGCTCTCTTGGGATGAGGCCACTTGCTTCTGCTGTCTTATTGCTGAGGAAAGTCCTCAATAACTTTTTCTGTCCCTCTCCCAGAGGGTGAGACAGAGACTGCCTTGTACAAGGCAATGGGAAAGGCAGAGACCCCTATCATATACCATACCCATAATCTCAATCTCAACATGTCATCAGATGAGCTACTCTTTTTGAAGGACTTCAGTTTGATTTATATCTGACATGAAATCAGCTTGAGAGACCTCCGTCTCCTTCATTCTTTGACCAGCCCTACCTTTATCTGAACGTTTTTACTCTACTTTCTCCCGTATAGGTCATCTTTGGTTCACATTCTCAAAGTTCAGCTTCCACTAGATCCCCCGTGGGATCAAACAACAAACAACAACAACAAAGCCAAACAAACAGGAGGAAACCAGAGCCAGAGCTTCCGTCCCAGGTTCTCTTTTCCTTGATGCCACCTGTACATAGGGACAAAACAAATCAAAATCTGTCCCGGACATGCAGACATATAAATATACACAGCACAGAGGCAGACACAGCCCCTCCAGATGCAGAGATTCCCTAAGGAATGTCCCACCGTCCAGGTCCCAAAGCATCACCCCTCTTCCCCCACAGTCTAACTAACCGTAGGTAGCGTGAATAAGCCTCTTTCTCCCTTTATGTTATTGACCCGAGATTTAATTAGAACCCAGCTTCCTCTCTATATGAAAAATCACTTCCTCGAGCAGGTGGCTCTGCGACTGCAGGGATTCTGGGGGGTGGTAAGTTGGGGGAAGAGTTTGTTGTTTATTTTTGTATTTACAAAGCACAGCTTTTTCCTGATCCCGGGCATGGGAAGAGTGACAGGATGTGAACTCCATCCATCTCCTCCGAAATCAGACAATACCCGCGGCACAATAACGATTTACAGTGGAGAATAAAAAATGGCCCCTCCTGAAGTGCCGGTGCAAACACCTGGTGCCCTCACACACATGTCGTTAGTGTTGCAGGCAGAGCCGGACGCGTGCATGTGTTCCCCCACCCCCCGTCATTCCCAGCTGTGTTGTATCCTCTCTCTCACTCACTCTCACACACACACAGACACACACACACAAAGCAAGGTAGCAGATTTCCTCTGTACAAAACAAACTCCAAGGCAGAGAGAGACAGAGGCATTGTGGGAAGGGAGGGAGGGATTTAAACAGTCTTATTTTATTCTTCTCCATTATCTCCAGTGCCTTCAGGGGTGTCTAAATGTAACCCTTCTGCCTGTCAGAGTTGGCAGCAACAAGGGCCGGGTTCAGTATCTAGGGGTTCCATTCCAATAACACAATGCAAAACCGGCTCGAGCCCCCACCCAGTGACCTGGGACAAATATATACCACCCCCGCTGGGTGCCTCCAAGAGGCAATACTTCCCCTCTCCAAGCACATAGTCTGAGTGTAACAAAAAGCCTTTTAATAACAGAGAGAAACAATGTGGCATTATGTTGGGGTGTCCACGCCAAGCAAATTGGGGCATGTCCTTTCCCTTTGGTTCTTGAGTCCAGCAACCCAAAATCACCCAAAGTCCCAAAAGTCCAACGACCCAAAAGTCTCTGTCCTTGGTCAGGGCAGCCCCAGAGTTCAAAAGTTTATCTGCAGAGTTTTTACCTCTCAACCTGGGTGGAGATGGGGGGGGGGGTGTTAAGGGGCACCTTACATGGTCCAACACTGATGGCCCCACCTCTCCATGGGGCTCCGCTCCACCAGCCACTCTGCTCTGCCAGCCACTCCGCTCGCCGTCCCACAAACTGAACTGCTCCGCCAGCCACTCCGCTCGCTGTCCTGCAAACTGCTCCGCCAGCCACTCCGCTCACCATGCTGCAAATGGCTCTATCATATAGCTCCAGGCTCCCCCACTACTTAACGCAACACTCAGTGATTTCAGCTAGTAGTAGGGGAGCCACAATGGTGGTGCACTATTAGCCCAAAGTGAATTCAGCTCAGCAGCCTGTAACTAGACTCCTAATAGAATCAAAAATAGCTCTGATATTCCACAGTGGAGATAGGAGGAAGTACAATTAGCATGTAAGGCCCTCACCAGGGGGCCCATACCACCAGATATTAATACCTGTTCCCAGCCTCTCTCCATTCACAGAGTTTTGGAACCCATGTCCCTTGCCTAGCGAGTGCTACTTAGTTGATGGTGAGTCCCTCCATCATAACAAAAGGCCAAGTACAGTTCCACTGTCCTTGATTCCCATAATCAGGGTAATAACAATTTATTCTTCCTGCCCAATAACAGAGACACTGGGGATCCCACAGCAGCCAAAGTGACCATTTGGACAGCTATGGCCTCATTCTAGGCGGGGTGGGTGTGCCAATGCAAATGAGATCAGCCCCTGAAGTTCTTTTCCACAACTTGCCACACCTCACCACCAGATGTCAGGGTGGAGCTCATCCTGACTCTGCTTACATCTATGACACAGGGGGTCTCTCCAGCCCCCAGAGTAGCCCAGGTGCAAAGGTGGCTTAAAGTCACCAGAGCTCCCCTCCCACTAGGCTGGGAGTCCAGTGCTGCATTTCTTAGAGGCACGGTGCAGAATCTCAGCCCTGTCTTTTTAATTTGCTAGGGAAACCTGAGGGTGGGTTAATACCTTAGGATGAGCAAATGGGTTTGGATAAAATAAAAAATGACCTAAATCTCTGCCAAATGTGAAGTTCTGAGGTTCAAAGTGCTCCCTCTCTCTCTCTGTTTCTCTCTCTCTCACTCACACACACACACACACACACACACTTTTGTGCCCTTACACAGTCCCCCGGACACACAAAATCCATGCCATCTATGACAACCTGGGTGGACAGCTGAGATGCAGGAAAGAACATTCCCAGAGAAGCCAGCTCCTGCCCCATGAGATAAAGGGAATCTCTATCAGCTGTAGTAGACTGGAATTCTCGCGAAAAAACCCAACCTTTGAAGATTTCCAGTCCAAATGAACACGGATCCATTGAAGGAAGGCGCAAAGCTTTAACAGGAAGGGTAATTACTTATTGGCTCATTTTACCAAGGATTATGGTGGAATCTCCAGCTACTGGAGTCTCTACATCAAGACTTGTCTTGATTAGATGCCGTAAGACATCTTTCCAAAAGCTATGCTCTAACTCCACCACAAGGGATTGGGCTCAGTGCAGAAGTCACCAGGTTAAGTTATGGCCTGTGTTATAAAAGGAGGTCAGACTAGATGATCGTAAATGGACCTTCTGGCCTTCAAATCTCTGAAACTAACAAAATGGTGCTTCTGAGGAGCAGCTGTTCTGGGAGCTGTTCTTGTTTTGTTCATACTGGGAATGTGGTAAAAGGAGCAGCTGTACTATGAATCGAAAGATAAAGTGAATTCATGCTTTTACATTCTTTTAATTAAATAAAGATACGAATTGTAAAGCACTTTTTTTTAAAATAAGCCCTCCCTAACTCACCCAAGTACTGTCTTTTGTTCTCACCGTTGTATTTGCTCAACCTACTCCGTGATCGAGGTTCTGAGTCAAAGCTATAAAACATTATAATGACCAGGCTTGACTTGTAACCCTGCCCTCCACTGTATGGAATCAGAATGGTTCTGCATTGTGCCATAGGCTTTATAGTGTTAGCAGATACGGAGATTCTCTGTTAGCCCAAGTGGCAAAGTCTTGTGCTTTCAGAGCACTAATGTTTGAGTTCTAACCTTGTTGCTGGTAAAAGCTCTTGTTTGTATGTCACATGGTGATAACAGTTAAGTCCTAAGTGACTAGGAATTTGTTACAATATTTAAAATTTCTAGAGGGTCTTTCATCCAGAAAGAACTTCACAAGCTATAACTGCTGTGTGTAAAAACCAAACCATGCAAAATTCAGCTAGTTTCAGGTTTCATTGCAACCTGAAATCCCAGTGCAGATGAATCAGGAGGTTTTGCTAAGGCACCACTCAAGTAACCCCAGGCCCAATGTGGACAAGCCTGTGATGATTTATGGCTTCACTTCAGCATTAAGCAAAGCTCACACACTGGATTGATATTCTCTTTGAGTTTCCAGGTTTTTTCAACCCCCAAAGCACAACTGAAGGAGTGCAGACCCCACATGCATCCTAACCAAGGAGAATGTTTGCACAGTGCTCTGCATACAACAGCTGCCTGCTTTCACACAGCTCTGCAAACTCTACACAGAGATCACAGCAGAAATGCAGCCACCTCTGGGGTAGAGGGCAGCAGCCACCCCGTGCACAGTACTCTGCTCAACAGTGGTAAGAAGGGAGAGAAAATTTTTGCCAATCCCCCTGCTGTTGTGGAAAGTGAGATGGGAGTCTTTAATGCCCACCCACAGCAGACAGCACCTCCGGAGATATAGATTTCATCTGCGAAGAGAATTGCAACACAGGGATTGGAAACAGGTTTCAGAGGGGTAGCCGTGTTAGTCTGTATCAGCAAAAACAATGAGGAGTCCTTGTGGCACCTTAGAGACTAACACATTTATTTGGGCATAAGCTTCCATGGGCTAAAACCCACTTCATCAGATGCATGGAGTGGAAATACAGAGGCAGGTATAAATACATAGCACTTACCAAGTGAAGGGTCAGTGCTCACAAGCCAATTCAATTAAGGTGGAAGTTCTTCTCAACAGTTGACAAGAAGGGGTGAATACCAAGGGAAGGAAAAAAATCACTTTTGTAGTGCTAATCAGGCCAATGTAATCAAGGTGGCCCATTCCCAACAGTTGACAAGAACGTGTATCAGCAGGGGAAATTAGCTTTTGTAGTGACCCATCCACTCCCAGTCTTTATTCAGGCCTAGAAAGTTTGTCTTTATCCTGTTGGTGTTCCCTGTATTTCAAGAGAACCCCTATTGGGCTCAATCCTCCTCCTGCTCAAGTCAGAGACTAAACTGCCATTGACTTCCATGAGAGCAGGTGCAAGCCAGCTGCGATACACTGTACATCTCAGGGCGACACGCAAAACTCCCATTGACCTCGCTGGGGTTGCTGGGTGTGATGGAGAGCAGAATTAGGCTGGTCATATCCAGAGGACCTTTACCCGCTCCCATTATTAATTATTATTATTTGTATTACTATAATGCATAGGAAATGTAGTCATGGACTAGACCCTATTTTGCCAAGTACTGTGCAAACAAAGAACAAAAAGGTGGTCCCCCTCTGTCTTGATCCTTACACTGTATATACTCCTGGGATGAACACGGTCATTCCCTGACATTGCTGTTCCTGCTCCGTCACACACACACTTCTGTGTACAGTTGGTTGCAGTTACAAGCATTTGACGTAAGTAACTTCCATTTGCATTAACAGGAGGAGAGAGAAAAAGAAAGAGGAAAACCCAGCTCAAGGCAATTTTTAATAAGTTCAGCTTTATGAGTTGGGGAATGAGTGGAACACACAAGTGGTAACACAGGATTAATCTCTGCTTTAGCCCTGGGAATTATGTTTTCATTAATCCTAATTTTTCCAGATGTTTCACTCCTTATACCAAGGGCTTCAAAGCGTCTGTGGCTGTGAGTTCCAATGAAGCCATAAGAACATTTTAAGAGAAAGATTCAAAGCTTGAATTGCTTCCTTTCCCCCCCCCCCCCCGGCTGTTTGTGAGTGTGTGTGTGTGTGCGGTCCTGCTGCCTCAACATGTTGTGTTACACAATGTGCTAACAAGATGGAGTGGGGCATTTGGACTGGGTAATGAGAATGTGACGTCTTTATTTCTTTTCCCCCCAGGTTTTACAGGGTTTTGTTGGAGGTTTGGCCACCTGCCCATAATTTGTCAGTATTTTATGACTGTAATAACTCGAGAGACAAGGTTATTTGGGTCTGAAATATCTAGTTGTTTTTAAATATATTTATTCACCATGCTGCCATTGACCACATTACCCATGAAGCATTAAAAAAAAGACAGCAACAGATACTGTTTATGTAGGACCTACAGTGCCAAGGGATTTCACAGGTTTTCGGAGAAGGCTGTGTCTATTCTCCTGGATCTGCCATGAGAGCTGTGCTCACTTTATAACGGCAAACTGGAAAGATTTTAGAAAACAGCTGCAAGACTGGGTTGAAGTCTGGAAAACCTGCCTTACAATGAGAGACTAAGGAAGCTCAAAGAGAAAAGGAGTACTTGTGGCACCTTAGAGACTAACCAATTTATTTGAGCATGAGCTTTCGTGAGCTACAGCTCACTTCATTGGATGCATACCGTGGAAACTGCAGCAGACTTTAGTCTATTTAGCTTAAATTAAGATGTGGCTGAGCCATACTCTCAGCATGGACCTGCGGGAGAAGATTTCGAACAGCAGAGTCATTAATCGGAGGGCAAGGCAGCGTAAGAGCCAGTGGCTGGAAACTGAAGCTAGACAAATTACGACTAGAAATAAGGTGCAAACTTTGAATGGTGAGGGTCTGTCACCGCTGCAACAACTTACCTAGAGACATGGTGGATTCTCCATCACTTGAAGTCTTCAAATCAAGACTGGGGATGAGATCCTCACTCCCACGCCAGCCTCTTTACAGCACATAAAAGGGATGGAGCAGCATAAAAGACCCTAAAGACTCGGGTGGGAGCAGGCATTGGGGGAGAAAGCTACCAGGCTGCCTTCCCAGAACACCCTTGTACACCCACGCAAAGGGGGCATACTGGGGGGGGGGGGGTCTCAAGGGCAGTGTTCTCATGTAGTCAGGTATTTTGAGGGTCTCTATATACTTGTGCTTAAGCACTTGAAATAAAATGTACTTAATAAAAGTACTAATATCCCTCCTCACTGTCTCAGATCCTGGATGCCCCCCCCCCCCCAGAACCCACTGTCCTAGCTGGAGCTTCAAGCACCAGGTTCCAGTTCTTAGGGCTTTTCTCTAGTGGACCCACTGTTGCACCGGCCAGGTGGGTGGCAGCCCTGTGCCCTTCACATCTGATTGGTCACAGGGGTAGCGTGGAGACTTGCTCCCCAGCCCAGCGGAGCGGAGGGGTGACTCGGGGGTGGGGGGGAGAGAGACCAGGCAGACACCTACCTCTGAGTGTCCTGCAGTGATGGAGCAAGCCCAGTTGCTGCGTCCGCTGCAGGGTGGGGTAGGAAACGCCTGCCGGCCGCTGGGCATGGATGGGCCAGTGCTATGGGGCTGTGGGGGCCCAAGCAATTGCTTAGCATGCCTCTTGCCTTCCCACCATGGCTGGTGTTGAGTTGGTTCCCCAGCCCTTCCATCATAAAGTGACTGCCCACGCAGTTAAAGGGAGATGGGGGAAAATTCACGTCCCTTTTGCCCCAGCTCTCGCTAGATGCCTCCTTCATCTGGCTGGGACACCCCCAGCCTCAGAGGCCTGGGTGCCAAAGAAACACGGCTGCTAACAATACTACAGTCAACAGAGGGGACAAAGCCACCCCACCACTCTCACCCCTTCACACACGACAATAGGGGGGGGAGGGAATGGACACACACTGCACCTTTCCAAGCCCAGGTCTGCAGGGGGGGGACCCCCACTCCTTGAACTGGAATGGTGTGACTGGAACATTGCTGGTGACTGCTTATGCTGGAACTTCAGACTTTTTTGGGACTTTAACCCTTTTATAGGTGCAATAAAGATTTTTTTTTTTTTACTCTTAAAACAGGTGTCTTGGGTTTGATCAGTGGCTCCCCATCCCCTTCCCACCATCATGTGGGGACTTGGCCCCAAGGACTAGGGATCACTTGGATTTTTTTTTTTGAATGGCTCACGCAGGGGGCTCCTACTGATTGGGTCACACCTCTTGTCTGACACCTGCTTTATGCAGACTGGTTGAGGGCAACTGGCGGCTATTCTGATTGAACTCAGCAGACTGATCCCTTCCTGGTGTTACTGGTGATAGTTTTAACCCTTTGCAGTCAAGCTGCACTCGTCACGCAGCAGGGCACACTCGGTTCTGTACAGCTCTGATTTCTAGGCATCTGTGTTGGAACTGATTCACATTGACATTTCGGTATGGAGAGAGACACTGGCGAGACATTGTGTCTACTGGACTGACCACAGGGCAAGGAACCAGGAGCTCCTGAACTCACATCCTCACATGATTGGCAAGCCACCAGTTCACCTTTATGTGTCCCAATTTCCGCACTGGTAAAACTGGGATAATAAAAACCCTCCCTCCCTCCCAGGTGAATTGTTTGGAGTACTTCATAAGGCTGATTTATTATTATTAATTATCACTATTAGACCTCAGTAGGAACCCTAACTAGGGAGCAGATATCTGCCTGCTGCAGGGTTCTTACACCTTCCTCTGGAACATCTGGTACTTGCTGCTGTCACAAACAGGATACTGGGCTAGGAGGACCTTGGGGCTGCTCCAGGCTGGCAGTTCCTATGCTCCTACTGTACTGAGTACATCAGAATAACATGTACTGATTGAATAATAGTTCCATGTCAAGGAGTCTTTGGGTTCAAGGGCATGAGGCACTTTTGTATTGTAGATATTATGATGGGTTTACAGTGGCTACAGGGGGTGTTGCAGGTGCTGAAAGGGCCCCTCTCCATACCACACTAGCTGACTCACAAATGTTTTCCATGAGTGGGCCTGATTCACCATTGCCTCGCGCCTTGGGTAGTCACTTAGGAAAAGTGGACGTGTCCTGAGCTGGAACCATTTGACACCTACTTTGTACTAGCTTAAGGAACTGCACAAGGCCGTGGAGAATCTGGTGTAGCTGCCAGCAGTCCTCGTCTGGCTGGGGACATCCCAGGTTTTGCAAACCTGTCCTGAGTCAGGTCAGGTTTTCTAAACCTCGAGAAGTCATCAATTCCAATCCCCTGCACTGAGGCAGGACCAGCTAAGCCTGGACCATGCTTGACAGGTGTCTGTCCAACCTGTTCTTAAAAACCTCCAATGATGGAGATTCCACAACCTCCCTAGGTAATTTGTCCCCACGCTTAACTACCCGTATAGCTAGAAAAATTTTCCTTATTTCTAACTTAAATCTGCCTTGCTGCAGATTAAGATCAGGACTTCTTATCCTCCCTTCAGTGGACAGGGAGAACAACTGATCACCATCCTCTTTATTACAGCCCTTACCACATTTGAAGACTGTTATCAGGTCATTCCCCTGCCTCAGTCATCTTTTCTCAGGACTAACCGTGACCAGGTTTTTAGCCTTTCCTCACAGGTCCAGCTTTCTAAACCTTCTGTCATTTTTGTTGCTCTCCTCTGGACTCTCTCCAGTTTGTCCACATCTTTCCTAAGGCATGGCACCCAGAACTGGACGCAGGACTCCAGCTGAGGTCTCACCAGTGCAAAGTAGAGTAGGACAATGACCTCCTTTGTTTTACATATGACTCTACATAATAACGGCAATACTGGGTCAGACCAAAGGTCCATCTAGCGCAGTATCCTGTCCTCTGACAGTGGCCAATGCCAGGGGCTTCAGAGGGAAAGAACAGAACAGGTAATTATCAAGCGATCCATCCCCTGTCGCTCACTCCCAGCTTCTGGCAAACAGAGGCTAGGGACACCATCCCTGCCCCTCCCTCCAGACCTACCCTCCATAAATGTATCTGGACTCTCCTGTTACCACACCTCAGAACGATATTAGTCTCTTTTCTGCAACCACCTCACATTGCTGACTCATATTTGACCCCTTGAATTTGCCCCTGGCCTAGTATCACACATACCAAATAGAACAATTCTTAGATTATGCTTGGTCGGCCCAAAGACCAGTGAAAGGGTTAAAGTGCGGTACATGGCTAGCCTGGCTAGCCCTGGGTTTCCTGTGTCTTACCGCCATCCCTCCTCCTCTGTTCCTTCTGACTGGTTGTTACCCCCTCTTCTGCACCTTGTTTCATTTAGACAATAAACTCTCGGCAAGGGCTGTCTCTCATTGTGAGTGTGCAGAACCTGGTGTAATGAGGCCTTAGTCATGGCTGGGACCTCAGGATGCTAATCATTATGGTGTAAACAGGGTCTGAATGGATTCTCCCCTGACAGCTAGCTGGGAAGGGAGGAGACTTCAGGAGCAAACTGTATTTACATGAACATGCCTACTCTGCTTAAACATCCAGCAGTTAGAGCAGAGTGTTGCTCAAAGTGATCAACTTTGGCTGGTGTTGGGTTACAAATCACTTTAGTGCTGAATGCAGGGGTAGTGAAATGCTGTTATCAATATTGTTGTCATTATATGAATAAAGGGGAGCAGAACTGTGCTTAGCCTGTCCCAAATGAGGAGGTTGGTTTGAGCATTGGCCTGCTAAACCCAGGGTTGTGAGTTCAATCCTTGAGGGGGCCATTTAGGGATCTGGGGCAAAAAAATTTGGGGATTGGTCCTGCTTTGAGCAGGGGGCTGGACTAAATGATCTCCTGAGGTCCCTTCCAACTCTGATATTCTATGAGGTCACGCTTAGCTGAAAGGACCTCGTTAAGCCAGGGGCTCGAATGCCAGTGCCCTGTGAAAATAAGAAGGGTGGGGCCAGATACCCCAGCCAGGAGGTGGGGACTCACCCCAAAAGTCGCCTGTCTGGTTTAACCTGTTCCTCCCCACTGTTCAAAGAAAGAGCTAAATAGGCTTCATTAGGAGCCTCTTTGTTATTTTAAATGCGCAGTCAGAGCTGAAATCACTAGTGGTGAGTCTGTGTTTCTGCCCAGCCTGCTAAGAGCTAAAAGTCACTAGGAGACTGACCTGAGCAATCACAGTAGAGAGGCAGGTAGCAACAGAAGGTGACTGATGAGGGGCCGGCAAGCAGGAGGCCGGCAGGAGAGGGTGGCAAGCAAGCAGGCGGCCAGAGTGGCTGCCAAGAGCAACGAGCAAGTGGCCAGTGAAATCAGCGAGCAGGTGGCTTAAAGGAGCGGCCAGCCAGAGCAAGTGCTCAGATGGTGGAGCAAGCAAGGTGCCTTCTTCCCCGGGTTGGGGGGCGAACTCACACAGCTGCACCTCTGAACCCTGAGTCCTCACTAACCAAGGACAACCTCTGTGAGTGGGGTATGGTCAGAGAGCAGAGGGGGGCACAGGAAAGGAACTGTTGGTTGTAGAACTCAAGAACATGAGGCAGAAGGCTCTGTCCCACGCACTCTGGGGTGGGCGTCCTGCTCACAGTTTTATGTTTATGAATCCTACTTGTGGCATTTTCCCTAATTAATGTCAGGTGACTTCTCTCCTTTCATTAAAAGTTTCTTTTCTACACTCAGACTCTGTGCTTGTGAGCGAGGAATATTGCCTCTCAGAGGCGCCCAGGAGTTGTATGGAATTTTCCCAGGTTACTGGGTGGGAGCTCAAGTCGGTTTTGTGTTGCATTGTTGAAAAGGAACCCCTAGATATTGAACCCAGCCCTGGCTGCTGCTGGCTCCACCTGGCAGAAGGGTTACATAATGCAATTATCCTGGGTCCAATTGTACATGTTTCAAGTGTTCAGTCCCCTCACATTGTAATTTTTATTTATTTCTTTATTATCTCTTGGAAATCTTAAAACCCTTGTGTGTGCTTTTATTATTGCAAAATGAGACAAGCCACAATTTATGAGTATTACTTTTTTAAAAGTCTGCTCTCCTAGAGCATTAAAGTGTATCCCTGATTAAATTTTAACTGTAGCAACAAAACCTAAAACGTAAGAGTGCCTCAGTGCTCAGCCCAGCACATGAGCCTGGCACAGGTTGGGCTGGTTTCCATTCCGAGTGAATGTGGAGGCAGATGGCGGACGTTGCCCAGAATGGCAACTAACTCATAGGCTGTGTGTCGTCTGCTGGTTTATTGCCTAATCTCCTCTGCACAGAATCTGCTTGGCACAGCCCAGTGCAGAATGTCCGAAGTGTTTTGCCCCAGTCTCTGCTGCCGATTGTGCGTGTCGCTTGGCCTCTTTCAGTGAGCCCTACTGGTGCTCTTTGACCTATGATGACCACATGGACACCGCCTCTCAGGCTGTAGATGCCAGCCCTGGGTGGTAACCAGCTCTACAGTCTCTTTCCCCTCTTCCAGGACATGCAGGTGATGCAGCTGGAGGGACAGGGCCTCCTTCTGGCTTTAACAAAGCTGGATGGGCTCAATGCCAATCTTACTGGCCAGCTTCTCCACCCAGTGGGCCTTAGTCATGCAGGGGTTTGTGCACGACTACCACCATAGCTAGGTTCACCTCGGCCTTGGCAGAACTAGGCCCTTCCAGCTCCTCCTCCTAGCTTTGTGTGAAATCCCCTTCTATGTAGCCTGCAAATGGATGGTCAAAGCCCATCTGAAGGTCACTTACGTTGGAGAAACCATACCTTTCCCTGTCTTTACTTGCTATTTTGGAGTTGTTGTCTCTGCTGCTCTGTGCCTGCCGGGGATGTGGCAGGAGCACCCCCCAAGAGACCCCCTCTTACCAGTCCGATCTCTTGTCCCTGGTAGGAACCATGTTTCTCTGGATCTTCTGGCTGATCTTTGTGGCAGCCCTTGCCCAGCCAGGGGATGCCTAGCACCAGGCTGGGCTGTACAACTTCATCACCCTCAGCGCCGGTGCTCTGATCACAGTCTCGGCTTCCCGCCTTCTGGAGAAGCAGGACAAGCTGAGTATGTGCCACCCGCCTAGTGCTACCTCCGCTGGGGGCATGGCCATTGGGGCGTTGGCCAACATGATGATCACACCAGCTGCTACACTTCACCCTGGACATCATCTCCTCTTTGGCATGCATCCTGGGTCTCAAGTCTGCGACTCCCTTCTTGACTGGGAAACTCCATCTCCAGCAACCAGTGTGGCATTAACAACCTCCATGACCTTTGTGGCGTCATTGGCACCATGGGCGGGATGGTGGACATCTGGATTGCTTCTGAGGAGATCTATGGCCCCCACCTCTACCAGGTCTTCCCTCTGTGTGACTGGCCAGGTGGCAATGTCAGCTTGGATGCATCCTCATTGGGGAAAGAGACTGGGACGGAGCACCTCAGAGCAGGTTCTCTACCAGGCTGAAGGTTTCGGGGCATCCTTTGCGGTGTCCCTCTTTGGAGGGTACCTCTGTGGGCTGGTTCTGAAACTCCCCTTCCTGGTCCCACCATCTGATCACCTCTGTTTTGATGATGCTCTTTATTTTAAGATCCTGCATCCGACTGAGATCTCGGACACTGTTAACCTCCATCAGGAAGTTCACCTTGCCAATGAATGACAAGGTTTAACAGTCCTCTTCTGTTGGGGCTGCAGACCTGACTTGACCTCCTCTCCAAGCACCAGCTAGATCAAGGCCCTCATCCTCTCCCTGACAGGGAGCTGTGTGTGCATGGCACTTTGAATTATTCAGTGACTGAGGCCTGTACTGGTCCCTGAAGAAGGAGGCGCAAGAAGCTTTCACTGTGTCCACTTGGCCTCTGATATCTTCAGGCCTATCTCCCATGGCTGTATCTAAATGATGCTGCGTCCTCGCATTGTGTCTATCTTGTTCCCTTGTTCTGCTTTAGGTGGGAATGACCTAAATCCACGGAAAGGCAACTTGGCTGTTCAAATCAAAACAGCGTCACATGTGGGCCTGGATTGGATTCTGTCTCATTCTTGACTTTCCAGCAGGGAGGCTTTGGGCTGCCAGAATGAGTCCCACATTGCAACGGGGTCTCAACTAAGCCCCTTCCCCAAGCCTTGGGGAAAGCACCCATGCAGCCAGGCCCACCTGCACTGAGCACACATACAGGCAAGGGGTGGGGAGCAAGGGAACAGAGACAGAGGTATTAGGGCAGACCTGGGGGACCAGTCTCTACCTGTGCTGCTAACTGCCTCTGCACACCCTCCGTGCTTTTTGTCATCTTGTTATGAACCAGAGGCTCACGTGCTCTTAGGGCTGCCGGCTGCCAGGCAAACAATCTCCCAGATCCCTCAGCCGTGAATTGGTGAGACTCACTTGTCTTCCTCCAAAACACCTCACAGTGTCCCTGCACCATGTTTCCTTTGGATTATGAAATCTAAGTCCTCTACTTTTCTTGCCTACCAATCCCCCCTCTCTTCTTTATGGGGAAAAGGACCCATCTCCATTGATTCCTAGGGAGGATAATCTACAAGGTTTGTGAGACTACTCTAAGGTTTGGCTCATATATATGCGCAGTGACGCCCCCCTTCAACAGGCTTTAAACCTGGGACATTCTGCACCAGCGCATAGACCTCTACTGCTTGTGCTAAAGGAGCAGCTCCACGAGCTGGCAGCAGTAGCCAACTGTTATCTCTTTGCGGTCTGGCTGCTGGAGGGAGTCAGGACCCACACTGCGCAAACGTGTTACAAATATCTCGCCTCTGTCCAGTCTTGCTTTTAAACGTCCCCGGTCATGGATCCTCCAAAGACTTCCCTTGCGGAAGGCTCTCTGCCTAAGAGCTCTTGCTATCCGGAAGCTTTTATTGTGCTGATGGCAAACTTTCATTTTCTGTCTTTCGACTTGCTGAGTCAAAGTATATTACCTGGTGAACTCCTGGGTGGGCTGCTGGGGCCTCACCAGAATCTGAATGTGTCAGGGAGGGCTCAGCGGTGGCTAGTTCTCCGATGCAGATACCAAAGAGGGGTCTAGGGACTTTTTTATAGGGGCACAGGCCTGCACCCCTATGGCCATGTCTCCCAAAGTATAACCAGCTGCAGCCCCTCCTCAGCACAGAGCAAGTTTCCTGCTTTCTTCTGCTGGGGCTGTGGAGCAGCAGTTCAGAGTCTGGCCCAAGACAGAAAGAGGATGCCGACTGCTGGGCACAAAGCAAACACTTGGCCCCAGAGAGAGCTGTAAACAGGACAGTACGAGGGGGCGTGCAGAGGGGATTGCCCCATCGCTGCAAGGGGAATCCCATACCCATTACCTGCCCATGACTGTGAAAATTTAGGGGAGAGGAGACAAAAATGTCAGAAAAAAGACACCACTGCAGCGGAGATCCATGTAAACTGCAACCCCGTCCTTGCAGCAGGAGGGCTGGCAAAGCAGCACAAACCTCATTGCTTCTCTGCGGCTTCCTGGTCGCTCTCAGACTGCTCCTCCCGCCGTGGCGCACTTCGGTGTGTGTGTGTTGTCTTTGAGTCTTCCCCAGAAGCGCTGGCTCCTGTTTGAGGCTCCACTTGGGCAAGACACCCTGTGCATTGCCCAGACAGGAGCCCAGGAAGGGGTGGGCTTGGAGAGCCAAGTGAGATTCTTAACTGGTTCTTAATCTGGACTGGACTGGAGGGAAGGGAGCGGCTGCCCACTGGAAGGCAGAGCAGTGGCTCCATGAGTGGCCAACATCCCCCCGAAGGCTCCTGGGATTCAGGGAGCAGCACCTCCCCCTGCCCGCCCCCCTGCACACCCCTTTCTGCAAAGGGCATATGAGTCATGACCCCATGTGGTGACGCTAGTCCCCTCTGATCCTGCTACTGCTGCAGACACAATGCCACAGAGGGTGTTCTGTTCGCAAGGGTGCCCCAAACCACCCCTCCTCCCCCTCGCCCTTGCTTGAGGAGTCTGGAGTCTCTGCATGGCTGGAGGTCCAGAACACAGGGCATCCAGCTGCTGGCCTGGAGCCAGCAGACCCCACTTGATGGATTGCACTGTGAGCATCTCCCCTCCTCCTGGCACAGCGCCATGGAGAGGAAGCACCCAGAGCAAGGCTTGGGAGTTGGTCCTGAAATAATCAGAAACAGGCCCAAGTGCCATGGGGTTCTTTTGTTAATTGTTAGAATAAAAGAGTGTTAAACTCACCCAAAGGGATTCTCCCTCCGGATCCTCTTCCCCGAGAGCAATGGGCCCGTCCAAGTGGAGGCCACAGGGTGGGGTGACTGACCCACTGGGGCTGGGAGAGGTATAACTCAGAGCCGTGTGGGCTCCCTCTTTTCTGTGTCCCATCAACTCCACACGAGGCCCCATGGCTCAGGCCTTTGTCTGAATGTTCCAACAGAACCAGTTTAATCTAGATCCTGTTTGAAATCAATTCGCTTCAACCCAGTGTGGACACCCATATGTCTGTGCAAGCGGCTTATTGTAGTTTAGCTTGATCTTCTCCTAAGGTCACATCAACACTCAAACTGGCAAAATCAATGCAGACTCCTATGTATTTGAAACTGTTTACATGGGTTTCACTTGGCCCCAAGATAAACTGCTCCAAGCCAAATTCAATCAAATTAAGTGTCTACACACAACATTACATTGGGTTCACCTCATCAGTTTCAGCTCACACCTTTAGTTAAAACAGTGTCACTTTGGGTGTAGCCTAGGCCTCACTGACTCAGGGTCACAATTTCAAAAGTGCCCCAGGTCGATCGTCAAAGGTATTTAGGCTCCTAAGTCCCATTGAAAGATCTGGGTCTGAGTGATTTAGGAGCCTCAGTCCTATTCGCTTGCAAAGAGACTTAAGAACCTAAGTCGCTTTTGAAAATTTGACCCTCCAGAGTAGAGGTGACATGTTGGCGGGGCGGGGGGATCATGTGCCTCGTCCCTCCCCAATTTGCTGTTTGGCTTGTACAGAGCATGGTCACATAGACTGAGCATCCCCAATCACACTGCTGAAGCCAACTGCACTTACTCACTCACTCTCCCTCCACACACACACACATACACAAGTCATCTCTGCTCCAGAGAACTCAGTGTATGACAGGGTTGGAGGGAGTTCAGCACCCTCGTGGCCCTTTGATGACTAGAACCGGGCAACATTTTACGACTGAAACATTTTTCGATGAGAAATGCAGCTTCGGCTGCACCAAAACATTTAACGAATTCCCGTCAATTTCTCCAAAGTGTTTTGGTCAGAGGAAAAAAAATCAGAAGGTTTCGTTTCGATCATTTCAAAACAAAAATGCTTCAATTCTTCTATTCGAAACGCCCTTTGGATTCGGAACGTCCGTTCGTTTTATTTTTTTTTAATTAAAAATGTAAAAAAACCCTCAGGATCTAAATGAAACGCTCTGTTCGGCCTGCGGTGATTCCCACCCCCACCCCCCGACAACTTTTTCAGGGACCAAAAATTTTGAAATCCTTTATTTTCGATTCCCCCCGGAACTATTTGGTTGTTGTTCTTTTAACTGTCGGCTCAGCTCTATTTACGACACCCATTTTCATCCGTCATTCAGGAACGCTGTGCAGCTCTGGAGACCCAGCCACCCAGAGAGTGACAGGAGCTCAGGTGTTGGAGAAATTGTTATCCAGCAGAACATGTACCCACTGGCTCCTCTCCCAGTCTGGTGCCTGCCTCCAGGTGAGCAGGTGTCCTGGGACCAGCCCACGGAGAATTCGGTGGGGCTGGAGAGATGGGGGTTGGAGCTGCAGAGATATTGACGTCTCCTGATTTCTGTAGCAGCTGCTCGGGCTGGAATCCCCTCTCTGGTGTGGTTGGGAAGGGCTGGTCCCTTGAAAGGAGCACCCCCCGCTGAGGACATCCTGCTAATGGAGTCCCAGAGCAGGCACGCCAGGGAGGCCCCCACGCTTTGTGGCACTCAATCTGCTTGGCAGATGGCAGGAATATTTGTTGTCATGCAGGAGCCTGGAAACCCAGCAGCAGGACCAGGGAAAGGGGGAGGTTCTCCCCCACCCAGAGAGCCTCTTTATTATTAGTTAGCCTGAGGTTTTCAGTGTGTTTCTTGCTCATGGGCTCAGAGCGCTGCCTAAAGCCTGGCATGGAGCTAACAGACAGCATGAGTGTCTCCAAGCAGCTCTGCTCAGGCACCTCCCTCCCTGGCTGCAGCCCGCACCAGAGACAGCCAGACGCCCTGACGGGCAAGGCACCGCCATGCAGGCCTACGGGATCCCTGCTACTCTAGTCCTGCACGGAGCTGTGAAGAGCACATCTCGGCGGGTCGGGGATTGTGGGGATGGACAAATGTCCTCCAGGGTTTGTGACCTGGCCCCTCGCATCGTGGATTTCCACAGCTGCATTGGATGGGGACAGTCTGCGTGTCTTCCCATTGTTTTCCACACCTGGGGGCTCCTGCCCGCAGAGGAATTCCTCTCCTCCAGCCGGAGCCAGGGAGGGCCTGCAGATGGGCGCGTCACAGGGCTCTCCAAAAACAACTGCTCTCCAAAGGATCGAGCCGTAAAATATTAACCAGAGCCCCTAGCGTTTATCACACTGTAAATCTGGGCTTTCAACAGCTTTATGACGCTGCGCAGAGACAGGGAGAGAACAACACACTGTTCCCATTGTCATACACAGACTTAACATGCCAGGCCAATTCCCTTCTCCCTCAGTGTCCCTCGCTCAAGCTTGTCTGGGATGGGGGGGGGGGGTTGCAGGAGCCCACCTTCCAGGTCTGGCACACCCACAGGTGCTCTGGAACTACAGGTACAAGTTCCAGGGTCAAGTCAACCAGCCTTCCTTTGGAGGCCGACAAAAGGAGCATTGTTGTGGTTTACTCCAGGAAGGGCTTTTGAAACCAAGAGTCTGCCCCATAAGTAAATGCGCCTCCAAGGGCGTTTGCACTCAGCCAAACCTTCACCCCAGAGGCAGCTGCATTTTGGTGGGGCAGAGTCCCTGGCAATTGTGAAGCCCTTGGGGTGAACAGCACTGTAGAAATGTGAAAGATGTTATTAAATCGCATCCTTGGAGGAGGAAATGCTGCAGCGCCAATCCGAGGGGTCCCTAGCGTGTCACCGGACATGGGCAGATACAGGATCAGCTGGTCTGGACGCCATCAGAACCCAGACCCAAACCGCACGTCTTTGGCCATTAGAAACAGTTGTCTTAACTGCAGCTGTCCCTCTCCCTCCCCAGCTTCAACATCCTCATGCTCTCCAGCTCCAGGAGCCCATGAGCTGCCCTGGGATGTTCTTGTGGTGTTTTTGAGTCTCCAGGAATGGGTCCATAACAGGATGACCAGGTTTGTGCTCTTCCAGGCGTGATCCCAGTCTAAGAGTTTTGGGGAATAGCAAAATAGCCAATAGCGTCTTGGCTCTAACCCTTTGGCAGTTCATCCATCAAAGGGGCTGGGCTAGCGCCCCAGGGCTCTCCAGAAGGAACAGATCACTGGACTTCTCCATACTGGGGCATCTCACCCCAGAGCTCCCACTCAATCTAGCCAGGCCTGCATTTAGCAACATGGAAAGGGCAGAGGGAGGGGGCAGCCCCCTTGAAATTGGTTCCCAATCCCCTTGGGAGCTGTGACTTCCCAGGCTGATGCCACGACCTACCCAACCACTCCCTGCTCTACCCCAGTTAGGAGACAGACTCTGGGCTAAATCCTCTGGAGCATCCGCAGGGAGTAGCTACCCCATACTGGTCCCACCCCACTGTTGCTGCTTCCCCGGCGCAGCCGAAGGACGGCATAATGAGTGATAATTACACAACAAGAGCCCCAGAGAAGGAAGTTTGGATTCGGATGTTATCAAGTGCGTGGAGCATATCTGTGACAGCCGTTAAATAGACCTCTGCAACACACACGCATCCCATCACACGCACGCAGACACGTGATGGCCACACACATGTGCTCTTCCACATGCATCGAATATAAAAGACACAGTGGCCCAGGCATGGGCATGGACCCATGCTCACGCCTGCCTGCACACAGACATATAGAAAAGCACACTCAGGGCAATCCCAGACCTTTCCCCCAACACACACACACCCCTCCCCCCACACATATATTTGCGTTTCAAATTCAGCAGCCAGCAGGCAGAGACTGCGCAATCCTACAAAGCGCCAATGCCCCGGAGCTGGGCACCCTGCTGGGTGCCAGCCAACCGCCTGGCACTGCGAGGGGGAGCGGCGACGGGCTGCAAGGAGCCATCCAGGGAGCTGGGATCGGGGCCACTTGCCAGGAGCCCCAGCCGCCGGGCAGGGAGCGTGCGCCCTCAAGGAAATGTGCTCACTCCCGCACTTGGCCTTGCCTCCCTTCTATTTTTATTTTACTTTTCAGGCCCGTTTCCTTTTTCCGGCTGTTTTGCTGCAATTCCACCATCGCTCCAACCTCCCTTTTCCCCTCCCTCCCTTTCGCATTTTCCTTCCTTTCCATTCACTCATCCCTCCCTGATGGTCCATAACGTTCTGCCTGCCCGGTGCTGGTTCTGACCCCCCCCCACCCCCCAGGCTTGCTTCAGTCTCCACCAAGCCCCACGCACCCTGCTCCCAGCTGGCAGGGGATGGCGAAGCTGCAGCCGCATGGAGCAGCGAGAGGAACGGACAGGAGAGGGGCAGGGGTTTGGTGTTTATTAGCCGTTCTTTCGTGCAATCACTGTAAAGCCCTCATCACTGGTGGTGCCATGGTCTCGGGCAGCCGCTGGAAGGACACCTCCTCCCCTGTCCCCGGGGCCAGTGCGTTCTACATCTCGCTTCCCACGTCCGTGTAACCGCCCTGGCCTCTGTCACGTTTCCCCTTGATAACTCAGCCTTTTGCTGTCAGCATAAGCTGCCTGCCAGCTCTGGCTGCCGCTGCTCCCACCCTGCTGCCTGATCGTTCTGCAGCTATCCTAGGTCTCTGAGGCAGGGCCTGAGCCATGACGTCCGGACGTGAATCCAAGCAGCACCCACACGCCGGAGTGCCTGGATCCGAGTTCAGGCCCGTCTAGGCAATGCAAGGCCTTGACTGCAGTTTCCAGGACAAGCAGCAGCCTGGGAGTTTCACGGCCACTCCACGTTATGCGCCATGGGCCAAGAGAATGGCACAATCTGCCCAGCCTTTGCCCTGCTTTCTCTGGGACCATGCTGCCAGTTCGGGGGGGACTTGGCTCCATGGCTCCGGTGAAGAACCGAGCGAGTCGTTCAGACAACACAAGTCACAGCCCGTCCTGTCGCATGGAGCCACCAGACCCGTTACGCTGGGAGCTGGCAGACGGAGGCCCCCAGCCACGTCTGGATCCCCGTAGAAGGTGGAGGGCTATGGTCCAGAGCCCGAATGCCTTTCAGAGACTGGTGGGATTTGTGTGACGGGAACATGCTGCTGTCCCCCGTACGTACAACCCCTAAGCGAACACGCCCCTCTGCCAGGCCCTCGGCAACCGATCTGCCCCCACAGCCCAAACGACGGACACTCAACCCGAGGGCCAGCCGGTCCCACCAGCCCAAGCAGCGTCTCAGTCGTGGCCCTGCCTGCAAGCTGCAAACGCAGCTAGCTGCAGCAATGCATGGGGCAGCACCGGCTAACGCTGCGAAGAACCTTGCCTAAAATAGCTCCCTCAGGGCAGCCTTGAGCCAATCACTGGGCTGCTATGCAACCCCTTGGCTTTTCCGCAGGCTCTGCACCAGAGAAGGGGACAGCGCATGGCACTAGCAGGGACGCCCGGGGCACACTAAGCAGCACCCGCCATCCCACCCTCAGCCTACCGCTGCTGGGAACAAACAGGGAAAACGTTCGCTCCGCGGGACCTGCATGAATCATGCTTCCCTTGGTGCATTGGAAAGGCTGATGGCTGAGCCTGGGGGCAATTGAGGAACCCCTGCCCCGATATTGTTATAAAACCGGGATGTAAATTGACGAAATCTTTGCTATTTTAGAACTCTCAGGGGGGTGGTTGCTAGGGGGCGGGATAGCTGGTCTCTCTCCCCCTCTTCCCCCTCCATTTAACAATTAAAATGCTCTTTGTATCTGACCTTTTGTTTAGGGAAAAAAGCCCAAACCCAAACAATGTTTTCAATGCAAAGCCCCCTGCAGAGCTGATAGAATGTGGATCAGCAAAACAAGCCCGTGTTTGTTCTCTGCACCAGCTACTGGCTCTCGGGAGCCAAGCAGCAAACTCTGCCCACCCCGGCCACCTCCCAGCCAACTTTGCTGGGCTGGAGGGGGACGCCGGGGTAAAGCGCTGCTCCCCGCTGACTTGCCAGGCCTGCCTGGGGGCATGGACAGGAGGGGGCTCTAGGAGTTACGGGCTCCCTGTATAGGATTCACACACCCCTGGGCATAAACTCCACTCCAGTTCCAGGGCCCATGTGAGTCTGACATCCTTGTATAGGCTGCAGCTGCCACCAGGAGAGAACCCCAGACTGTGAGGAAAGGAGACGGACCCAGCCACCATAGACCGGGACAGAGGAAGCGCAGGCAGGCAGGCAGAAGGGGCATAGTACAGGGGCGGGGCTGGAGACAGAGGGTCAGGTGTCAAGAGGGAGCAAGTTTGGTGAGACACCTGGCACTCAGGACGGCAAACCCTTCACCAGGCTGCTGCTGGCCAACAGTGGCCTCTCTGCCCGTAAAGATCTCTTTCCTCCAACTCTGCCGCAGCACTTCCTGCTAATGACACTGGGTCAGGGTGGGGAAGGGGCCTGGTCTCCTGATTTTCCTTAAAGCCCCAGCTCCTGGAGGCAGGTGATTGTGGGCAACGCTCAGCTCTCTCTCACTTTTTTTTTCCCCCCAGTTTCTAGCCATTGCCTACAAACATGAGCCAAGGGTGCCCTAAAGGCTAAGGAACCAGAAGGCAAAGCAAAAGGAGGCCCCGTTTTTTTAGATCTCGTGATTTTTAAGCCTTTCTGGAGCTGGGCTCAGGCTTTCGGAAGGCTCCCCTTGGCGATGCCCCTCCGATTGATGCAGGGACACTTCCTCTCCGGTTACAACGACGTGGCAGCCAGTAGCCAACGAAACAAGGAAGCGCTAGGTCTTGCTGGGGACCGAGCCCCCAGCAGCGGGGGCACGACAGGCCCACGAGGACCCTCCATCCCCCTCTCTGGTGAAATCGCACTGACTTCACTCCGAGCGAGCGAGCAGACGATTTCCCCCGACCAAGAACATAAGGAGGGTGGGGGTGGCAGGCTGGGATCCTCCCCGGGAATCCGAGTTCCACCCTCCAGCAATTCTTTGGGCAGCCCCACACAGTGGCCGCCAGCCACGCTGCGTGGCATAGCTAACGTGGCTCAAATCCCAAGGTCCTGGCCGCTTGGCTGCACAGTCTTTCTCTAGCACAGCCTTGCACAGCCCTCTCCTGCCATCTAGCGTCGTGCAAACGCCAGGAGACCAGGGCCAGGTTCTGTGCTCCACCCCGTGTTGTCTTACGTTGGCTCTCAGGCTGAGATTGTCCAAGGGCCTTGGCCGGGCTTGGTTCTCAAGCCCGAGTGCTCTTTGATGGATGGGCGTCCTGCAGAGGCTGCGGATGGACCACAGCCGTCCCCCGGCCGACACAGAGCCAGACAGGCCGTGGCTCTGGATGCCAATCTCCCGCCTTGCTCCACGCGCAGGCCTGGCCCCAGTGCAACGGCTGCACAAAGCCCACAGCAGCGAGCGGGCCTGGGAAGGAGAGTGACGAGCTGGATTAAGAGAAGCCAGTTCTGCCCTGTCCTGCCCCCATGCTAGCTCACCAGCGTCAGTGGCCCTGACCAGGTTCAGCTGGGGTCAGTGTTTGGCCCCCAGTGCTGGGATCTGGACTCGGGCCTTGGGAGGAGCAGTCCTTTCGCAGAGGGGCTGCGAGCACTTTGCAAACAGTCAGTTTGGCTCAGCCCAGCAGGAAGGGGAAGCTCTCTGGGGCATGGGCTAGGTCTTTCTGGGCTTGTACGGCACTCAGCACACTTGGGATCCTGAGCAGGGCCTCTGGGCACTCCCTGACCCTGAGTATTAAATAAAGAGAGATTAGCCCCATTTCACAGCTCGGAAAACCCAGGCAGGGCACGAGGCAGGAATTTGCCCAGGGTTACAAAGAGGGCCAGCGGCAGAGTTGTGGGGAGATGCCTTCCCACCCAGTCCTCTGCTTTAACCACTAGCCCATGCTCTCCCCCCCTTGCTGGGGGCAGGGAAAGTGCATTGCTCTAGAAGGGAGATCGCTGGCTCTTGGACAGGAGGGGTCATAAGGAGGAGCCCCCCCAAGAGTTTGTTTGGGTACTAACCTTAGCCACTGAGGCAGCCTGCGGCGTCAGGACGGGGAGGGACGTGGGGCTGCCAGGGCACCGCACAGCGGCACGGCGAAGCAGGGGGCAGGAGTGCAGAGACAGAGCGGGGGTGGGGAAGCCAAGGAACACGTGAGGGTAAAGGGACGGGGCAGGGGCTGATGGAAATGGCTGTGGACTGAGCTCCTCTCCAGCCTGCCCCGTTCACCAGCTCCCTGCTGAAGCCGCTCGGTGCACTGACCGCGGGGCCCTCAGGATCGGGCCCAGAGGGGCTGGCTGGAGCCACTGCCATCCTTTTATCACACATCCCCCAGGTGCATTGGTGGAGGCTGGGGGCAGGAGAGGGCAGAGGCCAAGCCTGCCAGGCCCATTAACCCTCTAGCAGCAGCGCCAGCCGCCCCGCTCCGGGCGGGTTTACACAGGGGCCAGTGAGGAAGGGGGTTTTGCTGCATCAGTGATGAGCAGCCCCAAACCAGGTGTTCCCACCGCGGGGGCCCTCGGCCGCTCGCGGCTGTCGCTCCGGTGTTGAGAGAATAGTCACAGCCCTTGCCTGAGCCTGCCTCCCTCACTCGGGCAGCGTGGCGTCCCGGAACAAGGGAGGCTGGCTCCGTTCCAAAGAGACGGGCAGCTGCATGCTGGCAATGGACCATCCAGCCCTAGGTGCCGCTTCTCTGACCTGTCACCACCCCAGGAACGACACATGGGGCTCCCTGTTTATTCACCCTGTCCGGTTCCTAACAGGCTGGCTCAGGGTACAAGCCATCCTTGCTAGAAGAAAACCATCAGAATCATTTGCATGTGTACAGTGCCCTCGAAGGCAGTTGGGGAGAGGTTCACTTAAAACTGATCAAGGGATTTTTTTCACCCTGTGTATAACTAGCCTGCGGACGCCCCTGCCACAAGATAGCACTGAGGCCAGATGATAGCAGGGTTCAGATCAGGACTGGGCATTGATAGGGAAAGGACAGTAGGACTAAAAGCCACCCAGGGTTTTGAAAGGGATCTAAACCTTCATACTTTAGTGCATGAGCCAGCTTCTAACTAACTGAGGTCAGGAGGAAACTTGCTCCATGGGCAGGTTTTCCCATTCCTGCAGGCTGCAGTGTTCTTTGCACCTTGCTCGGAAGCATCTGGTTCTGGCCAGAGCCAGAGACAGGATACCAGCCTAGATTGTCCCCTGGTCCAAGTTTGTATGACAAGTCCTGCGATTAGTATTATACCTGCTTTACAGCAAGAGAAACTGAGATTAACAGACTGGGTGACTCGCCCAAGGCCAGCCAGATGCAGAGTCAGGAACAGAACCCAGCAGAATGATGCCTCCCAGCCCTCTGTTCTAACCACTAGGCAAGACTGCCACAGTTACTCTAGGAACTCCAGCGTCAGCAGCAGTTGAGGTTGTGTCAACAGGGACGGGGCGGGAGGTGTGAGAGGCGTGGGATGTGGCTTGCTCTCCTGTAGCCATGGTGGCTCTGGAGTGGGGGGCTCATAGGCCTGGGAGGCGCACAGAGAGCACATGCCACTTCTCTGAATGCAGTCCTGCTCACCTCTCCCTCATCATCCAGGAGTTCAAATGAGGACTGGGAGCCAGGAGATCTGGCCTCTCCTCCCTGAGTCTGCTACCAACTCTGTGAGTGACCTTGGGCACGTCACTTAGGGGACATCTACCCTGCAAAAAACACCCTGCAGCAGCTAGTCTCTAAGCCTGCAGGCTGGGGCTCACAGTATGGTGCTCAGCATAGCTGCGTAGATGTTCCCACTGGGGCTCTGAAACCTGGGGAGTGGGGGGCTTTCAGAGCCCGAGCTCCAGCCCAAGCGGGAACGCCTGCACGGCTCCATTTAGTGCCTTAGCGTCAGCCTGCGTCTGTAGGCTCGGGCTGTGAAACCTGCGGCGGCAGGCTTTTGTTGGGTGTTTTTTGCAGCGTAAACATAAGCTGGTCTCTCTGCGTCTCAGTTCCCCATCTGCACTCCAGGGATAATAGCACGTCTCTGCTCCCAGGGGTGTTGTGAGGGTAAACTCCTTGAGGCCTGTGGGTGAAGCAGAGCCAAAGATGTACCCAGACAGGTTGTTGCAAAGGGTTACGTTACAGCAGAGGGACCGTACCTGCAAGATAGCCCCACAGAACAACTGGGAGTTGCACAGGATGCTCCGATGAGTCTGCACCACCTCCTTCAGCCAGCAGGGGGGATTCTAGTTTCGTGATAAAATCTGGTCCCCAGACTGAAGAGTATTTTTGCAGCAAGGAAGGGAAAGGATGATAGTAAGACGTAACCGCAGCTCTTGTAGGCCAGACCTGCGCTAGCTTTAATTCAACTGGCATGGCTGAAACCAGCAGCCAAGGCACAGAGGCCTGGACTTCCACTCCAGCTGTACAAACTCTAGAAGAGAGGGGGGAAATCTGTGTTTTCTAGATAAAATATCCAGAATCGGTAAGGGAAGAAGTTTTATTTTCAAGCTTCTGAGAAGCTGCAAACAATTGGGCATTCACACGCAAGAACTGAAAGAAGGCAGAATGTGTTGGTAAGAGAAAATTTGTTATTCATGAAACAAACTATCCAATCCCCCATCACCTGGGGTTTTTTTTTTTAATGATCACCATTATGGCATTTCAACATTGGATACACTGAGGATTTATGCATTTCATGGATTTGAAGGATTTTTGCAGAGGTTTTTGTTTTGGTGCATGGAAAACGCGTTCCTTTCCAACGCTGCTCCTTCGGGCAGGCTCATGTTGAAATGTCAGGCAGCCAGTAAGTAAAAGGATGTTTCTTTACGATCTCTACTCACCACCTGTGACGGTCACTTGACTGCATGAGGCTGACTGAGTGCTTCTCGAAGAGCTGCAGGTGCTCAGTGAATCTCAGAGCAGCTCCTCCTGAACTCAGACTCGCCACTGACAGCAATGGAGTGGCACTCCCTAACTCCAGCAAAGAATTTGGCCCTTGGTGTTGCGTTTCTAACCAAGTAGATATCTTGGCCAACAGGCACCTGTATATGTAGGGGCTTGGTTGCCACCAGTAAGGATGCAGAGTACAACAACGGCATTGTCCCATGAAGAGCAGAGAGAAGGAGATTCATAGATTCCAAGGCCAAAAGGAACTACTGTGATCAAACACTTTTCACTCCACCTGCCACGGCCACAGGGGGATTTGAACCACCGCCCTCTAGCATTGCAAGCAGGAGCCAAGACCCAATGCCACCTCATATAGATACAAGACTGCTCTCAGCAGCCACTGGCTAGGGTGTCCCTGAATGTCCTACTGCATGGCTCAGCATGAATTCACAGCAAGTCGGGCCCTCTGGTGAAGCGAATGGGAGCAGCATTGCCTCAAGGCCTGGAGCCCTACCAGCAACAACTGGTTTTCTATAACGGATGAAAGGGTGAGGTCTGGTGCCTCTCTTCTAGAAGCAGGGGATTTGTTTTGCTGGCAGGAAGAGGACAGTAGTTACAACAACATAAATGATGAGCAACTAAAGGCTGGTTTTACATCTCGGCAGCACAGCCTTCCCCTTAGCACCATGAGGCAACGACCGTTCAGCCCTGACCCGGAGGGAAGAGCACCACTTACTGAGTCACTAACCCCACCTCCGACAGCCCTTTGGCTTTCCCTTGCCCTCTTGCAAGTGTCCATCACAAAGAATGACGCGAAGAGAAACCCGGCCCCAAAAGGAGATATAAGTGGTTCTCAATTGCCTATTCTTCCTGGTTTTTCCAGGAGATGGTAGCAGCTGTAGAAAGTCCATTTCATTCTCCGACCAGCCTGTTGAGCTCAGGTTGAAAGAACGAGGGAGAAAGAGCTAGTTCAAACCCATGGAATATCAGGGGATCTAAGATTTCCTAGACTACTTGCCACTATGGCTACCATGCCCAGCCTTTCGGGAGCTAGATGGCTTTCTTTCCAGCACCTGCTGGGATAGGAAGCCAATATTGCATGTCAATGAACAGTCCTGGGAAAGCAGCAGACATGATCAGGTGGTGCAGTTGTAACCCACACACCTCCTGGGTGTGGTGTTCTGTCCCATCTAGTGGTACCAAGACCACTTAAAGAAAGAGATAAAATGAGTCTGCTCCACAGCCTTAGCTAATAGCCAGTGGGCTTTTAGCTCATGCAGTAGAGGCTCATGGACTAAGCTCCAGAGGGGTGCCAGCTTCAATCCCACCAATCAGGGTCCATCAGCGTTACACAGTGTGAGAGATTTCCTAGCAGACAAGAAGCATTTTCATGATCCGGGAGCCTCTTCTTACCCTATTACCCTCTTCTTTCACTGCCCTGTCCTTCCAAATTCCTAACGTACAGACCCGTCGGAGCCGAGACCTCCACTGTGGAAATGTCCCACAAAGTGTTATTCAGAACAAATGAGCAAATTCTGTCGATGCCACTCAGTTGATTTCAGGACTGTATCTGACCCTCAGTATTTGCTACCTGGAAGAGTAGTAGAGTGGGCCATGAACACAAGAGAAGTCCCTCTCCAATCCCCACAGAGAAGGATGGGATGCAATGGAAAGCAAGCCCCAGCACTGCCTGCTTCACCCAACGGCAGAACCAAGAAATCAGAAGGCAAGGAGTTTCCATGAAATCAGTGTTGCTTACTGGCTAGTATGGAGGTGGTGGTACAATCCCAGGTGCTCAGCACCCATGGGGAGAGCACCATACATGGCTTTCTACTGACCCTATGTGTCCCAGTCCTTTGAGTGCAGAGAGAACAGCTTCTCCCAGCAGGTGACCAAGTTTTCCACCGTTCGTGCTATCTCCTTCAGCTGCTTTCTCCTGTTGCCCTGGCCTCTGTGTCGCGGTTTCTCTGTAGCTGTTGACAGACTCTTCTGTTAGCATGCAAAGAAAGAAAACAGTCACGGCAATGAAAACCATGGCCTAGATACAAACACCAAACAGGACAGAGACCAGTTCAGGGCTGTTCGTACCCCGGGGGAGTACTGGAAAATGAGGGTCCCCAAGCATGCATATAACCCACAGGTAACGGTGGGACCTGTATCACACACACTTCCCAGTGGGTTGCATGCACTCTGCTGGAAACCTGGACACTCATCCCAATGGGCACATGCACATCTGGCAGTACAGGAGAGAAGCCACCTGTGAGGTGTGGGGTTGTACCATTGAGCATCACTCTCCAGAGAGGGTGGGTGCGTTCCAACCTGGTGGAACTTTCCAAGGTAAAACTTCCAATGATGGGGATGGGGCATGGAGGTGTTTCTCTCTATATATATATTTCAACAACAGCCTAAAATCCTCATAAATAATCCCAGCGTTGGATATTGGCTAATTAATGCAGACCACACACATCTAGTATGGAGGAAAGTCACCTGGCAAGTGGAGAAGATACAAGATCTGTTCCCCAGATGACTTGAAATGGTTCCCTCCCCCAGGTATAGGTCTCCATTCATAGGTGCTCTGATAGACTATTCAGACCAGTCAGCCACATTCCCCAATGAGACGACACTAAATAAATTAATTTCTCTGACAAATTGAATGGAGGAGGGGCGGAGCCAGGGATTCCCTAAGACTGCCAGGTAACCTGAGCTCATCGGCAGACTCTTGCACAAGGGCATCAAACATGAATGGATTCCCTCAGCTTGGGCTTTCCCCCGCGACTCTCCCAGGTGAGGAGTATCCGTTAATGAACCCTACACAAGTGCCAGATAGGGAGAGGGTGGTTATCAGCTTGGAGTTTCCCTAAGGTTCTCCCGCAGGAGAAGGCTAAGGGAATTCATTTCAGACACAACAGAACAGCTCAGTGACAGTTCAAAGGCATCATTCCAGGGCAGACGCTGGATCTTGCCCCAGGCCTGCATGTGATGCTCAACAAAGACAAAGTGGGTGAGGTAATATCTTTGATTGGACCAATGTCTGGTGGTGAAAGAGACAAGCTTTCGAGCTTGCATGCACAGACCTGAAGAAGAGCTCAAAAACTTGTCTCTTTCACCACCGGATGCTGGTCCCACAAAAGATATCACCTCGCCCACCTTGTCTCTCTAGCATCCAGGGACCAACAGGGCCACAACACTTAAACGTCTTCACGAATGGCATTTTTGAAAGGGCTGGAGAGCCCTGGAAAGGCTGCTGCTTTCTGCAGCTGTGTTTCTGTAACCCACACACCTCCTGGGTGTGGTGTTGTCCCACCGAGTGGCACCGACACTACTTAGAGAGAGAGATTAAGGAGTCACTGCTACAGCCTTAGCTAAGGGCCGTTTGGCTTTTAGCTCATGCAGTAGAGGTTCATGCACTAAGCTCCAGAGGTCCCAGGTTCGATCCTGCCTGCCAGCTACCGGGCTCTGTTGGTTTTACACTTCTATGCTGGAGTCTTGCTGGAACGTGCATGGTGCAGTCTGGTGCAAGGGGGCAGGTTCCTCTATAGGGATCAGCCTTCTGGGAGATCCGCTCCATGGACCAGCTGCTGGGAATGGCACAGACTCTGGAGGAAGATCACTTTCTTTTTCCTTGCATTTATTTTCTGAGCGGATCAGAGCCCAGGAGCCCCAAGGGCTAAACCTCCACTGGGAGTACTCCTTTGGACTGGGATGCCAGGTGAAAAGCTTGGGAGCTAATCAGACTCACTGAGCAAAAATTTCAGTTGGGAAGAGGTGCCGGACAGCTGCACCCCAGACTCAAATGATGGCCCAGATCTTGGACAATCAGGACTGTGGGAAAGGATTTGCCCACTGCCCTGTACCCCCCACCCATGGCTGCTGTTTTTTGCACTGTCCCAGCTGCATGGCAGAAGAGAAAAGCAAGCCCCAACCTTGTAGATTTTCTTGCAGTTCTGTTTGGTCACAGACTCCGTGTTGCTGACCACCTGCATCACAGCCACCACTTCAGGATGCCTCTGTGGGCCTCTTACCATGTCCCTGAGAGACATGCTCATGGTGGAGATAGACAGCAGGATTTTCTGCTCCTGAACAAAGAAGGATGCAAAATCCAGATGAGCAGAGCCAACTCGAGCAGAAAACACTAGGATTAGTGGATGAGCCAGTGCTAGCTTAATACGAGCTCGGGGTCCCAGATTCTTAGATCACTGGAGTAAAGAGTGCCCTAAAATATAGTCGTTGGCCACCCCTGCCCCCCGCCCCAAATTCCCTTCCCCCACTCTGTGCCGTAATGCCCACTAGAATACAGCTGAGGGAAGCTGTTCTGCTGACCGCTTGGGGAACAAGGCATGAGACAGTGTCACCGGGGAAGCGACACCAGCGTGACCTGCCGCCCACCCACCTGCACTGCCATGTTAGCATTGCTGCTGCCCAGCAGGAGCCACCCCAGCCGCTAAAGAGACCCGCAGCCTTTCCCTCAAAGGGCAGGTCATGGGCACGTCCATTTCCCTTTTTTGAGGATCCCCCCTCACGCACATACACACTTCCCCTTGTTTGAATACAAAAGAAAAAGCCCTCGGTTATTAGCTACACAAAAGCTGGGGGGCAGGGACTCAGAACAGAGCAAACAGCAAAATCCTCAAGTGTTAGCAGCAAACGGTGCGAAAGGTGGGGTGACCAGATGTCCCGATTTTATAGGGACAGTCCCTCTATTTGGGGCTTTGTCTTATATAGGCGCCTATTACCCCCCCCCCCCGGTCCCGATTCTTCACACTTGCTGTCTGGGCACCCTAGTGAAAGGGGCACATATCACAGTGAACTGGCTAGTGCGTCTATGCTCTACTGCCTCCTCCTGGGTGGAATCGTAACTGCTCCAATAGTTAATGGCGGTTCGGAGTCCCAGGGGTTTGGAGTTCGGTAGCCACAGAGCTCTGAGGGGCCCTGGTGTACAGCCCAGTGACAACACTGGCTGCGGACTTGTCACATCAGGGTCAAAGTGAGACGGGAACTTCTGTGAGTCTCAGACACTCGTGGCTGGGCTTTGTCTAGCGAGGGGAGTGTGTCGAACTGGCTAGAGAGCAAGCGTCAGTCACGGCCCTCTGCTGAGTGCAATGAGAATGATTTGGCCGTGTCCCTGCTGCCACGAAATGCTGAGTGGCCCTGGCATGAGGATTAGTCACTGTGTGGCCACTCACACATTCCCACAACAACTGGCTTTCCGGTACTTCCGGGAATGGCGTGGGCCCACCCCATCGGTGCGACCTTGCACACGTGGGGCACAGGAAATCGCTCTGCAGGCTCCATTTTGAAGAGCGCGCCGCTCCATTCCCGCTGGGGTGACCTTGCACACATGGCGTGCATGAGGTCACGTTGCACAGATGACGCCATTTTGAAGAGCATGCCGTTCCAGCCTTGCCACGTGACCTCACATGCACCGGGTATGCAAGGTCACAGCAAGGGCGGGTGGAGCAGTGCGCTCTCCAAAATGTCAGCCCTGTCCAATACTTGACAAAACCACATCTGGTTTTGTCTCAGTCCTGGACAGGGAACAAACCACCCAAGAAGAGGACTCTGCAGCTTAAAACCAGACAAACGGTCTGCCTCCATGCACTGCAGGATAGCCTGATGTGTGACCCAGTATTGTACAGACTCACATCTCAGCCTCCATGCTTTTTCTCACACACAAACACACACCCGTTCAATGGCAAAACCTGTGTGAAAACAGGAAGAGAACGCAGATCACCCTGTTCCACATACACAGACAGGGCTCATTGAGCTAAAGGGAAGTACTGGCTGTTAGCTAGCAGTACAGGGCTGATGACACACAGTTGAGCAGTCCTGATTTCATCTAGTACAGGATGCTGGTGTACAACCCCACACCCCCACCAAAGTACATTGCAGAGAAAGCATTTGTCTAGAAGCCAGCATTTACCTTGTTAGAGAGGCAGGCTAGGCCAGCTCTCCCCCTCCTTGGGGTTCCAGCAGATCCCGTCAAGTTTTTCTGTGTAAAATACAAGGATTACAAGCTGCTCAGCTTTGGGCCTTTCCCCACGGCTCCCCTGAAGTTACTGTCCCGCGCTCTGTGCATAGCGCAGGCTTTGTGCGCTGGGGAGAAGAGATCCACTGAACTGAGCAGAGCACCCCATGAAGCTCTATGGCTGGCTTGAGAGTGGGGAGAGTGCTCCTTACAAAAATCTCCTGGCACTTTTCATGGGGCGGGGAGTTTGCTGTTGCCTTGGCAGCTGCATTCCAGTGGCGCTCTGGGCGCGTGCTTCCCATTCTCAGGGAACACTGTTATATTCCAGCAATGCCTAAAGGCCCAGGTAGGGTGGAGGCCCGATTCTGCTGGGCGCTGTACCCACATCAGTGAAGCCACAGTCCCTGCTCCAAAGGACCGAGGCAGCCTAAGACAACCTGTGCCGCATGGCCAGATAGCTACATTTTTATACCCGCCCACCTGCCGGGGACTGTCCACTCACCAGGTTCTGGAGCTCATCGAAGATCACGGCTTGGTACTGCCGCAGGATTTCCACAATGCTGCACTTTGCCTTGCCCTTGCTCAGCACCGATACGAGCAGCAGCAGAACAGCACAAAGGAGAGTCCTGGGGAGAATCTAGATGGGAAAGAACAACTCAGCTTCCGCATTGTACACTAGTGCCCGACCTGCCTTCCCTGTGCCACAGAGGCTGAAAGGAAGCTGGTTTCTCTTGTGTGGTTTAAAAGCAGGACAGGGAGAGGTCAGCATGGACTCAGACTCCAGAAGTGCATATGGGGAGCTCCTATATAAGAAGTGGAAAGCATTAAGGGTGCATTGGACTGCAGTATAAATAAGGTATCCTCCGGGAATACGTGTCCCTGGGTCAGCTAACCAGATTGTGCAGCATTCCCAGCAGATTTGGGCTTTATCAGACCAGGGGAGAGGAAACTCCAAAGATGAGAGGCCATCCTGGAGGACCTGCTGCTAGCACTTCCTTCTCCCTTTAGAGCAAAGAAGCTTCCGTTTCACCCCAGCTTGCAGCTCTGGCAGCATGGGAGCGATGCAGTCTCAAGTAGGATGGTCCTAGGACATTTCAGGGTCAGATCCAAAGACTTCATTTAGAATTAATGGCAAGAGCATCTCCATCCTTGGAGAGGTGTTTTTATGTGTTCAAACAAAACTGGGGGCAGCTGTCACAATGGTGCATAGGAACAGAGGAGGCCTGAATAGGCAGAAGAATGGCTGCTGTGTGGGAAGCCTATTTTGTCACATTTTAAAAAGGTGCTGAATATAAAATACAGGAGCAATAAAATCCGGTGAGACGTGGTCTCTTGTGCAATTGTTCTGCACTAGGTAGTTCTGCGTCTGCTCCAGTTTTTCAAAAGGGTCCTTTAATCCAGGTGTTCAGTGGTCTCCCACAGGAATGAAACAGACGCTCTTGATGGCTAAATGAGGGGGGAAATAGCCTATGCAGCTCTCTGCTTTCATTGGTGCAGCACGGATCCCTAGTCAAACCTTCAGGCTTCATGCTTTCCACGCAGTACTGAAACCAGCTGTGACATAGCCCTGAAGCCAAAGCTTTGATATCTGAGACTGTTGAGTGGCTGGAGTAAATAAATTTTATCTTAATGCTTGTCCTGTCTTTGAAAAATCCATGATCCTCAGACATGTCAAGGGATGGTCTAGGTTTACTTCCTTCTGCCCCAGCGCAGGGAGTGGAATTGCTATTTGGGTGTGGCAGAATCTTCTCAGATACGCCAGTTCCACACCTTTGTTTTCTCTGTACATTTCCCCAAGAGAAGGGAGATATCACTCCAGAGCAAACTTCAAAACAGCACAGAAGATATAAATAATGCTCAAAGCCATTCATCAAAATGCCAGCTTCGCTGCAAACGGAATATCCCTTTCCACACAGACACCGGCCAAAGTCTAAGGGTTGCTAGTCTGGAAGGCTTCCCCCCAGAGGAAAGAAGGCCATGCCACTTCACTGGAACTATTAAGTAAAGGACTCTTTCCATAAATATCAAATTCCGGAACAGAGCAACACTTGCACCATTTCCAAGCAGCTGGGACGGGTACTACATTTTCAGTACTTAATATGTGAAGAAACACAGTCTGCCATTAAAAAGACAGGCTGGCTACACTCTCAAAGGCCATGACCCGCGATTCTCACAACTCATGTGACCAGCCTGGTGGAGGGGCGCACTTAAGAGATACGCTCTTGTGGAAGGAAGACTCTAATGAACAAATCATGAGAACTGTTTTCTCTTAGTAACTGGCACTGTTCAGAGGTGGGAAAAGTTGTTACAGTTAATTCACATGCCCGGGGATTACTAATTCTCTCTCCATGACCGTGTGAAGGCTTTGTCCCTGGCCCCCCTTACACACACACCCCGCCCCCAACATTTCAAAATCGGCCTCACTTAATGTTTGTCAGTAGCATCCAGGAAAAGTTCATTCTGGGTTTAGAAGTCACCTGGTCCCATGGAAGGACCAGGGCTTATCTGTAAGGTTAAGAACAGGTCTGTGAAGGGCACAGGCAGCTAGGTCGAAAAATTCAGCCTGTTAAATTGTGCTTTGCATACGCCTGAAGGGGCTAGTTTCTTCTTTCCCGGCTTTAATCCTCTAGCAAACACTGACAGATAAGGGAAATCACCAGTATGGACAGCAGTTCCTGGTGGCTCGTGCGTTAACCTCAGCGGCACAGAACCTGCTCCGGCAGAAATCACTTTGCCCCCCCAGTGTCCTGACTTGCACCGCCCTGATAAGTCTGCCCGGGGGTGTGGGCCCTGTAGCTTTGGGTAGCTTGGAGGGCAGAAGGGGTCTGGCTGGCTCTGCCTGAAACCTCGCAGAGAAGCACGAAGGCAAGCCCGAAGGAAATCGGTTTCCACCCAGGGGCTCCCCGCAGTGTCTACGCCCGCCCACGCTCTCCGAGCCAGCCGGCTCCAGCCAGGAGCCAGCACCAGGGCTGCGGGGAGGGGGGGATCCTGCCCTTTCCAGAAACAAGCAGCCGCTGCTGAAAAGAGGGAACATTTACAGGAAAGTCTGGCCCGCGGGACGCGGGGTTTCTCGCTTGGACGGGAACCGTCCCCGGGGGCCGGTGCTGAGTGGGAATTTCCAGTTTCCTTCTCCTGGATCTAGCTGGAATCGGTGCTTCTCCTATGCGGGGGCGGGGGCCCCCCCACATGGTCCCACACGACCCTCTCAGCCCCCTCCCCCAGCAAACTTCCAGGTATCAGCTGCCGCGGGCTAGGATCAAGTCGCCCCCCTCCCTCTCCCCTCGACGGGGACACTCACCATTTATCGCTCGCGGTGCCGATCCCCACTTCTGCAAATGCCCGGGGAGGGAGGCGAGGTGCCCAGCTGCATGGTCCCTTCCCGCCCCTCCAAGCTCCAGGATGCCCGGCGCGGGGGGCCCGTCTCAACCTGTGCCCCTGCCTCCCCTCCGAGCCCCGGCCGCTCCCTCCCCTGCTCCAGCTGGGTCCCAGCATTTGAACTTGGCTCCAGGATCTAGGAGGAGGAGTGGGAGGGGATAAAGCACTGGCGGCTTTAGTCCCACCCTCCCCATCCCCAGATCCTGCCTGACCGAGTTATCCCAGGGGGAGACCGGCACCTGCCCTCCCAGAGCTGGAGGAAGGGAAAAGGGGGCGGGGAGGAGGTGTGGGGGGAGGTGAATCAGCCTCTTAAAGCTTCGACAGGGGGGTAGGATCACGGCAGGAGATTATAACTTGTCTAGAGAGGAGATGGAGAAGCAAGTCTGGGCCTGGGAATGGAGGGTCAGGTCAGATCGCTCTGCTTTACAGTGCAAACTGCTGGGAATCAAGTCCCAGTGGGTGGAGGGTCAGATTTTCAGTGTGCCCCAGAAGTACCTGGTTGAAGAAGGTGCTTTTTGACCTGTATATGGAGCAACCAGGGCAAGTCCCTTCTGGGTTTCAACTGAAATTTCAAACCTTGATTGTGAACTCTTTGGGGCAGGGACCTTGTTCCAGGTATGTAGATTGCAGAGACTCTGAGTCCAGGACAGGGCTACCATACTACAGGTAATAAATAACCATCTCCCTTCCTAAATGTTTCAGAAAGGCTCCTGAAAGCCAATCTCAACCTGAAGTCCTCGGTGCCGGTTTCACCAAGCATGCACAGACCAGGTAAGGCTTCCAAAACACTATGCAACTACTGCTGCTGAAGACAGCCATGCCTAGGCCAAGCTGCCAGAGATCTGAAGATCCTGAAACAAAAGCAAGAGGAAACACTTGCAAGTTCTGCTTTAAAAACAAGGCGTTGGCTCCATCCTTGTTCCCCGAGAACCACCTTTCAGGGCTGAGGATTTTTGCTGTGGGGCTAACTGTGGTCAAAGACCCCGGATCATGGCAAGGCAGACCTTTCCCTTTCAGTTTCTACTAGCAACACGTTTTAATCATTAGCAATTTCTGAAAGTGGATCTAAAATGGAATTAACCTACTTTAGTGCTCATAACTGCACTTTGTCCTATAAAATCTTGCTACACGTTATCAATTTATAGACCTTAGTGGGAGTAGCCAGTGTGAAATGGTTAAGACACTTTAGCACTGTTTACACACAAATAGAGGTTAAAAAGGTACCTTTGTTGGCCTCAGACGAATGAGCCCAGAATCGTATTTGGAGTGTGAAGTCAGCTAAACCTAATTTAAATTATTTTCACCATGATTTTTACAGAACAAATTGTGGATAACTAACCTAAAGATTTGACAGCAACCAAAAGCATGCTTCGCCCTTGGGTATTAATAAGACATGGCCCATGCCCCAACAAGTTTACAATCTAAGTTCACACACGATGCAACAAAGATTAATGGACCAACAAAGGAGAACTGGGTTAACAGCAATAAAGAGAGTTACTTGGCAAAGGAGAGGGCACAGAACCATGAAGCAAAAATGTGTGGCTTTTCGTAGGATACCTGAATAACCCAACTAAATTCTTATAGACGTCTTGGCAGAACTGTGCCTCCCAGAAGGGAACGGTCTACTGGATCATTGCTTGAAGCAGGAGGAACTATGTATACTCAAGGACACACCACTAAAGGCTGGATCCAGACATGTTTATTGTGCTCTATGTGCCCATAAATCAAATTTACAGGTTCAAAAATCCATTTTCAAAATTTTAAGACATCTAAAAACATTAAGCTGGTAAAGGGAAGGGTCCATTTTAAAAAAATAAGCATCAACATTTAAGGGCCTTTTGAAAGATAAGGTGAAAGGCAGAAACACTGGGTGGCAAGAGGAATTTCATGCTCTCAAAGAAACAAATCCACATGCTGGTACATCGCCCTCACATCGTGATGCTTTCAATACCCCATTCTGTGCCTCAGCACTGGGAGAGAGAGTACATTTACCCTGAAGGGTGAATTTGTGTATTAGTATGTTGCTACATTTTATGCTCTTTAAATTAGGGAAAGTTCACTCCAATATCACACAAAGCCTTAATGAACGGCCTTTGTGTTGGGAACAAAGCAAGGGAAGGGGAGGATGGAATTCAGCCCTCAACCAATGGGCAGGGATGCACTGTGGAGGTCAGAGTCCTAATCCTACAACCCTATCTGGGAGTTTCCCAGACATTGGAGCCAACAGCCCTTCCCCAGCCCATTTCAAAGCAGAGTGTTAAAAACCTCACTGTGTTCCCTCCAACACAGCCTCACTGCAGGACTTAAGTGCCATATAGGGCTTCACAGGTCCTCGGTACCTGGGTGACCGTGAAGCCCAAGCTTGCTGCCCTGATTACTATTGTATGTAGATTGTCTAGCACATTTCCAGTACTATGGCACTTTCCAACCAAAAGGAACAGTCCCCTCCCCTTACCACCTAAGATCTTACCACCTAGAGAGACAAAGGACAGATGAAAAGACAGGGAAGGGATACCACCAATAAGCAGAGGGGTCAGGATAGGCCCCACAGGTACTCAATATGTAAATGCCATTTGTTAATATATGCAGTAGCCATATTGGTCCCAGGATATTAGAGAGACAAGGTGGTCGAGGTAGTATCTTTTATTGGACCAACTTCCGTTGCTTTAAGCTTGTCTCTCTCACCAACAGAAGTTGGTCCAATAAAGCATTACCTCACCCACCTAGTCTAATTTGTTAACAAATTTTTTCAAGCTGACCCTCTGCAGAACATTAGTTTGACCCAACTCTGGGAAATCCTACTTAAACTATCCCCTTATCTATACCCTCCCCATCCCAACCAACAAATGCTCCTGTCCTCTCTCAGTACGGTTAACCCAGACTCAGACTCAGCCCCTGCATCCCCCATGCAGAGAACCTTCACTCTCCCTCTGCATCAGTCCCCATTCTCCAGCGACGGAAGGAAAGTCACTGTTGGTGGTGGAGAATCTCTTGGGATACTGGAGGTCTTCCCTCTTCATGCTGCTTGCCCTAACAGCTGCAGGCCTGAGCCTTTGAAAGCTTACAAGCCCACAGCACACCAATGCGGTATACTTTTCTTAATGAAGGTGCAATTGCACATGTTCTCACCAGATACCTGAGAGAGAACACATGGGTTTCATTTCGCATTTATAAACCTGGAAGAAAAACTTTCATCAAGAGTGGCCACTTCTTAAACAATGTGGCACTTAAAGCAAAAGAACATGAGAAAGCTTGGCAGACAGATACATTCCTCACAGGGGCACCATTGTAAGGAGTGTAGCTGGCCTTTTATAGGATACCCACCCACTAGTCAGATCCAACCACCCTGCATTTAGTCTTTGACACGCAACAGTCAGTGCAATGGAGGAAATGGTGGTCAAATAGAATTCAAAGCAGAACACAAGACAGTTGTATTTTATAGCATCCCATTACATCTGTACAGTTTTCCAGGCAAGTGACAGGTTTTCTTCAAGCAACATTCTATGATGATACATACTTAAAAAAAATCACTATATCCTAATATACAAATGCTATTAAATGAAGTTGGAGACATTTGTATCTTTCAGTTGGTGAAGAAAATAGACACAATCTCTCTGGAGGACATTTCTTTTCACTCAAAGGAGGATCAAGAGACCGAAAGTCACCCCTTTGGGTCAAAAAATGGCACTGCTCATAGGTTTAGAAAACCTTACTCATGAACCTAAGACAACTTACAGGGGCTACAGACACAGAGATAATCTATGTGCTCCAAGATCATCCCAGCAACAAGCTAGTTTCTCCATTTGAGTTTGGAGAAGTTTTTCATATCCATCCATCCTGGAGGTCATCTTTAGTTGCTAAAGCACATGGCTTCTTAATGGTTCTAAGAATAAAGATTTTTTCTTTAGAGAGCCTCAAGTTGTTTTTACCATGTTGTTTTAACACTACTGCTGTAGTATTACAGTGAAATTATTCTATTAAAATAATATGCTTACATTATACATTTAAAAATTAGAGAAAATATCACTAAAAATAGGTTCTGGTTATTGAATTTCACAAAATGCTCAATTATGAATAGTTTTCCACAAAAATCTGACCAGGATTCTACCCCAAAAGTTGAGGAGGTAGTTCCAGTCTAGTTTTGTCACACCAAACACACATTTTTGCCTTCCATTTCTGCCACCATGCCCTTCTTTCCACCCCAAAATTCCAGGCATGTCTTCCACCGATTATTGTTCTTTGGTTCCTCTATTTACTTTAAGCCTCAGTATGTTTAAATATCAAGGAGACAGCTTTGTTGACAATGAGTCATCATTAAATGGGCCAAACACCAAGATACTGAAGGCCTGGCTGACAGGAAGAGAACTCGTGCCAGGGAAGACACCAGAGGAGTTGCAAGTCATCAGAAAGTGATCAAGTAATAATTAAGGTTTGAATTTACAGAATGGGTTCACACATCCGAATGAGAATGCCTATCAAACCTATGCAAAATTACTCAGCACCACCACCTGCCAGCAATGTTCACAGAAGACACCATAACACAAATGTATCTGATTATGCCACACCAACGACGTCAATGTGCAGTCTCAAGGGCTACCGCAGAAGTGGAAGGGACTGTCTCCTCATCTTAATATTTTTTTTGGAAAACCAGGGGTCCTCCTTTGTTCCACCAACTTCCTTCATTCACTCTACGCAATTGTGTTGCTGGCAGGGTTGGAAACGTATAGCAAAGGGGCCCGTGTCCTCCAGGGGTGATTGATGCAGCTGAACACAGCATACTCTAGAAGGCATTTTTAATTTTGGCTGCCACAACGACTAGGATCTCTCCAATTTTCTTCTGCCAGTTCTCTATGTCCTTGGACACTTCACACCACAGCTCTCCATGGCGGGGCTCAGCATTCTCACAGCGCTTTTTCACCTCTTCCTGCTGCTCCTATGGAGGAAGGAAAACAACAGGCTGGGACTACCTTAATCCCCCAATTCTTTCCCCTAGCTGAGCAAGAAGGTCTTCAGATCCTACCGTTCCTCCTAACGCACTGGTACATTGGGCCTATACAAACCATTAAAAAAAGAAAAAGCGGTGGAAATCAGGGTTAGGAATAACTGAAGGTTAAAGATTGGCAGAAATAGCAACTGTTCTGCTTTGCAAAGCAGCCCAATGGCTGACAAACTATTTTTGGTTTTCCACCGTCTACCTTTCCCCACATTCTTTACATAGTTGCTCTTCACAGAATCTAAGATTTGTGGTGAGAGAACACACAAAAACAGATATTTTGCGGAGTTATGAATCTAATACGGTGCTCTATAGCCTAGTCTTAGTAGGCTGCCAGACAATGAAACCGTTTCCCTAATCACAGTTCAGGCAGAATCAAAGCAACTGTGGTGGACGCTTTCCTTGTGTTGCCTAAACACATCACGCATATCGAGGGGGACTCATCTCCCTGAAGCTGAGAAGTCTCACATCAGCTCAGTACCAGGTTTCTCATGAGCATTACATAGGAACTGCCATACTGGATTAGAACAATGGTCCATCAGATCTGATATGCTACTTCCAACCGCAACCCATATAGATATTTCAGAGGATGGGATAAAAACCCTCATAAGGGGCAATTATCCAGCAACACCTATAGGGAAGCTTCTTACTAACCCCAAGCAGCTAGCGGATGGCTTACGCCTTGAAGAATGAAGGTTGATCTCATACATTTTTGTATCTGCTAATGTAACTGTGGATGGCCAAGACAGGCTGCCAACTGTGTCGCATTCTTTGTGGTGGTTTTTTTTGTGATATTCACTCCTGGTGGACTGAGTGGAAATACTATCTTTGGAGGACCACACAGAAAAATTAGTGTGCGTGGGGTCAGTGCTCAACAATGCATATTTTACTGCAGCTATTATTGGGGTAGCAGTTTCTAATTTTTAAAATCTATATTATTTTTCCATGCTGTGATATCTAGTGAAATTGGTAAAGGAACACCAGAGCGCGCATGTAGAGAGAAGTGCATATTCGGCCTAAACGTACAAGAGCTGTGGCATTGCTAACTGATCCTGAAGAATCCCCCATCCTCTGCTTCAAAAGCAGAAACTACACACTTCAGTTTAAGAGTAGATGTGCAATGGCAGTGAGCATTCAAGATGGTATTTGGCTTGACAATTACCATTTCCTGCAGAACCACATAGAGAACACAGATGGGGTACACTAGACTTACAGTTGCTCTGATCTATAATCAAACACTAGGCTTGCACACAATTGTTTCCCAGCCACATAAAGCTGTCTGTAAAGATACATAACCTTTTTTGTTTAGAGCTTTGAGATAGCTGTTCTGAAAGGTTCTGGATTCATAAAATGATTAAGTCATTTGTAGGTTTACATTTTCCTTTTGTAAAGGCAGTCAGTTGGCAATTTCTGAAGGTGAAATCTAAAAAGTAATTCCATCTATTAACAATGCTGGTTTTAAAAACATCACGTTTTAAGTCACACTGCTCATAATTATCTAGTTAGCAAAAGCAGTCTCAGCCTCTCACTCCTCAGGCCAAGTGTAATGCAGAGCAACGCACTCTCTGCTAGGAACAGGGTGCCCTTAACGGCTGAGCAGTAATTCCTGTTGCTGATTAATCTGTAGTGACGATGGGCTGCAAAAACAGTCCTGTTAGCCAGCGGAAGATGGGATGGGCACGCCACACCACTCCCCAGGAGGTCACGGCTTCTTTCTAGAGAGAGAGACACACTCTCTTACCTCAGTGCCATGCTGGAGCTCGAATTTGTAAAAGAAAGCCCAGGCATCCCCCAGGTCTGAATCTATCTTCACTGTCCGATGGAACCATTCTCGGGCCTTGGTTATTTTACGCTCGCTCCAGAACAACCTGTTGTGGGAAGGAAAGAGAGAAAAGCAGAAGTGGGCAGTTGGCAGGTCACTCTCTACTTGCAGAGACAACTGGTCATCTGACACGGTTTAAAAAGTTCAGCTCTTGGCTCTCCCAGAACAAAGGGGGCAGCTATGCAAAAGAGATCCTTCTGCTTGGGAAGGTGGAAGAGGGACTACAGAGGTGAAATGGAACACCCACTGTTTCCTTGCTGATTGCTGAGTCTAAAAGGGTAAATTAGCCCCCAACCCAAAAAGGAAGCAGGTGGGAGAGTCAGATGTTCTGAAGAAAGAATGTTATTACTTTCTTGAAACCCAGACAGAATCTTCCTCCCTCATTTGCTTATTGTCAGTCAATCATGCTGCCCCAAAGTCAGAAAATGACAGGATTAGGCAGGCAATCTTATCTCCCACCCCCACGTTCTTAATGTTTTGAGATGATCTTGTAGCGATCTAACAAGCTATGTACAATCTTTAGATATTTGGAGCTTATTTAAGTCCTGTACCTACAGAAGTGTGTCCAGATTTACGAAGGCCAAACTCTAAAGCAGAACCCATCGTACCGTGCATGTATATAGTGAAATACTAAAATCTACTGAAACAGATGTACATTGAAAATCTATTTCAATGCAAAAGGGTAGGAGTGGGATTTAGATGTTTAAACCCAACTTTTGCACTCACATTGCCTGTCACCATTTCTAAAATTTTCTCATGAATTTCAAAACTTCTCCCCCCAAGAACTACTCAACTGTGTCAATATTTTATGGGTTTGGTTTCTGTACATCAAATAGAGTTCAATTAAAACTAGCGAGGTCTTTATGAATAGGAGGCTGTGTGATTGGCTAAGCTGCTAAGTTGTATAATTTTATGGTTTGATAACATGATTGATTTTTAAGCCTTATGATACTCTTGATTGTTCGGTGTTAGATAAACCGTGATTTAAAGAGCATGAACACTGATAGGAAACAGACAAAACACCTGCAAAGTAACAATTTGCAGTAACTTATTTACTTTTAACAAAAGCTCTTCACAATCATGTTACAGCCCTAGGTATCAGAGATACATACATAAGACTCATTATGGGAGGCGGAAGCAACTTGTGCTGGGTTTAGTTTAGCTACTAAATAGTCTGAGGCTGTACCAGAAAGGGCCTGGAACCAGTTTCCCTAAAGCGAAAGTTAAAATTCTTCTCCTTTGCCGACAAATCTGAACAAGTCAGCTGTCATTGTCTGGCAGACCCTAGTGCCACAGTAACTGGAGTGAATCCTGTATGATTTGCTTTGGCTTACAAGAAAAGTTGTGAAAGAGTTGGGCACTGTTTTACACACTTCCTCTATTAAACTCTTCTGGTATTTACAAAGAAAAAACAGCTGGTTTCAATCACTATTGCACTAAAATCAGCCCTGCACTTGAATGGAGGCCCTTAACATAAAAGAACAGGAAAAAAGCCATGAAGCACAGTGTATTAAAGTACTAGTCCTTCAACATTCGATAACTCAAAATTTGGTCTAGGCAACAAGAGAAAAAAGGTATTTTAGTCTTGTTTCAATTCCTAAATGGACATTTTCCTGCTTCACAGAAGCAAATTCAGCACAATTGGCAGCTTATACACAGGAAATGCCCAAAATGAAACAGCATGGGATGACGGAAGCAGAGCTGGAAAAGCAGAATACAGCAGGTCAAGATTATGGGCCACTGGCAGAATTTGGAGACTAAGAGGGCAGGCGGGGAAGAGACGGAGTTTAAATAACCTGTCCACATTAAACTGGCACAGTGGCCAGCACAAGCAGCCCCATGCTTCCATGGGCATGAACAACATATCCTAAAAAGTAAAAGCAATGACAGCTTGTCTTCAAGTCTTTGTCAAAGTTATGTACCAAGGTATCTCCTGCTAGTGATGTTTTCAGTGTACATAAACCTAACACTAGAACAGATCTCAGCATGAATCCACTGTGTTCCCCACTGTACTCCTACACTTCCTAGCTGACATTAGTACTCTGAGAAAAGGCAGACAGCTTGTGTTCAACCAAGCGAAAGAAGCTGATCTGCACTGATGCTCTGAGGCAGCTACACAGATGCATCAGTTGTTCCTGGATTTGAGGCATATCAATACTGTATTGAAGCAAGACCACGTGATACCGATCTGCAGCAGTGTTTTTGTTGTGTATGTGACCTCAACTTGTGTACAGAGACAAAATGTCTATTTTTATTTAATTAAAATAGGAATAGCTACTCACTTGGCTACAGCCAACAGGACGTGAGGGTCGTGCTCACACTTCTTCAAGGCATCCACACTTTTGGTCTTTCGCTGTGGTCTTGCCTCAAGGAAAATTGCTTCTGACCATAGGATTCCTAAAAACCAAATAGGAAGATTCCAATTTTTGTTAAATCACAGATTAAAAGGCCACATTACCAAGAATAACGAGTATGATAGAAGCTTAAATCCAGAATGGAGTGTCTTTACTGTCTCAGACTTTCAGGCCAGAAGGGACCATCATGATGATCTAGTCTGACCTCCTGCATACGGCAGGCCACAGAACCTCACCCACCCACTCCTGTAGTAGGCCCATAACTTCTGGCTGAGTTACTGAAGTCCTCAAATCTTGATTTAAAGACTTCAAGATACAGAGAATCCACCACTTACTCTAGTTCAAAACAGCCAATGACCCATGCGTCTCACTCTGAAGAGGAAGGCAAACTCCCTCAGGGTCTCTGCCAATCTGACCTGGGGAAAAATTATTTCCCAACCCACATATGGCAATCAATGAAACACTGAGCATGTGGGCAAGAACCACCTGCCAGACACCTGGGAAAAAATTCTTTTTAACTCAGAGCCCTCCCCCTCTAGTGTCCCATCTCTGGCCAGTGGAGATATTTGCTAATAGCAGTCAGGGATGGGCCATAGGCCTTTGTAGGCAATCACACCATCCCCTCCATAAATTTAGCAAGCTCAGTCTTAAAATAAGTTAGGTTTTTTGCCCCTACTACTCCCCTTGGAAGACTGTTCCAAAACTTCACTTTTCTGATGGTTAGAAACCTTCATCTAATTTCAAGCCTAAACTTATTGATGGCCAGTTTATATTCATTTGTTCTAGTGCCAATGTTGTCCCTTAACTTAAATAATTCCTCTCCTTGCCTGGTGTTTATCCCCCTGATGTATTTATAGAGATCAATCATATCTCCCCCTCTACTTCGTTTTGTTAGGCTCAACAAGCCAAGCTCCTTAAGTCTCCTCTTGTAAGATAGGTTATCCATTCCTCTGATCATTTTAGTAGCCCTTCTCTGCACCTGTTCCAGTTTGAATTTGTCTTTCTTAAAGACAGGAGACCAGAACTGCACACACTATTCCAGATGAGATCTCGCCAGTGTCTTGTATAATGGTAACAACACTTCCCCATCTCTCCTAGAAATACCTTGCCAGATGCATCCTAGGATTGCATTAGCCTCTTTCACAGCCGCATCATATTGGTGCTTCATAGTCATCCTGTGATGAACCAACCTAATGCTCAAATAGCTCTTACCAAAACTCACTAACTTTGTACTGAATGTTTCTTTATTTTGTGCTCTGCAGTATCAGCTGCTATTCCCTGAGTACTGAGACTCCAGCTTTGAAGAGTTTCCACAATACACACTCTTAGCTTTCCATTTTTTTTGGTACTTCATACACTAGGTATGTGCCGGTCCCAAAGACTTTCAGCTGAGACCACCACACAATGGGAACAGTGCAATATAGAACTATCCTCAAACCTCTTCTGGAGACCCTGCATCATGCAACACACGATTGGTGTTATGTGGTGGCCATTGGCCATTTATGGATGCATCTGTAAGCAATGTTTGAACACGGTTATCCCACAAGTGCAGGTAAATGTTTTAATTGTACAGACAAATCACATGCATTTGCCTACATACTAATTCAATTAATTCATGAGTGCCAAAAGGTGGGATACACTCATCAGCTTTCCAGTGGTTAGCATGAAGGGATAAACGGTCTGATGAAACTTTCCACAGTTCTCTTCATGCACACAGTATATTTCCCAACACCACTGCCAACAAATTATTAGAAGCAAAGCTAAAATGCCTTGAAAATATATACATTTCTAGTAGTCTGCTATGAAGGGGGCACTTAGTATGAAAATAATAGACCACACTAAGTCATTATTGGCAGATTGGCGGTAGCTAAACTTGAACCTGGTCTATACTACAAAGTTTTGCCAGCAGAGTTGTTGGCTAGGAGTCCGGGGGAGGGTGGAAATCACACCCCATAGCCAACACAGTTATGCCACCAACACCCTGGTGTAGATGCAACGATGCTGACAGAAGAATGAGCTGGAGCAGCTATGCCTGCAGAAGAAGAACTTCTGCCAGCTTATACTGCATCTGCCCTAGAGAGCTCTGCATCTGCACTAGAGAGACAAGCCCATAGTGAACAACCCGGACCAAAAAGGTAACCAAATCTCTCAGATAGGCAGGAGTGAAATTGTTGAGTATGTAATTTTAATTGTACGGGACACACTACATCTATCTCTTCAAAGTGAATATGACAGGTAATTACCCTCAGGAGGAAAAACATTAAGAAGCTATAAAACATACCACCTAGAAGTAGTTGGAAGAGTTTGATGAAGAACGCTGAAGTCCTCCCAATGATCCTTACTGTACACTGCTGCCAAACAGGCCAATTACAGGAGGCCCAGAAAAACTGCTCTAAATGCCCACAGAACTTTAAGGTTACACATCCCCAGAGAATTTTTCTTTCATTGCCAAAAGCTGAAAAGGAAATCTGCTCAAAGGAGCATGAAATCTTCTGGTTCACATGTCAGCCAGCCACACCTGTGGAACACTCTCAATCTATGAAAATCTTTAGAAGTCTTACATCTGTCAGGATTCCATCAGGTGGTTCAGAGCAATAGCTTCCTGTAAGTGGTAGCCATGTATGCATCATAGGTAAGGATACGATTCTGTCACGGATATTTTTAGTGAAAGTCATGGACAGGTCACAGGCAATAAACAAAAATTCATGGAAGCACTGACCTGTCCCTGACTTTTACTCAAAACATCCCTGACAAAATGGGGAGGGAGGAGGGTCCAGCACTCTGCCCCCCTGCCTGGGAGCTGCAGGGCCGTTGGGGGTGAGGGGAAGGGTTCAAGCGGTGGCAGTTGGGGAGCTGTGGGGGGGCCCGTCAGCAGTAGTGGCCAGGGAGCTCTGGGGTCCCCGTGGTGGCTGGGAGCTGCGGGGGGGCCCACCGCCATCCACGAGGCTCGGCTGCTGAGGCAGTCCCCTGCTGCTTGCAGCAATTGGTCAACTGCAGGGCCCCCAATGTCACGGAGACTCTGGAAGTCATGGATTCTGTGACTTCCACGACCGCTGTGACATAATCGTAGCCTTAACCGTGTGTGTGTGTATATACACACACACACACACTCTCTCTCTCTCTCTCTCTCTCTAACTTTGTTCTGATTTCACTGATCGTTTAGAGCAAGAATTTTCCCTTTGTCTCTTTCAGGGCTTCCCTTTACTTGCAGGGTATATTTGTACCAGTGTAGAAAAGTCCATGACCTGACCATGTGTTTTATGACTATTGTGGTATTCCACAACAGGGGGAAAAAAAGATCCTTAAAATAAAAAGCTTTTCTTCCTCAAGATTATTTACCTATGTAGTTGCTACAGGGCTGTTATACAATTGTGACTAGGAAGAGAACTCAGCAATCATGAATGGCAGGGAAGGAGGTTCAGGACGAAATACTTCTATGTGGTTCATGCTACAAAAATGTTCAGAAACTCTTGACCTAGTGGGAGGGTGGGAGTCAGAACACTTGCATTCTAGTCCTGGCTCCAACACCGATCTGCTGTGTTATCCTTAGCAAGTGCACACAATTAGTTTTCCCCATCTATAAAATGGAGATAGTATTTATCTATCCCATGGAAGTGTTGTGAAGGTGCCGACAAGCTACGATATAAGGAATTCTTATGAGTGCACATCTCGTAATGGAAGATGCAAAGAAATCTCATAATTTTTCCACTAAATCATACCCTGCTGAATAGTTCTACTGCACAAATGATCTCTGTTAACCCAGAGTGCTTTCATTCAATCCCAGAACTTATCACCTCTTTTAAACAGGAGACATCAGTTTAGTTCTCAGAGGAAAAAAAAGTTACCCATGTCCAAGATACTCTCTCAGGAAACCAGGAACCACAAACTGGACACAGGCCTGATATCACAATCCAAGCAACACTGCAGAAAAACTGAACCACCTGTGAACAATCCATGCCCTTTTCTTCAGGCAAGAGTCAAGACCTCTAACAGATCTGCAACACTTCTTCTGAAGAAGGAAATTACCACCTCCTACAGCATATCATAATCTGACCGGTACATAAGATGACATGTCTAGTAGAAACATCTTAGAGAGATGAGGAACCCTCTTATCCACCAAGCAAAAATAACTGGATTTCAGAAAAATCAGCTCCTCCTTACCTGAGTTGGGACATTCCTGCAATGCCTTGGCCATCAGCGTATTAGCAATGTTCTTTAGTCCAGCTCTGTATTCTAATCGCACGGACTCTAACCTGGTGTGGAAAAGATAGCATTGTCAACATCTCAATTCAGTATCTAAGAAAGCAGGAGCCCACCAGTGAGACATTTCATTTGAAGGACATGGGATTTGTTAAGAACACATCTACCAGTGCTCTCTGCACAGCTTCCAGGAGACTAATTTTGCTCACTCTCATAAGCTCATTGGGCTAAATGTGTTCAGTAGGAAATCATGGAAGAATCAATGACTATTATAATTTTTCCGTCCCCTGGGTTAAGAGACAATTGTGACCTTTATTTTATAACTGTCATCTTAGATAAAAACATTTAGAGGAGACTGAATTAACATGGAAAAGGAAAGACCTGGTTTCAGAACGTTAGTTTAAATTAATCTACAGTTTCCATTAAAAGAAAACAGCTGGCAACCAACTGCATTCCCCAAACAAGTAACATGATGGCAGCTGTGTCCTAGAAGAGCCCCCCAGAGGACTGCAGGTATTCAGAAGGGAATTGTTGTCCCCAAAGCAAAAGAGTGAAATACCCAGGATTTCCTTCTGGCTATATGCGATAATTTGGATAGAGAATCCATGCTTGGATGGCAGGAGGTTGGGGAAGGGTGAAAGGTGGTCAGCATAAAAAATACATTGCCCTTATTGTTCATGTGTACTCAGTTCAGCTCTACACTACTCACCAGAGGTCTGGATTCTTTGGATTCTTCAAGCGAGACTTCTCCAAGATGGCTCTTGCTCTGGTCAGTTGCCCAACTTTCTCCTCCAGCCTGGACAGCAAGAGCCACAGGGGCGTGGAATGGGGGCACTTCTTCAACTGTTTAAAAGAAAGCAAACAAACCATGGTTTGGGGCAACAGGGAGAGATGACAATGGGGAGTTTATAGAATTGACTACTTTTTATGCCAAAGCTGCAGAGCAACTTCCAGAGAAGCGAATCCTTAGTGAAACTCTGAAGTATGGGGAGAAGGGGGAAATGTGAGTCACTGGTGTCACTTGATATTTTTCACAGCCTTTCTGGTGAGTTTTATGATAGGAATCCCTGTGAAAAATAATTTTTTGTCTTGTCTCTTGAAGTTCCAGGGGAAAAAAAGGGCAATGCACTGTATATTACTGAGCTGCCTCATGGGTGTATTCAAAATCTGTGTCGCCTTGAGATGGAACATAAAGTGCTGCATCAGCAGAGGAGAACATGGCATCCAAATTTAGGTTTCCTTTGACTTTAAGGGACTTTAGGCCACTTTTAGCCTCCAATTACTAACATGTCTCCAAGTCAGTTTCATGGCTAATTTTAAGAGCATTCACTCTCTTATTCCACATCACTCCCAAGACGTGCCCCAAATATATTTGGGGTATATGGCAGCATGCACCTTTTTGGTGGCTAATGAATCTCTTTGGACTACATAAGCTCTCTCCTTGCACTTTGTTCCTCATAAAACCTACCAACGGGTACTTTTTTTGCTTTGGTAGCCATTAGAATATTGAATAGAAAAAGTAAATATTTTAAAGGGGAGCTTGAATTCCCCCTCCCCCCAATCAAGAACAAGCATATGGCCAGCTTCCTCTTAACATTGTCAATACAACTGAAAGAATAGGTAACTCGGTTATAGCATAACCATAGTCAATCTACTTGGATGTGTGGTTTGATGTTTATACTACAGAGCATGAATGTGTGGCGAAGAAGAGATTAGCCTCTCATTTTACACAGACAAATCTGAATGCACCAAATACATGTAACTTGGAAGGATCTTGGAATGAATATTACTCTAGTGGAGGATAAATTCTATCCAGAGACTCTGGTTTAGATGTTCATACTTTGCTCAACCTCTTCACCTAGCTATTCCTATGTGATCATTCTACCATTTTAGCAAGATGTCAGCATCCAGCCTACCAGTTTGCCAGGGACAGATTCCTACAAGTTATGGCTTTTGCTTTGAGGAAGACAGTCAATACACAATTTCCTCATACTGGAGGCATGAAAGCAGAGATGGAATCATATCCATTCTTACCCCTTGATTATAGGCTTCCCGAGCTTTTTCTATTAGCTCATCTTGCTCCTCGATCTGCCCTTTCATCATCCACAGCTTGGGGAAGTCTTCATAGTGCTTCAGGGCTTCCTCACAGAGTTCCTGGGCAGCAGCAATGTTCCCAAGCACCCATTCCAATTTCACTGATTTCATAAAGACCTAACACCAGACAAGAAGGTACTTTATCATTAGCAGTTATTGATCCAGTAACATATCAATGCAGTGGATTCCTTGTTCCACAAACATACAGCTATTACATTAGCAGACTAGGAACAGACTTCTGAAAACAGGAAAATTAAGGCTAAAAAAATTCTGGAAGTCAGCAACAGCTAGAGATCAACACAAAAGTTATCCAGGAGCTGGAACAACATGATCAAACTTAACCTTTGCCGCAACTATAAGCAGAGTGCATATAAGTGATATTAAAGAAGTATTCCAGGCACAAATATTTAGGCAGTAGAAGAGCATATGAACATGAGTTTGCTCACCGGCTTTCCTACCACACCCCACTTTCCTTTACCAGGTCTCTACCACAGTTGTAAATGTGGCTCCCAGGACCTCTTTCCCTCCTTCCCCACACTCCAAAGCTCTGAACTAGAAGGCTAAGGACTGCCACATACTGCTTGCAATTCTTTGCTTTACCATTTAGAAGGGCCATTGTTGAGAGGTAATGTGCTTCTTGCTGGTCCAGATTGTGAAAGACTAAAACCAAAAATCAAATACAGACTGCAAGACATTTAGATACTATTAGCTTCCCACATCTTTGAACACCCCCAATAGCCCACGCAAGGAGCAACAGCATCGAATCTGACATACGAAAGTTTCACAACCCTGACTGCCAGGTAGAGAGGAATGTTGAAAAGATCAAGGATGAGGGGTAAATTTTTTAAATTAAATTTTGCTTTACTTGCCCTATTACAAAGACTAGATCTATTTTCTTTGAGGGGTGCGGTGGGAGGCTGTTTTAAAATGGCCCAGTTGAAAATTGGCAAAATAACTTCTGCCTACACATAATATTGCTAGCTAAATCCTACGGATTGACACACCAGTGTAGTTTTATATCACAAACCAGAAGAGTCTGGCCTTTTAGATAACATGCCTGTACTAGGAACTCAAAAAAATATGCATTAGAAAGTCTTCCCTACAAATAGGATAGTTTCATTTTTAAACGTGAGAAATGAAATGCAAGACATGCTTTATGTAACATGTCTATTACATAAACTGTCCACTGTAACTGGGAATTTCTTGACCTTTGCCATCTGTGTAACATTCTAAAGTTTTATTTGATCCTAGTCTTTTTTCTCCATAATACGTTTACTTCATGTTGCAATGCGCTGGGGAAGCACTTTAACAAATCACTCATGTCCCGGCAAAGCACAAATAGCAGGATGCCATCTGCCAAGTCTCTGGGGCCAGGAAAGTGAAGGAACTTCCTCTTCTTCCCACCCCTCTCCCCCACATCAGAAGAAGACTGTCGTTCCACCCATCACATGTTCTTACTCTGGCTGTGGGGGCACTGCTACGCGCTTTTGCCAGTAATCTCCTCGCTCTTTCATATTCGTTGTTTTCAGACTCCAGCTTCACAGCAGCCAGCCAGATCTCTTCACTGTTGGGATTGGCCTACGAGAACAGAGTGAAATATATACTCTGATTCATCAGAAGATTTAATCCTTTGTTTGGTTCAGATTAAAACTGTAATCAGGCCCTTGTCAATCTGCACCAGGATTCTTTCAGCTCAAGCTCTTCCCAATCATCTATGGCCTTTTAAGGTTACAAAGAGTTCTCCCAAACAGACCCACAATCCAAGGATCTACGCCAGTTTAGGAATTGGACGTTTAATTTCTAAACTGCACAGAAGAGTTGGTCCTTGAACCTTCTTCTGAACCACCAATTACAGTGAAAAGATTATAACGCTGACGCAGGGACTTTTTTTTTATTACCCCTGAACACAGTGCCTGGCAAAATGAACCCTTGATCCCTGACTGGGGTCTGTAAGTGCTCCTGCAATACAAAATAACTTCAGGGCATCAATGTTGGAAAAGGTTCAGAGCTCTAAGAACAATTAAAAATTCCAAGAACCTAGCTGTGGAATCAAAAATCAGTCACCTCCAGTAAGAACAAGTCTCTGCTGTCATTCAGTTTTACTACCACTCTGCTCTGGAGGCCCCACTCTCCTCAGCATCAGCACTATGGAGCTCCCCACTCCTTTCAGTGTCTAGAAGATAATTTCCTTCATTATGCAGTAGGCTGACTATATTGGTCCAGGCTACAGACAATTACAGGGGGCAAATAGGAGGGCACTGCACTATCTGTGGGTATGATCCTGGTTCTGGAACCCAAACCTGTACATTTCAATGAATGGAGGAAGTAGACTAATTCATCCAGAGGAACCTGCTGATAGTGGGGAGACTGCTAATCGGAGAAACTGGGCTGGGAGTGGCAATTTTGAAAGGGTTGCAGTCTACTGGGTTCCTTCCAGCCTGTTTCTCTTTTCTATCTGGGAAACACAGAAACAAAAAGGAATGTGAGTTTTGCCATTTTGAAAGGCTAACTTTGCTGCTGCGGGAGCTCAGAGCCCTCTCTAGAAAGGACCTACTCACTTGCTTTGCTCTGTTCCACCCTGGCAGTAATTAATTTATGCATCTGTCAAGTGCTCAAGTCTGTTAAATGAAGGCTACACCCACCTGGAAAGCCAGGGCCAAAATGCTTCTGGCTGCAGGCACATCTCCAGCCAGCCACTTTGATTTGGCTCCCATGAGCCACAGCACTTCTGCTTTAGGACAGTGAGCCACCGCTCTCTGCAAGAGAGCCTCCAGCGATTCCCTGAAACGAGAAAATGTGAGCTACGATAACTCGAAGGCACAGCTATAAAGCTGAAGTGCCAGACCCTACTTCAATTATTACTCGATGTTATAAATAGTTATTGTTGCAAAGTCCAATGCTGTAAACTCTGATAAATCATGTCATAAGGAGAAGGGGATGGGTTCTTTTTCCATGAAGTTTCTAAAATCAACTTCTGAAAAGGGCTCGACAAAAAATGAATCGTTGTTAAGACACCATCATTTGAAGCAAGGGTTTATGGAGAGACCTCATATACAGCTTGTGTGTCTTGGAAAGTGCTGTTCAGCCCAACAGTAAACCGTACTACATATGGGGGCAACTGACGAAGAAGTCTTTTCCAGCAGTATCAGCTGAAGTAGCCTGGATCACACTGATAAGAAGTTATGTTTTCAGTAGAGTAAAAGTTTATATTACAAGTGAAATGCGGGGGTAAAAGTCAGTCACCACGAGGAAACTTGAAAGGCAACTGACAGCAGTGGAGGAAAAAACAAACAAATGTGCTGAGAAAGCACTCAAACATTAAAAGTTAAGTCTCAGATCCCGCAATCAGTTACATCTGAGTAGTCTCATTGGCTTTAATGGGATTACTTGCGAGTGTGTATGTGTTTGTAGGATTGTGGCCACAGGCCCTTACAAGTTTAGCCCCTCTTCCAAGCTTTCTAAGGAGAAAATATTAGATGCATGTGACACAGCACAAGCTTTAGATATACTATCTGCAGTGGCTTTTCTTTTCTTTTTAAATTTAAGTTCAAGAGTGATCTTAATCAGAACAGTTATCTGATACAAATTAGCAAACTTTGTAATTAAAACCTGACGGAGGGCCTCCCTGCACACACACTGGCTCACTGACCACCCAGTGTACTTGGAGAAGTTTAAATGAAACACATGCTAGATTTCTAAGTGACTTACCATCCTACATTCCCACCATTTCTCAGATGTCCCATTCCCAAACAGTTTAACACCACGTCCATATCATTCCCACATACCAGGTAGCCCCAATCACCAAGAGGATTTTTAATGACTTCACACCAGTATTATGTGCTGTCTACCACCATAAGAAATTAAACTCATCTCTGCATACAATTCCAATGGGTTTTCATCAGCTCAGAGACTTTCTAAATCCTGTTATTCAATAGTTTGTGGTTAATTTATTAGCTTCTTTGCTTACAATAACCCCAACCCACACACTTTAGAACTGTAAGAACACCCTTTTGGTAGCGTGAGAAACATGCAGCATACGTACCTGGTTCCATGGTTCTTTTCAAAGTAGGCTGCTCGCAACCAAACACTTTTCTTGCTTGGGAAAACTTGTAAGGCATAAGCATAAATCGCCCGAGCACACTCTAGGGCATTGTGAGCAACACACTAGAGAAAAACAAAGGGAGGGGAGTAAATCAAAAGGGAGTCAGTAGAGGGCCTAGAGTATAAAGTGCAGGATAGAATGACGAACATATCAATGGTGACACAGAGCTCAAGGTTTTGCAAGAATTCCGGTGACTGGTATTTACCAAGACCATATATTAGCAACAGGACAAACATCTGAATAACAATCACTTAGCGGAAATTAAATATATACTGGATTCGGAATAATGTTTAACTCTAAATAAGGTGCAATGGTGGGATTCTCACAAGCACCAAGGAGTCTCAGGAACATGAATGCCATTGATTTTCAATTAGGCTTGTGCTCTTAAATCACTTAGGTGATTTTTAAAATCCAATGTTTTTAAAATTGGTCCTATATGCTTGCATATGCATTGCTTACCTACAGAACTCACTGGTGAGCATGATTACATGTGCACACATGGCTTTGTAGGCTCAATTCAAGGTTAACATATTGAAAATGTAGCTTTGGAAGTTTTATAAAAGTAATACTGGTAATTTAGTTATCAGTGCATATTCAGTCTGTCCAGACTGACAAAGAAATCCAGTTAGATTATGTAAACATTTGAGCTAGAATTTTCAGAGGAGCCTAAGGAAGTCTGCCACCTAATTTCCTTAGGTTCCTTTGAAAATTGCCATCTTGGCCTACAATATTTACTCCTATTACTGCAAAATTTCTGCGCAACTAGCAGTCTCTAGAACAGGAAGGTTGCTGCAACTAAAATTGAGAAGTGCTGACAGAACTCAGAGACAAGCTTGCACAGAGTCTGTTGGTATCTGGCCAGTAATATCAGCCCTTCGGTTTCATAAAAAACAGATCTACCTTCCCAATTGTCAGTCCGTTTCCCCTACTATAATTCAAAGAGAACAGAAAGGCCATAATCGGACATACACTATCTGCATCTTCCATCCAGGTATGTTTCCGATCTTCTTCTTCAATCCCAATCCCAATCACAGCTCGCATAATAGCCTGACACGTGGCCACACTCCCAGCTTTATCACACTCCTCAGCATCCTAGAGACAATGAGAGCAACACTAAGACAATCTGTTATTTCAGTCTGAAAAGCCAGCAAAGGAGACAGCACATTCTGTAGCATCCTTTGAGCAGGAGAAGACTGACAAAGCATGACCTCTCCAGCCTGGAAGGGTACTCTATTTCACAGATTCCCTTTGGACTGACCCAACTGTGGATTTTTCCAAAATAAAATGCTGAAAACTATGAAGGGAAGTGAGGGGAGAGAGCATGAGAAGATAAGAAACGTTCCAAGACAGACTGAGCCGTGAAACCTAACAAAAATCCTGTGTGAAATCCTGTGTGAAAACATACACAAATTGAGGATGGTGGCATCAGTGCTCATAACCTCAAAATTACTGATCTTCCTTTACATTTGGCTTGATTCTCAGATCTCAATGTTTAAATAAAACGCTGTCGGCCACCACCAAGTTAAGAAACATTTGGCACATTTATCAGAATTCACAGGAGAAAAGGTTTGTTTTAATATACACAACTCAAAAAAGGCTAAGCAGATTTTCTTGAAACCTGAAAAATAAATTCTGCTTCTCACAGGACATCCAGCATGGAAAATTCCAGCACTACAGAAATCTGAGGAGGAGGACAGCAGGTTTATAATGGAATTTTAATTTCAACCCTCATTAGATTGGTTCCTATTGCTATAAATGAAGTTGTATCTGGTTTAAATGATAATGGGAATGGTAGTTTTATAATTCAAAGATATAGTTTCCTTACTGAAATTCTTTTGAGTGGTGTGCCAATTGTGCAATGCACAGGTGAAGAAAAGCTCTGTGTAGCTCAAAAGCTTGTCTCTTTCACCAACAGAAGTTGATCCAATAAAATAGATTACCTCACCCACCTGGTCTTAGTGCATATATGAGATTAAAGTTAACAGGGTAGGCTCAGACACTGCCTTACTTGAATTTTAGTTTGCATTCAGAACAAGAGCGTAGCATATGAAAACACTTTGCTGCCTTCATGCACTCCACCAAGTGCTTTAGGCCAATAAAATAAGTTATTTTAAAATAATTTTCTGCCTTTCAAGTACAATTTTTTAAACAGAAGGATTAGAATATTAAGCCAATTGAGAGGTACATTACAGAGGCTATTGCCAATCCAGGGGCTTTGCAGGCATTATTGTTATCCAAAACATTCAGATATGGACACTGCACAAAATCGCTCCCCTACTTTTTGCTCTCCACATGCAATCAATTACACCCATTTCTTGTGATGTGTTGTTGGAAAAGGTCTCCTTTTGGTGAGTAGAGGGCTCTTAAACCAATAAATCCAGGTGTAGGTAATACACAAAAGCACAGCTGGAGGCTTGTGCCCCCAACATCCCCATACAGCAGCTGCTTGAAGTAGCACGGTTTAAAAAATAAAAAATAATAAAAAAAAAAAAGATGTAAATCTGACTACAGTAAAGTACATTCTCCAGCTTGATTGCATGTTACTCCCAGACATACCACTTAATCATGGCACTAGCCTGGTTCCTTCCAGCTCAGATAGTTACTGATCAGAAGTGACTCAGACATGGCTCACGAAAGATCATGCTCAAATAAATTGGTTAGTCTCTAAGGTGCCACAAGTACTCCTTTTCTTTTTTCAGACATGGACACTGGTTTATATCAGAAATGTTAAGTTCCATATTATTTAGCATCAGTAGACTTCAGAGCGGGAAGAGAATGAATAATCTGAAATGTGACTGTAGTTCAATACTAGGATGCACAGAAGGGTTTTTTAAAAAAGGGAACACACACAAGTACCTGGATCCACTGCTCCCTGTTGATTTCTACCCCATTTGCCCTGAGGGACGTGATAGCTCTGTCAATGATTTTCTCCACCATCTGAGTGTTTCCATTGGCTTCCTCCAGTTTGGCAGCAGTTATCCAAATGTGACGGTCTGTTGGAATGTTCTCACGGGCTTTGTTTAAGACTTTGCGAGCATTCTCGTATGTCTCCAGCCTTGCCAGAGCAAGCCAGAGCTGGACAGCAACAACAAATTATATATTAAAACAAGGAGACGACAACACTTTATACAGCAGTATCTGCCCAGTCAACAGGAGAGAGAGAGAGAAGACTTTGGTAGATTCTCCCCATCCCACATTGTAGCTAGGCTGCAAGATGCCAATATATAAGTAATAAAATAATCAGCGTTTACCACTGGCCTTGAAAATTCAATACCTCTTATTCCAAATGTGTGAATATGTTGTCTCTGTTGGACTTCTGCAGTAATATCTTCTGTTGTGCTGTCAGTTGGATTTATAGCTCAATATATAGTTCAATGTTTTTAAAGTGAATAAAACAGTGGCCTAAGTAATGTGTGTGTGTGTTTGTGCAATTATCATAAATGCATGTGCAAATTAGGTAACTGTGCAAGCAAATATGCCTAACTAGCCATTTATGGGTAGAATTACCCAATTTACATGTCAATTACAGTAACAAGTACCCAACAAAATGAGGTGTAAAAACATGCTGAAAACCACCACCTGAGGCGTGCAAATTAACCCAGAAAGATACTGCCAGACCTGTCTTGCTGGTCAGTTAAAATGCCTGGTAAATCCACACATTGCACTTTACTGTCAACTTTGTTTTTCAAACCTTGTAAACATCAGATCCTTTCTATAGGAACATCCTTAACCTGTAGCAGAGAGAGATTTGTTGACTTACTTCCACACTGGTTGGGCAGCATTCCACTGCTCGGCTCAGCATTATCCTAGCATCTTCAGGTTCTTCTAACTCCACTGCTGCCTTCCACAAGCGTACTGAGTTCGGAACATGCTCAAGGGCTAGTAAGGTGAAATAATAATATGAATCTTGGTAAAGAGAGAGAATGCTGTACTGGCAATAATCACTTCTGCAAATATAGCTATCCCTTTTCTTTCATAGAAGTAGTCAAAAAAAAATCATTAAAAGTTTTGCTCACTGAAAAATAAAAGTGGAGTTGGAGGGGAAGAAAAAGTACTGTTTGTCCAAACCAGAAGGTCCTCTTGTTTCTCTTCAGCCAGTACAAGAGATGGAATTGGAGCAAAATCTAGCCTGAAATTCCACAGGCTGCAGAAGTCTTAACTGGTAACATCTGTTAATTCTTTCAGAAACTGCTTCAACAGTTGTCAGAACACAAAATCAGGAAAGCAAGGAAGCCATAAAGCACTGTTTCCCCAATTCAAGCCAAACAAAAGTGATTTTTAGACAACTGTTGTGCAAGTTAAAGGCTTTTCCATTTAATCTTGGCTGTGCCCAGTTTGAGATTTTAGACCTGTTAGATATTACAGGTCTAAATAGGGTTCAAATCAATTTTAGAACATTATGACAAATGTTTTAGCTCCTTAGGACAGGCATTTTGTTACTGCGTCTTTCACTCAGATATAAAAAGAAGCACGCAGGGATTAATTCTGACAAAGACAGATATGACAGAGGGTGTTCTATATTTTATTTACAATCTCTCGCTCCTGAAGTTGGATTAATGTACCAGACATATATTACTCCTCCTCCTCCATCCAAACAAATCTTATCCACTACAGCATGAAACCCACAGCGTCCTAAACCCTCCTTGTCTCTGCCATATAGACATCTTGGTGTGTGAGCATATGCAAAACACCTTAACATTGAAAGTTCCTATAAAAGAGTCATGCATCCCAGAGAGTATAGATTTTATTCAATAATAAATTTGTTCACCAGTACATCATGCATTAGACACCATCGTGTAATAGGAAGAGAGCCTGAGATACAAGTCCTCGTATTAGAGGCCTGGTATGAGACTTGAGCGAAAGTAGTGGGCACCTAAACCTGGCCGGGCACCTTTGCACCTTCACGGATCTTGCGGTCATTGGGTGATTTGCTTGAGGTCTGCTGTGCTGGCTGTCTACGCAGAGCTGGGACAGCACACAGGGAGATCACACACACGCGGCCAAACATCTAACAACACATCCTAATTGTCAAAACCATCCCTCAACAATTAAGCTCTCTTTTAAGCATTTGCTGACAGTTTAATGGACAGTGGTTTAACTTTCCCCAAAGCGATCTATCAACATATTACCCAAAAATATATAAATTATGGTTTTGGAAGAGCTTTGAAAAAAAATGTTCCAGGCCAACACTAAAAATATACAAGCCACTAAATTCTAAGTGTCCTTTCAGTAAAGATTCCATTTAACCAAGAGCTTTTCAGCTTATTTTAGTCTTGTCCAAGCGGTTTTTATCCTTGATAGAAATGCATTCCCAGCAGATTTTCCTGGATGAAACATTAAACTTCAAAACAAAACTTTTCTCAGCTCACCTTTTGATACCTTGGAATTTAAAGTGACACTGTGAACTTAAGAAAAAAAAAATCAAACTTTTTTTTAAAATCTTTTCTTACTACAAGCAACACCAAAAGATAACAACAACAGAATATTTCTCTACTTTTCAGGTGTTTTTTATTTGATGCACTTCGTGTACATTCAGTTTCATTGTTTTGCCTCTCTGGTTAGTCTTTTCCATGCTTATATGGGAATGTTATAGCAACGGGGAAGAGAAACAGTTTTAAAACAGGAAAACGTGATTGTAAAACCACAAAAAAACTGAAAGATGATTCCAAGGCAAGTGTAACATCTGAAATTACTTTTAAACTCAGTTTTTGAAGTTGAGCAGGTTTCAAGTTAAAGGTGTCCCTTTAATTGTTCCAAAAAAGGTCCAGAGAAGACAAAGATTGTTATCCCGAGCTTCTCTCAGACTCAAAACCAGTGGGAAATACATATAGAAAATTATTATGGTATTCTGACTAGCTGGACGTTAACTGTTCTTCATCAAGTTTATAGTGGCAGGAGCTTTTCTTAAAGTATTCTAAATGAGTAATGTGAGCCTCTGATAGCTTTAAGTGCTACTTGGCAGGAAAGAGCATTAATTTCTACACCTCAAAATGGATTCTAGCACTCAGCTTGCTGCCTCACTAGAGACGATAAAAGCATTAGAAGCTCTAGAGTGTTTGCTGGGTGATAGGATCATACAACCCACAGAAACAAAAGAGAAGCACATTACAGGATCATATTTCAGTGCTGTTACTTGGCACTTAGCCCTGATTATTTTCTGGTAAATACTGGTTAAAATCACCAGTCCTCACATGATTCCTGATCCAAATACCTCCAGGCATCAATTTTGTGCTGCACCATAGGAAGCAGTAGCCTAGGAACACCATGAAGCTGATAGTAACGTGTGGAAATTAGAAGCAGCATGATAAACTTGTATTCTTTTCCACCTACATAAACAGCTATACACCAAACTTTTTACCAGATAATATTCTGAACTGAAAACTAAAAGCTTCTCACAGAACATACAAACTCTCTAATAATTTAAACATCAGACGGAAAAAAATAACTTGTGTACTTAACATGCTGTAAATCATTGTTATAATCCAGCTCACAAGTCAGATCCAGAAATCTATCACTTTCTCATATGACTAACATCTGTTTTTCTATTTAATACTTATTGCAACTCTTATAGGCACACACACACACAGTTTAATAGCAGCAGCTGTGCTTAGCAGCACATTGCAGAACAAATTCTTTTGCAGCATCTAACCCGTAATTAAAAAGCCACACACAAAATAAATATCTGAACTCTTGCAAGTTCCAGAACAACAGCTGCAACCCTGAAGTGCAAGTCTTTTATTCAAATGTTGGCAAGTACAACACAAGTGTCATTTCATCACAGATAACTAACTAAGTTGCAACAGTTAGGTAGGAGGTAATTTACTTCCCTTGGTCCTAATCCTTGCAGCAATCATACTAGATGCTATGCAGTCATTTAATACTGTGGATTGATGCATATTGAAGATCTACAAAAACATTAAATCCTTAACCTTCTCCCTAGACCTTTAGAACCCTGCAGTAACTCTGAGTGTTTGTTACAGAATTTAAATGCTAGGATTCAGCAGCTTGACAGGGAGGTAGTTTTAGTCTCTTCTGAAATGGGACTAGCAGATTGACTTCAAACAGCCAAAGAATTAATGCTGTGGTGCCATGGGCAAGACCTCTAATTTCAGCACACCAGGATGAATGGTCATGAGAGAGAAGTGCCAGCCATGCTGTTGTGTGCTAGTTAAGGAACAGGCATTATGAGTTTGAAGGAGGCAGTACACTTCAGATGGACGAGAGCTGTGATGGCAGCAGCATAAAAGACGCAAGCATTTGAGTAAATAATGTAGAGAAAAGCTATTTGTCATAGGAACATGGAAATGTCCATACTGGAGATCTATCCAATCCAATCTCCTGGATCCTCTGACCAGATGCCTCAGAGAAAAGTAGAATACCTCACCCCTTGTAAGCCTCTAATAGTTAGAGGCTGGCTTAAGTCCTGAAGCACAAGGTTTAATATCCCTTCCAAAGTTTTTGTTGTCAAAACTATAACTCTATATCCAATCCCATTTTGATCCTGTTAAGTTCTTAGCCTCAACAACTTCCTGTAGCAATGATTTCCACAGTTTAATCACACATAGTGTGAAAGAATATGTTCTTGCTGACGACATGAACAACAACATTTAAAACCCCAGGCCATGCCCTAAAGAGTTTGTGTTTTATTATATTTTTAGAAGAACGCTTGCAGGAAATTGAAGGGTTAGTTGTTATAACCCTGTAGAAGGTCTCACCTTTCCTAAGGACACGTTTCTTTGCTCGTATATCTGTCTCCAGTTCTGCTGCTCTGATATAAATCCGGACAGACTGTGGGAGGTGGCGGACTGCCTGGGCCACCACAGCCTTAGCCGTATCTCCAGGCTGCAGCCGGGCAGCTTCTAACCAAACATCTTCACTCTGTGGGTCAGCAAACAGTGAAACTGACACCCTTTCCATCGGCGCAAACAGTGGCAAAAGTTCCATAACACGTTTAAACCAGAGCTTTTGGATAAACACTGTTCCAGCTCCTCTGATAAGTTACAGGAGAGGTTATATTAATCTATACCAAGAAGCTTAATGGATGAAAATATGCTTTTAGTAAAAGAGCTAGCCATACTCTTTTCACAATTTTTTGGAATAATCAACAGGGAGGCAAAACAACTCTTACCTTGGGGCACATTTCTGTCCCCTTCATGATGAGGTTTCGAGCTACTTGCAGTTTGCCAGTGACCTCTTCCAGGCGGGCTGAAGCTATCCAAGCTGGTGGATGATGAGGGTTGGTCTCCCGCACAGATTTCAGAAGTAAACGAGCTTTCTTGATGTCACTGGTAAAGGAGAAAATACAAACAAAGCTTTTAGTAAGCTAAGGAACAGCTTTCCTTCACCAATAAGCTCCCCACACCCAGTTCCTCACAATCACACTCAGATGCACATTAACTCAGACCTCAGACATTTTTGCACACAGGTAAACACATTGTATACTACCACTATACCTTTGTGGAGAATATATTTTATGTAACTGAGGTCAATGTGAAGGTTGTGTATATTTAAGTGAGATTTAACCCATTTTGGCCAGATACATTAGAAATATAAACTTCCATTTACATGCAGAAGGGTGAACCATTAATAAATGCCAAACCACTTCACCCCAAACTAGACTTACTTGATATCTCCTCCATGTGTAGGTATCATAGAATTCAAGTCTGTCAGATATCCTTTTGGGTCTACCACAGTTTGGCCACTCACAGAGTCAGACACCTGGGAAAGTAAATCCAAAGCTGATGAAATTACCAGTCAGAGCACTACAGTTTGGGCAATGAAAAATACAGTAAGAGTGAAAACACACAAAAACTGTTCTCTCTTAATTTACATGGTCATCTGATATGAAAACCAAAATGGAGTAAACTGGAAAACTTTGCACCATCTTTACACAATTAAGCCATATTATCAGAGTTTAAGCAAACAGAGAGGGGAATTAAGAGGCTTAATCAAAAGCAGAAAAATGTATGCAAATGAGATTAGAAATTAAAGGGAAAGTTACTGAGGTAAAAAGATCCAGAAAGGGTGCTCCAAATGGCAGCTGCAGAGAAGACTGCTCCTTTACAAAGTTACTAGTTTTGGTACAGAAGCTGAGAGGGGAGGACTGAGTAGAGAAGAAAAACATCTGTGAAGCAGGATGGAGCCAGTCCACTGAGGATGCTTTTTAGCTAGACCCTGTTACAATCAGAAAATAGGAACTGAAACCAAGGCAATGCAATCAAACCTCTCTATACGTGAGAAACTAGGCAGAAATAGCCTGCACATGCTGTGTAGATATGTGTAACTATGACAGACTGAATTTCCATGTTCCCGCTGAATTCCGATCTTGAAATCTGGTGCACTTACTATGCAATGCCAATTACAGAAAAATATTTACATTTGATATTTGACACACATCACCAAAAGTTTAATGGTGTAGACTTACAAAAAAATCCCATTAATTTCTTCAGTGAGCTGATCACATTAGACATTAAGACCTTCAGTTTTGAGAAGTTAAGGGAATCTAATATGACCTGTCCTATTGACTGGGTTTCATTCAAGAGAATTGTCAAAGGCACGAGAACTTGCTGCAGGCACCAAAGCTGACAGTCACCCTAGCCATGAACTGTTATTTGTTAATATTACATATGCTCTAGTTTTATGTTTTAAAAAGTTGGCAAATGCATGAGAACTGTTGATTTTACAAGAAATGGCACTGGTACCAGCTTGCAATTAAAGATAACATGAAGCTGGCTTGCTTAGTTAATCCTTTCCTGGGATTTCCTTAAGAAATTTAGCTGAAGAGTAATGTAATTAAATATTTGATTTTACTGGGGAGAAGGGACAATTAGAGAAAAAGTTTTTGTAATGTTGTCTACAGAAACATCCCCATGATTATGTCTATAATAGGCATTTGCCTTTCATGCAGCTATTCATTCAACATTCTATGACTATGTAAAAACAAACATACTCTGTGTATGTATTCAATCATATCTGATGTTAATGATATGGTGCATTTTTTACCTCTGTGACAGCACTGTAGAACTAACACAGATACAGGAAAGGAAGACCGATTCTGTTCTCTCACCTGAATCAACAGGACTGTTAGTTAAGTTCCAAACATCTGGCCAAATTTTGCCTTTAGTTATACTGTGCAATCCCTCTCAGATAATAGGTTGGCCAAGCAGAACAAAAGGTGCAATGTAGCCTGACAAATCTTTAATATTTGCAAATATACACCACAGAGTCAAAAAGCACACAGCTTGACTCAGATCCCATGGGAGAGTGTAGTGCTGATAGTTAGAAATGCCATCTTTTCACTTCGGAAGCACAGGGAAATTTGCTCTTCAAATCACTGAAATAAATACAGAACTCCATGATACCATTTCAGAATAAGTGTTGTGTACTGAATGGTTCACTAATTAAGATAAGAGGAACAACCATCGCATCAAACTAAAAACTGACTCTGTAGGTCTGATGTTCATTTCTGCCATGACTGGCATGCTCAACTCCTCTGTGATGATCCAGAATGCAGACCCATCTCCCAGAGAATTCCTCTAGAACAGGCCTGTAGCTAAGGGCTGTAGGGTATTCTTTTAATTATTATTGCCCTGCTTTTCAATGTTTTTTTCACTATTTAATATCCCAAAAAGAATAAAACAATAGTTTTTCAAAACCAGGCTTCATTACAAAACAGGTACACCTTTCAGGGTTATGGTGTTCCTGTGCCCTTACCTGGCTCAGTCTCATATCCATCAGGGTATTCCTGGCCTGCCCAATCTTCCTCATATCTAGTTCACCTGTCCCAGGTGTCATTAGCCCAGGTGTCATTCCTCCTGGATATGGAGTGTTCAAACCCCCTGGATACGGAGTGTTCAGACCGCCAAATTGCTGCCAAAAAATGAGACATCATGTTAAGGTTTATGCTGAGATTTACAACAGAACTCAAGGGAGTTAGATGCTCAGCTCCTATGGAGTTTCAATAGGTGATAGATCAGGGGTGGGCAAACTACGGCCCATCAGACGTTTTAATCCGGCCCTCGAGCTCCCACCAGTGAGTGGGGTTGGGGACTTGCCTCGCTCTACCCACCCGGAACTCCCCAGCCCCTGACTCCCAATTCCCTTTATGAGAACCACCTTCTGGCACGCAGAGCCACACTGCGCAGGCGTGACTTCACTGCGCTGTTTCCAGGATTGGAATCCTGCCCCTACGCGGCGACAGCCCTCCCTCCCACCCCGCATGCAGCAGCGCGCCCAATCCCCTCCCAGTTTCCTATGACCCCACCCTCGAGACCCTCGAAACTACCCAAGGGCCGCACCCATCCCAGCTAGGGTGCCTCTGCCCGTGACTGGTACAACAGCCTTGGTGTCACTGCCAGCAGGGCCCCTAGGAGTCCCCGGTACCACCCTGTAGAGCCCCCCTCCCCAGTAACATCCCTTTTAGATCCCCCCATGCTAGACCCCCATCGAGTTCCCCTCCCCCACAGGGCATTCATGGCCCGCTATACAATTTCCATACCCAGATGCAGCCCTCAGGCCAGAAAGTTTGACCACCCCGTGCTAGATGTTTATGAGTTTGAAAATCTTTCCCATAGTACTGCCAGTACAAGTTGAACAATTGCCGCCAAGTCACAGTATGAACTGTGGTTCTTATACTGGGAGTTGAATAACTTCCTATAGACTATCAAGTGGTACTATTCAACAGTAAAACATGAGAACAGGTATGTTCTCAGATTTTTTTCATTAAGAGTCAAAAGATGATCATGACAATATTAACTGAAAGAATATTAGCAATAAAATCATGTAATCATTTGGTGTCAATTTAAGTCCAATAAGTTTTCTCTTCTATCAGCTGATCACAGTACTCTGCATCCATTTAAACAATTAATTATGATCCAAAAACTTCAACCATTGACCTGTCAACTGAAAGTGAAATGTCTTAATTCTAGAAGAAATTGAATACAGCAGCCACTAAGGGAAGTTTAGATTCCGCTACGTGTTACGTATTTGGAAAAGTTTCGGTCAATAAAAAATACAATGTTGGTTTACTGACCAAAATTAATTCTGGACATCCCTTAGCCAAACGGAGCTAAAACAAAAGGATTTTTAGAAGCTTCCGATGTTAAAACAAAAGGCTGTCTGATTATTCTTGCTCAGATTCTGCTCAGCTCCAGAGTTTGCCGACTAAAATAGAAGTTTCCAATAAGCCTGGGACTGCAACACACAGCAACCTCTTCTAAAGGCTCTCATACTAAAGAGGTCTTTCCATATGCTATTCACTTAAGAAAGGGTTATAAACCTAGTGCCTTGTCTTTATTTTAAATGGAATTGCAGGATGTGTTCTAGGCAAAGAATAAGGCACATTTCACAGCCAAGTACTTGTCTCTAGCTACTATTAAACATTTTCTCCAATTTACCATGAGTAAAGCGGTAACTTCTCCGTGTTTGTTTTCATGCTCACCGTTTGCCGGGGGTCCACAGAAGTGTGATTCTCCCCAGTCTGTAAGTGTTTAGCAAAGAAACTATCAGGAACAGGAGTCAGTTTCTCATAACGTGGGTTCCTCTGACGTTTGTTCCTAGCATCACCAACTTCTGGAATACTCAGCCACTCTTCCTCTGTGACTTCCGCTAGCTTCCTCTACACAAACAAAAGCTGTCACTACTAATTTTAGAAAATTCTGCTTTTAAAATTTACAATTTTTCTATTGTTTAGTGGACTCTCAATCCATTGGTTTCAGAGAATTCAGGGTCAACTGAGTCCCATTTTGAAATAAAAAGTCAACACTAAAGAATTTCAGTGCACAGGGGAGTTGTATACTTTTAATAGGAACCCTCTTTGTACAGACTGGGCTCTTGACCTGATATTTTTATACTTTTGCCTTGTTAATTGGTAGAAATTGTTTTTAAATTTTAACAGGGTGTTATAAATATGTAGTTTAATCTGACTAACTGCAATGTCCATCTTGAAAGCGTTGAGAGTCAGGACTGAAATTTTTCTTCCTCCACATCAGTTATGTCAATCCTGGACATTTTAATAAAGCACAGTTGCAACATAGCTTCTCAGCTGGGTGACCGGACCAACCAACTCTCAGGGTGCAGGGCTTGTTTATACTTGTGGAGCCAAAAAGATTGGATACCAAAATTTGTGTATATTTCAAAACCCTAATATGCCCATTTGGAATGGCAATGATCACATACACCTACAACTAAATGGCTGGTAAGTATTTAATCCTACCAGTCTTGAGAGTACATACACACACAAACTACCAATAATATTGATTTACTGTTAACGGCATATACCAACAGTACTCCGGTTTAAATCAATACTGACCAGTTAAAAAAAAAAAAAAAAAACAACCTGTGTCCCCAATCCAAAACCATTTGCTGAAAATCATACTACAAGACTTAAGACATTATCAGCCCCAAATTGGTTTCTGCATCACTAGCTACTACCTTCATACCCATTCTTGTCTATTATTCAATGGAAATCAGTTCTAGTCTTAAGGCAGGGGACATGCATAACATTCTTAACAAAATACTATAGAATAGGAACTGTGCAAATAAATGCCCAAAGTCACGTCCATCTCTTCACTCTTAAAATGGGCTATTTTCTTCATAATGTGTAGGACAGTTATCTCCTTACTTTTAAATCTGAGAACTGCTGCTGAATTTTGGGACGTTCCATACGGTACTTTTCAATCTCCTCTTTCTCCCGTTGTTCTCTAGAAAATAAAGAGTGCTGAAGCCAAGCTCACTGAAACTCTAAATCTAGTACCATTATTAAAGAAACCTGTTTGTCAGAGCTCTTAAGGCATAAGCCTGTATCAGAGAACTGTTAACATACTGCATATAGCAAGTTGAAGTTATTTATCTATTTACAGAAGAATATTAAATATCTAGTCAAATAAGACATATTTCAGGATCCTCAAGCAATAATACTATAGAATAAAAACTGAACTTTGGATCCAGGTTTAGTCTTAATCCCCAGCTCCCTATGGATCTGATAAAATACTCTGTTTTTAGTAACGTTTGTTAATAAACATACAAAACGTCCAGATTAGAAGACTTTTCTAACAATATCTCACTTGTTGTGTGATGCATTTAAGTTCAATCATATTAGTTTTGGATTAGCATCTCTCTAAATCACCAAACCTCAGCCACTTCAACCATATGCAAGAAAAGCTAGTCAATATTAGCATCTGTTCAAGGTGTCATGCAAAAAGCACTTCTGAAAATCAGACCCACCATCTCTCACATTGGCTACCCAAAATCAGTGGCTGCTTTTGAAAATTTTTCCTTTAGAGATTTGCCCAAGAACACAGATTGAGACAGTGGAAGAGCTGGAAACAAAAGTCACAAGTTCTGACTCCTAGACCCACTACGATCAGCAAATAATGCCTCTCTTGACAGTGCAATAATTATACCTTCTCTCTTTACGCCGTTCATCCATTCTCTTATCCAAAGCTGCATAAATAGCATCAGCTTCCTCATCGTCTTTTTCGTATGGACCACTTGAGAACAGGCTCCCAGCATAGCCGTTAAACTGAGAATTTTAAAAACAATAACTTCAGTTTAAAGATGCTATTATATATCTAGCACAGTTATCAACATCATTCAGGATAAGGAAAAGACCTCAGCAAGCCACTTCTAACAAGAGCATCCATCTAACACAACCCTAAATAAAAGCAACCCTTCCCTTGCCCATACTGTATGAATTTCAACAGCAAAACCTTTTAGTAAATAAAAATTCCCATAAGGTAAAACCATTTCCTTCAATTTTGCCTGGTTCAACTCAAGAGACTATACAGTCCAAATAAAGACAATGACACGTCAAAGGGCAACAAAGCTCAGATTTCACTTCTGGAGGCAGACGAAAGATGTATCCCACAAAGTACCGAGACTAATGTTTTATTTATAGATCCCTCTCAAGATACTCAGGGCATGATATGGACAATTAAACCATAACAGACAAACATCAAAACAAAAACCACAAACAACACTGTGGCATCTGTACAAACAAAACGTAGTGTTAAGTGACTCTACAAGGAACTCTGCCCTGGTCTCCTCTACTGTAGATCTGCCACGATTAAGGGGGTTGGGGTGTGCGTGTGTGCGCGCGCGCGCAGGGGTAAAGGGGAGCAGAATTATAGACACCTCCCTCAGCCAGGAGGAAAAAGCTAACAGGAATGCTACAGTTACATCACCTCATCATAATTGGTGTCATTCAGATCTTCATCATCATCATCAGCCTGGTTTTTCTTCATCTGGTCCCCAACAGTTCTCTTCCCTGGTGGAGCATGACGATCATCCACTGGGTCATTGGCATCTCGAGCTGGGCCAATATCAGAACGGGTGGTAAAACCCGTGGCACTATATTGAGAGACCGGTAGCCAGCATTTAGCCTAGTAGAAATAGTGCTACAATATACAGATGTCTGTTTTAATCACTCTGAAAGTGAGCCATTACAAACCTTAGAATCATAGGACTGGAAGGGCCTCGAGAGGTCATCTAGTCCAGGCCCCTGCACTCATGGCAGGACTAAGTATTATCTAGACCATTCTTGACGGGTGCTTGTCTAACCTGCTCTTAAAAATTTCCAATGATGAAGATTCCACAATCTCCCTAGGCAATTTATTCCAGTGCTCAACCACCCTGACAGTTGAGAAGTTTTTCCTAATGTCAAACCGAAACCTCTCTCGCTGCAATTTAAGCCCACTACTTCTTGTCCTAGCCTCAGCGGTTAAGAAGAACAATTTTTCTCCCTCCTCCTTGTAACAACCTTTTATGTACTTGAAAACTATCATCATGTCCCCTCTCAGTCTTCTCTTTTCCAGACTAACCAAATCCAATTTTTTCAATCTTCCTTCATAGCTCATGTTTTCTAGACCTTTAATCATTTTTGCTGCTCTTCTCTGGACTTTCTCCAATTTGTCCACATCTTTTCTGAACTGTGGCACCCAGAACTGGACACAATATTCCAGCTGAGGCCTAATCAGCATAGAGTAGAGCGGAAGAATTACTTCTCGTGTCTTGCTTACAACACTCCTGCTAATACATCCCAGAAGGATGTTTGCTTTTTTTTTGCAACAGCATTACACTGAAGACTCATATTTAGCTTGTGGTCCACTATGACCCCCAGATCCCTTTCCGCAGTACTCCTTCCTAAGCAGTTGTTTCCCATTTTGTATCTGTGCAACTGATTTTCCTTCCTAACTGGAGTACTTGCATTTGTCCTTATTGAATTTCATCCTTTCTGCTTCAGATCATTTCTCTAGAATATTTTGAACAAACTTGTAATTCACAGGTATGTTACCTGGCCCCCATAGCTAAATGATGTGATATCATGCAGGAACAACTGTCCTCTTAAAGAGACAGTTTTGTGCAGGATGGACCCAGGTTTTATACAGCCATGTTCGCCCACCAGCTATTATCCCAACACTGCCACTCCTCCAGGTCCACCTCCTTTTTAAAAATATGTAAGACCGAGGGCAGGCTGTTGGCTGCTCAGAAGCCCTAAGTCCCCTGTCCCTAGCCTTTCCCCACTCTCCCAATGCTCTTTAACTGCATTAGAGTTTCTCACACTGAGCTCCTAAGGCCTTGCCCACATGTGAAAGTTGCACCAGTTTAACCGACGATGTGAATTTAAACTGATTTAGGGCTTGTCTACACTTACCCGAAGAGGCTAGCTACACTGATTCAGGTAACCCACCTCCCCGAGAGGCGGTAGCTACGTTGACAGAAGCGCAGTCTACTGTGGTTTCAGAGGAACAGCCGTGTTAGTCTGTATTCGCAAAAAGAAAAGGAGTACTTGTGGCACCTTAGAGACTAACCAATTTATTTGAGCATGAGCTTTCGTGAGCTACAGCTCACTTCATCAGATGTTTACCGTGGAAACTGCAGCAGACTTTATATACACACAGAAATCATGAAACAATCATGAAAAAAGGACAGTGGGGTGGGAGGAGGTATTGTTTCATGATTTCTGTGTGTATATAAAGTCTGCTGCAGTTTCCACGGTAAACATCTGATGAAGTGAGCTGTAGCTCACGAAAGCTCATGCTCAAATAAATTGGTTAGTCTCTAAGGTGCCACAAGTACTCCTTTTCTTTTAGTCTACTGTGGGTCGCTCAGGAGTGTGGATTTTTCAACCCCTGCGAGCAAGGTAGTCTAGCAACCACAGTGTAGACACTTCCGACGCAAATCCAGCCCCGAGCGAGGAGTTACCCCAACCCAACCCCCAGTTTAGAGCGGGAGGACTTCTACCGCCGCTCCTGGAAGTGGAGTAGGTACCCCATTTAAATCGGTTTAAATTCACCCCAGGGGTACAACTGTCTCATGTGGACGAGACTTAAGGGGCCAGCAGTGGGGCTGTCTTTGGCCTCCCTGGGACCCACGCCGGGCGGCCCCAGCGCCCCCCACCCACACGGGGGACGGGGGACGCGCCTGCACGCCCACACAGCATGGCGGGGGGGGCACACACCCACATGAGTTGGGGGCGGGAAATAGGGGCGCTGAGCCCGGAGCGTCCCGGCTCTCCCGGGCCCGCAGTGCTGGGGAGGGACTGACGGAGGGGGGGGGGGGTCCCCAGCGACGGCGGGGGGCCCAGGCCGCCTCTCGCTCACCCGCGGCCCAGGCCCGGCACGTAGCCCAGCGGCGCCGGCATGCCCAGGAACGGCTTCTTCTTCTTGTTCATGGTGCCGGTGATGGAGGCGGTGAGGCCCGAGGCCCCGCCGGGCCCGGCCGGGTTGGAGCCCCCGGGGGGCGCCGCGGCGGAAGCGGAGGCCGAGGCGCTGCTGGCCGCCATGTTGGGGAGCCGCGCGAGGGGGCGGCGCTACCCAGGCGAGCCGCGCGGCCGGGAGGGCCCGGCGGGCTCCGTGTCGCTCCTCAGGCCGGGCGTGTGTCACACACACCACACACCCACCCCGTGTGTCACACACACATTCATAGACATACACCCGCAGTGTCACACTCACCCCGTGTGCTACATACACCCAGAGTGTGTGTCACATTCATAGACATACACCCACCGTGTTACACACACCCACCCCGTGTGTTACATACACACACAATGTTACTCACACACACAGTGTTACATTCATAGACATAAACCCACAGTGTCACACACACACCACGTGTTACATACACACAGAGTGTGTGTCACATTCATAGACATACACCCACAGTGTTATACACACACATACACACACACCGTGTGTTACACACACACACAATGTTACACACACACACACACAGTGTCACATTCATAGACATAAACCCACAGTGTTACACACACACACACACACAGCATATGTTACATACACACACAGAGTGCTTGTCACATTCATAGACATACACCCACCGTGTTACACACACCCACCCCGTGTGTTACATACACACACAATGTTACTCACACACACAGTGTTACATTCATAGACATAAACCCACAGTGTCACACACACACCACGTGTTACATACACACAGAGTGCGTGTCACATTCATAGACATACACCCACAGTGTTATACACACACATACACACACACCGTGTGTTACACACACACACAATGTTACACACACACACACAGTGTCACATTCATAGACATAAACCCACAGTGTTACACACACACACACACAGCATATGTTACATACACACACAGAGTGCTTGTCACATTCATAGACATACACCCACAGTGTTACACACACACACACACACACCATGTGTTACACACACACAATGTTACACACAGTGTGTGTTACATTCATAGACATACACCTACAGTGTTACACAGTGTGTTACACAACAGGCACGGTGTGTTACATTCATAGATATACACCCACATTACACATACACAGTGTGTGTTACATACCCAGACACATGCAATGTGTGTTACATACACACGTGCGATGTATGTCACATACATAGATATACACCCACAGAGCGTTTTCCACACAGATACACACAGAGTGTGATATGTAGACATACACCCATATGGTGTGTTACACAATTTTACATGCACACAGTCATACGCCGGGTTACATACAGTATTACAGACATGCTACAGACACAATATTATGTACATAGACATACACAGAGTATGTTGCATACACACACAGTGTTACATTGACATACACACACATGCACAGTGTTACGTACACAGACGTATACACAGTGTGTTACATATGCACATACGCATCTGGAGTGTGTTACATATGCACACAGAGTGTTAGATACATACACATATATACAGCGTGTTATGCACATGCACACACAATAATTACCCATGCATTCACACAGTGATATGCATGTGAACACCCAGCATTACATACACACAGGCACACATAGTGCATTATATACATACACACACAATACATTATTTATATACTGTTACCCCCATTTTGACCTGAATGGCTAGTCAGGACTTTGTAGGTTATTCCAGTTGGGAGCAGAAATTGACAATGAAGTTTGGTATTTTCTTTGATGCAATCTTGTTTATTTACAAGGTATGTACAAGATTCTACTTCTTACCAGGAGGAACCAAAACCAGGGGATAGCTTTTTTGCGTACAAGCCCAAACTTCATTCATCCATCATGTGTGACCCAAAGCCTCTTTCTGGACTTCTTCCAGGGCCACATCATGCTTTGACGCTGCTCCGTGGCTTTCTTGCTCTGCCTTTAAGTCTCTCTCAGTTTCATGTCTGCACTCCATCTTCAGCTTGTTTTTTACACACACACACGCTGGCCCAGTGGCGCCCTCTGCCCATGTGGTGTTAATTTCTGAGCAGACTCCATTATAGATTGTTTTAGGTAGGGCCCCTTAACTGTCTCTGACAGGTATTTTACATGAAGGGCATGTTCACACCCATCAGTTTCAACAAGGATTTAACCCAGCTCATTACAACAGCACACTCTCTCACAAACAGAGCGTGTTACACACATACACATCCCCTCAGTATGTTACAGAAGGAGGCAGCAGCCTTCCTAAGCCCAGGCCTGCGAAGATCCCTATTGCACATGCAGAACCTTTCATCCCCAAAGGCCCCAGGATATCTGGCAAACTGCAGATGCTGCTTCTGCCATGAGGATGCTGCATCCGCCACGACGAGGGGATCTTTTGAATGAGGAAGCCAGGACCTTGTCTACACTAGGTCTAATCTTTTTTTCTTAAATTTCCCACTGTTGCTACTGCTCTTTTGGGCCGGCAACTGGGAGCGCGAGCGCAAACAAAGCTCCAAGTGTCCACTAGAGTTTCACGCAGTGTGGGTTTCTCTACACTAGAAACTTGCATCGGCGCAGCTACACCTTATATACGTAGTTACACCGAAGTAATCCTGTAGTGTAGACCAGAGCTGTGTTGCATAGACCTGTGCTGAGTATGTTGGGTGGGGCATTATGAACAGATTTGTTTTTCAAGGGGGCTGTCTTGGAGGCCATTCATTGGTAGCACAGAGTTCAGGGAGTACTTGAGATGCAGGGGTCTTTGGGCCCAAACCAATGGGGATATGGGAGAAAGTAATCTGTTAAGGAAGTGGAGTTGCAGCTGCATAGTTTCCTTTCTGGATCTGGCCCTCTGTTCATAAAGTACCTCTGAAGCACAGCTGAGGTTTCCCACTTCATCAATGTGGAGAAGGCGGGTAGTCCGGAGAGAGAAAAATGGTACATTGTAAAGTTAGGGCATTTACTTCCCGTTGTTGCCTCGGCACATCATGATGCAGCGTGATAATGGGATGTCTGTACGTCAGCATGTCCTTCGCATCGTCAGAACATCACTGCTACTTTGCTTTGCCTGGTTTCCATTCACCCAGTAAAGCTACCCAGGTTCGCTGGAATGAATCTCAGCCCTACTTCATAAAAATGTCCTTGGCAGAACTTTCAACATATTCTGGAGTGAGTGACAGATTTATAGCAAGTATCAGAGGGGTAGCCATGTTAGTCTGGATCTGTAAAAGCAGCAAAGAGCCCTGTGGCACCTTATAGACTAACAGACGTATTGGAATATAAGCTTTCATGGGTGAATACCCACTTCGTCGGATGCATGACGAAGCAAAACAGGCAGATTTGCTTTAAAGCTGCATTAGAAATATTACAGAGCTCTACAAAACTCCACTGCATTGACTCAGCTCTCAAGTGGCTACTCTTCCACTGTGAGAGACTTTTAAGAATTTGTTGAGGAGTAAAGACTTTTCTCTGTGAAATCTTGATGGTTCCTGATGGCCTTTGCTTTTTTGTTTACCACCAGATGGAGCACTTTACACATGAATTTGTCCATCAGAAATAATCATCTTACAGATGCATAGTTGAAGAGGAAAAGAAAGAAGCTAAAGGTTCTTTCTACATGTCCACACTTAACATTCAAACCCACCTTTCTGAATGAAAGCACATAAAATCTTCACACTGTACTTCTTTCCAGAATTCATTCAAAACTCAAGGGAAAAAAGGTCTTCATAGCTTTAGTAAATTTCTATTTACTCTTCATCCTAATGATTACAGCCTAGTTTTGTACATCAAGTGAACTGGTGTCTCATGTAACAGATCTTTATGAGAAAATTAATGCCATATCTTAGCTCTCCATATGAAGTTAAGTTTAATCTGTGTGGGTGTATTTTGCTATATTGCTTATTTAAGGGATAATATGCATGGCACTGATATATGCAAAGCAAATAATTGAGCTTGTCGTTGATTAAATGCTGAAGTGGAGCAATGGCATTTAATCAACGGCAAGTGCCATTTATTGCAAACATCATTCAGTACCATGACAATTACTGCCATTGTACTATTAGAGAGCACTTTTAGGAATCTATTCTTATTTCAAAAGGGTTTTCAACTGGTGTGTTGCTATCACCATCTTTGTAGGACTTTACAGTGATGTTTATATCTGGGATAGGTGGGTGGAATTAACTATTGCTGCTGGCTTTTAGGACCCTCAAAATAACTGTAGCCCTCTGTCCCACTCCATTCCTAGTAAGCCTTAAATTGCAAAACAGTAGGATATTTTACATGGGGTGTGTTGCTGTGTCAGTGCATTGATTACAGGGGGAGGGGGAAAGGAGATTGAGAGGGGTGCAAAGAAAGATGGATTGAGGGGATTTATGGGGCATGTGGAGGGAAGACATTATGAAGGCCCTGATCCTCCTAAAAAGTCATGCTGATGTCCCCCAGAATCATAAAACTGGTTCCATTAACTACTGATGAAGTGCAGGACAGAAAGTGCATAGCTGATCAAGGGTGGGTCTTTAATGTGAATAATTGATCCAGGGTGGAAGGCATGTGTGGAGAAAGGAGTGAAACCACTGGAGATAGGGTCTGAATGTCAGTAGTGGTTTCACTGTCATGAATAATGATCGTGCTCTCTCTTTAGGACTCCATTTGGCTGAGAGTGTTCTTTTCTTCTAGACTGTGCTCAGTGTCATTGTTATGAGTTATTATTTGCTTGGCACTGGCAGCGTGCTCAGTCTTTTATCCCATGTGCATGCAGCAACCTGGGGCAGCAGGAAACAACAGCAGTGGAAAGAGAAATCAGATACATATATACTTTAGCCCAGAGCCACAAAATTACTTTGATGCCTAAACCCCTGACTTAGGCACATGAGTCCCAGTTTTAGGCACCACTACAATTCACAAAACCACTGCTTCAGCGTTGCCTAACCCTGGAGGTGCCTAAACTTCCACAGGTTCCTATGTTCCTGCCTCTGCGCATGCTCACAGCTGCCTTCCTCGCCACATCTAGATACCTATATCCTACTGAATCCCTAGCCTGAGCCACAAACCAGGGGGAAGCTAGGTGGAGGAGCACCTCTCACCCATGGGGCACGATCTGATAGGTGTGCTCATAGCCTGCCCACTAGATTGGGTCCCATTCAAAATCTGACAGGTGGTGGTTTTATAATTTATAAACCCAGTGGTTAAGGCACTCACCTGGGATGTGGAGACCCAGGTTCAATTCCGATTTCAGGCAGAGGGGGGAGAAAGGATTTGAATAGGGGAGTCCAACACCTCTTGGGAGAGGGGGGTGCTAACCACTGAGCTATTCTGTTGTAGGTCTCCCTCACTCTTTCCTATGGAAGATGTTGCATTGTGGATTAATAATTAAAGAATCACTGGAGCAATGGGACAGGAACATGGGTCTTTCACCTCCTAGGTGGGTGCTCTAACTAGCAAGCTATAGAATCATTCTTCTGCTGGCTTGCCCAACAACTATGATTATTGCAACACATAACGCCCTTTGCATCCGATGAAGTGAGCTGTAGCTCACGAAAGCTTATGCTCAGGTAAATTGGTTAGTCTCTAAGATGCCACAAGTACTCCTTTTCTTTTTGCGAATACAGACTAACACGGCTGTTACTCTGAAACCTGTCATAACGCCCTTTGTAACTCTGGACCCTTCTAAAATGTTTCCAAAGCTGTTTGACCAGACTCCATGTTACGTTTTGCTATTACTGGATGTTCTGTGAACTGGATGTCCTGTACTTAATGCATCCTTGCATATACTTACTTGATGTTTTGCTTCTTTGCCAAAATTAGGACAAGTACCCAGAGACAGGACAAGGCTTTATGGTTTTTCTATTTCTTCCCCTTGGCACAGAGCAACATTTTCAGTTTTGGCTCAGGGCAGCAGAAAGAGCTTATCCTCTGGCAATTGTAATTCATTTTGTACATGCCTCTTAAAATATTTTTATTGTGCAGTTATTTCATTTTTACAACGTGTGTGTATGATACTGTAAAAACGAAAAGTGAAGTATTGCACAGGACTAGCGTAGCTGAACTTAATCAAAAGCAACCCAAATAAGTCCTTTGACAAGGGCTTTAATATCTCTTCAGCACTATTGCTTTGCGGCACCGCAGTTCTGCTTAGAAGATAGAAGGAGATCATAATCCTGGTCACAGTGTTGCATGGACAATCCCTAATGGTATAAGTCCACCCTCCCCATCAATATTGGCCCAAGGTCAATCATGGATGGTACAAACTGCCCAACTACTTCACAAATTATTCCTGTTGAGGCAAGCCCTGCAATAGAGACTGAAGCAAGATCAGTGGCATAAGACACCCCGTGGAAACTGTCCCTGGACAATAGCTGGAGCATTTCCAGACGGTTCCGGAGAGTGCTTACGAAGGACAAATTTTAGCATCCCCAGCCATGCAATGAAGATGGCTTGATGGATGGACCTCTTTATATGTGGTAACTATGAGTTAGGCCATCCAGGTCTAAATAATAGCTCTTGACCTCCATTTCATCCCCAAACATTCATCCCTTTGGTATATTCCAAATTTTAAGCTTTTTCAGGAGCTTTCGTAAACATAAAGAAGGAGAGTCTGCGTTGCCTAAATCTGATTTTAAAAAACCCCTCTCAGTGCCGCTCGCTTTGCTACATAAAAGGCACAATAACTGAAAATAAGTATATAAGACTAGATCCTTACCAGGTGTAAATCGGGATATTTTCAGTGAAAAAAAATGGAGCTGTACCAATTTACAACAGCTGAGGATCTGGCCCATAAGAAAGAGCAAAGCAATTTTCCTCCCAATTTGTGTCTAATAATGAGAAAATCCTAACAGATTCATGCCATACTGAACAAAAGACATGCACATGCATTTAAATAACTTGGATCTTTTTGCTGATTAATTACAAATTGGGTTCTTCTTCTTTTGATTTCCAATTAAGAGTTGGAACAGATGGTGAAAGCTTAATTTAAACTTATATATCCCTTGAAATAATCAGAATCTCTGTGTGCTGGGGTTTCTGCTACATCAAGAGGCTTTGAAAAGAATCAGGACTATAGGAGAAGTCATCTTTTATTAGAAATTTATGATTGGGTAAGCTAGATGAGCCAGAGGTATGCTAATGCTTTGTGTTGTCTTTTGCCTGTGTGTCACCAGTTCAGATCCACTCCAGGGTCGTAGACTGAAAGTTGTTGACATCAGATTGGTTGTGTGGTAATGACTTCATCTAGTTTCTAAGGGACAAAACCCATATGATAAAAATCATCATCAAGCTTATGCTCAAATAAATTGGTTAGTCTCTAAGGTGCCACAATTACTCCTTTTCTTTTTGCGAATACAGACTAACACGGCTGCTACTCTGAAACCTATCTTCAAGATTGGCACCCTTGCAACTAGTTTTCATCTTAGCATATGCACAATGTGCCTCAGGTGGCATGTGACCAGGATTCATCACCGCATTTGGTCCACTGGTTGGATGCTTAGCTTCCCTGGTCCGGGCCAGGTACTGACAAGAAGCCCAACAGGAACATTGATCCGTGCCCTGCCTTGCAATCAGTGTTGGGCCATAGTTACTGAGTTACCCTCTCACTGCCACTAGGGCCTGAGCAGGCAAGTTGCTGAGCTTCCTGACCTCAGAGATATCAAAAATAATGGAAGAAGAAACTGCTTTTAAAAGAGTAAGGTCCAGAATTTCAAAAATATTAGGCTTGCAAAATGGTTGTGCAACTGCATGTCATATTCATGCATGCAGATACCACAGATGAGTGTGCAAATGGGGTAATTGCAAATGTAAATATGCTTAATTACTGTTTGCATGTGCAATTTCCCCAATTTGCAGAAGCTGTTGTAATAACTACTGTACTTGCACAAAGTGGGGGTGCAATTGCACCTATTGTGCTTTAATAAATCTGCCTGTGAGAGTGCACTAGCTGTAGCTCGCTGGTCACAGGTAATTGTGTAACAGAAAAGATCACAAGTTTAACTGGAAGCAATTAAACTTTTATGGTGGAGATTGTTGACACTTGGGGGCAATGGTTGGGTAGTGAGGTAATTAGCCCAATAAGGAGACGGCATACAATTGTCAGGAATAGGAAGTAAGGGAGGAGCCATGTTCTGCGTGCTTGGAATCTAGTGATTAAAGGTACATACGGGGAAAAGAAATGGAGTGTATGTTGTGGGCTTTGCAATTAAAAACAAAAATCATACTTCTCCATTTCACTGAAGGGAGTAGAGCTACTGGCAAGAAGTCAGTAGTGAAGTGCAGTGGGAGGAACAGAAGGCTTCACCCTGAGGAAACTATTGGGATGTGTTACAGTCCTTCCACACAGGAAACTAAAAGAAGGCTGTGGAATTCTGAGCTAGAATAGTCTCTCTCAGGTCAACAACTTGGTAAATCTTATCAGAGACCAGTAGCCAGAGAAGAGCTTTAAATACATAAATAGATAGAAAATTGCAGGTTAATGCTAAGCCTGCATTTTTTTTTATTAAACTACAGTTTCCCAGTGTTTTAAATAAACTGTTTTAATGAGAGGTTTCAGAGGAACAGCCGTGTTAGTCTGTATTCGCAAAAAGAAAAGGAGTACTTGTGGCACCTTAGAGACTAACCAATTTATTTGAGCATGAGCTTTCGTGAGCTCAAATAAATTGGTTAGTCTCTAAGGTGCCACAAGTACTCCTTTTCTTTTTGTTTTAATGAGGTCTCTGAGAGAGGATTACTTTTTTTCTCAACTATTACCAAACTCCTCAGCATCCTTCTTCACTGTCCTTTAATCATCCCGTTATAGTCCAAAGTATATTAGATATATTATATAATATAGTATATTAGACACTTCCTTTATGCAACATTATAGCTGGCATAATGCCATTATTGCTGAATTCCTCTGTGCAAATGTGTTTATGTTTAGGGGATATTTGAAAGATTTTAAAACAATATTCTCCTGGGAGCCATATTAATCATAGTCAGCCCCTTGGGCTTGATCTCCTTTCTTAACCATGAACTTTAATACAGGAACATTTTCTAGCACAGCACTTTCTGAACAGACTAATTAAGCCCCAAAGTAATTTTCTGTCCAGCACGAGAAGCAGCAGCAGGTTGTCATCAGGTGCAAGTGGCTTTAATTTTCAGCTTTGTCTTCCCAGAGATGCAGAGGTGTCTGTAGAACGGATGGCCTGTTGAATGTGAACAGAAATGGAAAATCAGCTTGTTGCTCCTGCTTTCCAGCCCCACAGAAACAGTTCAGCCTCCACCACTTAGATGTCCACATTGTGCAGTTTATTTCAGATCCCTCCACCAACACCTTTACAGATCCACGGGGCAATACTATTTAGAGCAGCGATTCTCAGACTGTGGGTCGGAACTCCAAAGTGGGTCACGACCCCATTTTAATGGGGTCACCAGGGCTGGCTCAGACCTGCTGGGGCCCAGGGCCAAAGCCTGCGGGTTTCAGCCCTGCATGTTGGGACTCAGGTTACAAGTCCCCCGCCTGGGGCTGAAGCCCTTGGGCTTCAACTCCCCACAGGTCAGTGGGGCTCGGGGCTTCATTCCCCTGTCCTGGGGTCGTGTAGTAATTTTTGTTGTCAGAAGGGGTCGCGGTGCAATGAAGTTTTAGAACCTCTGATTTAGAGCATCTCCAGGACCCAAGAGGTCTACCGCCCTTCCTTGAGAACTCTCTGAGGCTATGTCTTCACTAGCGCAACTTTTGTCAGTAACACTTTTATCAGTCAGGGATGTGACTGATTGGGAGCGGGCCCAGACTGGATAACCAAAAATTCAGATAATCAGGAGAATTGAAAAAGAGCTTTCTATCCCATACTTTAAGATGGGCAGAGGAGGGCTTGGGCACTCAGCCCTGCGTGGCGGGGGCTCAGGCAGCTGGTGATTTGGTTAAAACAGAGAGCCGGAGAACGGAGGCTTGGATAAACAGGGTTCTACTGTATATCAGTAAAACATCGAGTTCAACGGATACCTATATATAGTGTGGCTAGGGAAACTAAAGTTCAGCATTTCATTTTAATTATGGAAAAACATGGATTTTTATGTTTTTTTATCAGAGAAGTTTGGGTTTTTTATCACAGAAAACGAGGATCCCTGCCCATTAGATAATTACACTCTATTCCTCAATGAAACCTCCCTGTGGGAGCCAGTGAACACAGTTCTGGATCCCTTGCTAGCTCCCAGCACTCTGTCACACTGTCTCTGAAAACAGACACAGTTCAAATGTATTTTATTCTCAGGGTGACCAAATAGCAAGTGTGAAAAATCAGGACACTTTGTTTTTTCGGAGGTGGGGGGGGGGGAGAGATAGTTGCCTATATAAGACAGGTATCAGAGTGACAGCCGTGTTAGTCTGTATTCGCAAAAAGAAAAGGAGTACTTGTGGCACCTTAAAGACTAACCAATTTATTTGTTTATCATGCTCAAATAAATTGGTTAGTCTCTAAGGTGCCACAAGTACTCCTTTTCTATATAAGACAAAGCCCCTAATATCAGGACATCTGGTCACCCTATTCTCAGCTGAGTAGACAATATCAAATGTGGCTGCATTCTCTTTGGTTTACTTAGACATTTCATGATACTTTTGCAGTGGCAAAACTTTTCTCAGGTTTGCTGCCCCTTCTTTTCACTGTTGCAAAAGGCCTTTTGCTTACAGTGACAATCTTGTGAAACTACACCAGCGAAAAGTGATTTGTGTTTTGCCATTTTGCAAAATTGACAAGAAGCCAAAATAAATCATTTTTTAAAATGACTTGAAGTGGGTCATTTCTCATCTGAAATAGGGGCTTGTGCCACCCAGAAGTGTGTGTTTTGTAATGTATATATTGGTTGAAGAAAAGGGCTCACCTTACCCACTTTGTGTTTCTGTTCTTTTGGGGACCTGTACAGCTCTTGCTATTTGTTGTAGCTATGATTGGCTGATTTCAAAAATTGCAGAGCACCAATGGTGAAATTCACCCAGTTCACAGGGTCCATGTTAGACCTGCTTCAATCCCATTTAAGATTAATAGGTTTTAAATGGCACATTAGCCTTATGCTGGCCTTCTGCATAGGGGTGAATTTCAACCCTAATGATTAAGACAGTTCGGAAGGCCAGTCTCTGATGTTGAGGACCAGTCTCTTGATCTGAAGGTCCGTATTTCCTGTTGAAAAACAGTCTCCAGTGCTGAAGACCTTTCCCTGATGATTGGTGGACCTGCACAGGGGTGGAAACAGCTTATACATTTTCCCAGTATTGCTGCACCTCTGCTGTCTCTTGGGCTGACTCAAAGCCCATTGAGATCAATGGAAGCCCTTTCCATTGGCTTCAGTGGACTTGGGATCAGGCCCTCTGGGAAAGGGAAAAGGAAACAAATTGACCAGACTAAAGTTCTTTGGAATTTAAATTTTATGGGGATTTGGCATTCTACCGAGATCACTGAAAGCTTTCGCACAAGCAATTATAGAGTTCATTTCTAATCATGCTGGAGAGAGAAAGACCTACTGTGCCCTTGTCTTTTTGATAGATGGGTTTCCTCTCCTGAGCTATCCGTCTTTTCTAAGAGGATTTTGTCCATAAATGTAAGCTCGTTGGGTAGAGAAAGCGAACTTTGCTTCTGCTGTGCAGATGGAGTGACTGTAGGGAGTAGCCTGATTCTTCCTTCCAAAGCATTGGACAATGCTTCAGAATAATATCTGGAAACATAATGAATTGGGAATGGGCTGCTGGGCTGCCAAAGCACATGGCAATAATCTGGGGAGCACTCAGTGATCTAAAGATCCAAGTTAAATATTTTGCATTCATCTTCCAACCAGCAGCCTTGAGATTTGTTCAGCTGGAGTTCACGTCTCCTGGATAAGCCGTTAAAATTGTCAATAAAGGACTGAAAATAGAGAAGGTTTTCAGTGCGCTGAAGGGCAGTACATAATCTTGCACAGTGAGGACGAAAAGGGACATTGATACAGGAGCGATTTACATTAACTAGCGAGAAAGGGCTCTGCAAGGCTCCTAGGTATATTAGAAGCTTCATCTCCTTTCATAGCCTCTTGCTGCAGCAGCAATGAGTGTGGTGTCACAAAACCTGAAATGATTACTTTGCTTTAGCATCAAAAACGTAGCTGAAGAAGAATTTGGGGAGAGGGAGGAGCTCTATTTACAAGCAAAGTAAATAGTAACACCCTCTTCCCTGGGACAAGTGGAATGAGCTAGGCAGTCTCAATCCAGTGACCAGAAGATGGCTGTACACATCACAAAATTTAACCAGCCCTCTGCTCGCTGTCTCATTAGAGCTCCAGGACTGAATGGACATGAAGACTTTTACTCCAAGACTGAGGCAAATTGGTGGGTCCAGGTATGGACGTTTACCGTCATACATGGTTTACCTGCTTTCTAAGTGTCCAAAGCTGTCAGGCCAGCATCTTTCACCAGCACAAAATTCACACGAAAAAGGTCTTTAAGAATTTGTTTTAAATTACTGGATTTAAAGGAAGGGAAAGCTACTAGAAGAGAAGTGATTAATACACATGTGGTAGGTCAATGTAAGATTGCCTAAGCCCCAGTGAGGTCAATTCTATTAACATGGAATTTAGACCACTTAGGGCCTGACCTAGCTTGCATGACTCATACCTAGGGTGACCAGATGTCCCGTTTTTAAAGGGACAGTCCCATATTTAAGCCCTCCTGCAGGTATCCTGAATTTTTCTTAAAAATGGGCAAATTGTCCCATATTTTCTGTCTCTGCACCATCAGTGCTGGCGGTCCTGCTGCTGCCAGATCCCTGCTCGCCAGCCACCCGCCCGCTAGCAGAGGGGAAGGGCTCCAGTGGCCAACAATGGGGGTGGGTGTGCAAGGCTGGTGCGGGGCGAAGATGCAGCGTGTGGGTCCGGCCTCTCCCCCTGCTGGTCCGTCAGCGCAGTCCCCACTGCCTGCCGGCTTTCGGCCGGCGGGGCCCCACCCCCCATCCTGTTTCCAGCCAGCGCTGGCTGTGAGCTGCGGTGGCTGATGAGTGCAGGCAGGTGCCAGGCAGCAGCCGGTTACATGTCGCCTCTGCTGCCCACCCATCAGCCTTTTACGTGCTCCCCCTCTCGCTGTCCTCTCCCTGCTTTGCCCCCCCATCCCCACTGCTCCTCCATATCCCCCCCAGTGGGGCGCGTCCTACTCCCAGCACTGGCCAGCAGGCTCCTTCCTTCCCCCACTGCCTCTGGCTGGGCCGGTGCCCTGGGAAAGCCCAAGACCCTCCGGCCAGGGGTGCTGGTCAGGAGGAACTGAGCCCTGCATGTGCCAACCCTCTCCCCCCACCCCCCCACCCCACACACACACACAGCGCTGGCTTTGGTGGTGAAACCTTTCCACCCCTCTGCTAAGCTCTGGAGTTGTTGGGGGAGGGAGGAAGTGATTTCCAGCCTGTTCACACCCCGAACCTGCAGGCTCCACAGCAGCCCCCTGGGCAGGGGCTTAGCACCCTCTTCAGCCACACCCACTACCCCGCCCTGGATCCTGCCCCCAGGGAGCATGGGCTACTCTGTCCCCTAAGCACCCTCCCCTACTGAGCCACCTCTCTGGCCCAGTTCACTGAAGCCCCTGCATCCTTAGGGCTTGACCCCTTCCAGCCCATGCTGAAGCCAGAGGTAGATGGGTTATGTCGCAAAAAGAAAAGGGGTACTTGTGGCACCTTAGAGACTAACCAATTTATCTGAGCATGAGCTTTCGTGAGCTACAGCTCACTTCATTGGATGCATAAAGTGGAAAATGCAGTGAGGATTTTTTATACACACAGACCATGAAAAAATGGGTGTTTATCACTTCAAAAGGTTTTCTCTCCCCCCACCCCACTCTCCTGCTGGTAATATCTAAGGTGATCACTCTCCTTACAATGTGTATGATAATCAAGGTGGGCTATTTCCAGCACAAATCCAGGGTCTAACAAGAACATTATGCCGGTGGCCAGCAGCAGCCTGGAGGTGTTATGCCTTTCGACACTGTGGGGGCAGGAAGGGACAAGCTGTTTCTAGCCACACAGGGGTGGGGGTGAAGAGATGAGCTCTGCAAAGACATGGGCCAGGTCACCCCCCCCCCACAGCTGGAAGCAGCTCCCATCCCTTCCCTCCCGGGCCACATTCTGGTGCAAACCCTGGCAGAAATCTAGGGGGGGGGCATGTGGCCCTGCATGCTCCCCCCAACATGTTGCCTCAGGGGTATGTGGTGCCAGGTACCAGCAGAGGCAGGTCCGTCCTGGGGGCCCAGCCAGGCATGGAGGGCGAGAGCATGGGCTGGGAGGGTCAGGTTGGTCAGTCACACACACCTGTGTGAGAGAGGTGTAGTGAGTATGTGTCACTTCTCCCCAGGTGTGTATGTGGGAGGTAGGGGTGCGTGTCACCCCACCCCATGTGAAACCTAAGGCCTTAAAGATAAGAAGGTAAATAAAAAGACTCCAACTAAGCAGTATTTCTTTTTAACAGGGGCTCAGTCACCTTGATGTTAATCTGAACGTTTGTCCTGCCTCGTTCTGATCGATTGCTATTGAACTCGCTTGAATACGAGTAATTTCACCAGGTGTCCCATATTCAGCACAGGGAAATGTCATTTTCCTACTCATGCCATTACTCCTATAGGACTCAGTGAGATTACACAAGCCACTAAAATAAGCAGGATTTAGATCTTAGTTTTCAGCATTCACTTTGAAACATCCAGAGGAAGTAAGTGAAATGACAGCTGATGCCAGATTGTATATTTGAAATAATGTTAGGTCTTGTTTCATATTTTATATAAAAATGCAGTAAATTATTCCAGACATAATGAATCTATAGCTACTCTGTGTCTCTGGGAATATGGCGTAGTGGTTAGCTCAGGGCACTGTGAGTTGGGTCTTCTGAGTTCTAGGCCTGTCTCTGCCAGTGGCCTGCTGTGTGACCTTTGCTGAGTCCCTTAACTGCTCTCCATTTCCCAATCTGTAAAAAGAGAGCAATAATACTTATCTACCTCATGGGCAGTTGTGAATCTTAATCAATGTCTCTGAAGTGCTTTGCGATCCCTACATGTATGGTGGCCAAGTTGATCAAAGTGACTGGTGGTTTTGGGTGCCACTTTGAGACACCTCAAGGGGCCCTTATTCTCAGAGAGCTCAGAGCAGGTGCTCAGTGCTTTCTGAAAATCAATCTCTTTTAGGTGTCTCAAGTTGGGCCCTCAAAAGCAGAGGCACCCAGAATCACTAGTCACTTTTGAAAATCTTGGCCATTAGTATTATTACTATTATTAATTACATATAAGAGGCAGCCTGGCACTAAAACCCTCGATCTGAACATTCCCGCTGTCAGCTAGGGTGTTGTTCAGAATCCAGAGGTAATTCTGGATTTTGCAAACATTCCCTATATTTCTAAGGTGATGAACCAAAACCCAACGAAAATCTGGAGTATTTCAAATCTGGATCTAAAGCTTGCAGATCAGGCGGAATTTCTGTTTTTTATTTTTCTGCATATTGGCATCAGAAACTCCCTGGATTTTAGAGGATGGGGAAAAGAGCATATGGTGCATTCAGCTGTAGTCCAAGTCAGTTTGCAGACAGTCCATGGCTAGTGCTGGCTGGCCTGGATCCTACATCTGACAGTCTCAGTTGGAGGACAGAGAGAGACTTATGTGCTGATGTACAGCTCTGGGAAGTACCTGGGTCTCTCGTCTTCCATGTGAGAGCACTCATTTATCTCTAGGGGAAAGGGAAATGACTCCACGGAGGCTCAGAGGCAAGATTTTATTACAGAATTCGACCACTACCATGTCCTGTGACCTTTACATCACATCACATCTGTTAAAACAGCTGTGTCATCAAAGGGTGGAAGAAGTGGCCAGGCCTCCAGGGGAGAAAAACAAAGGCCTATCGAAGACTAAAGGCAAAGAGAAAAAAAAAAACTATTCTGACTCTTTTGTCTCTTTCAGTGGCTTTCTCCTGCTGTTCACCTTAGCCTGTCCCAGGGCAGCTCACCTCCTGGAGGCTTCCGCCCAGCTCCACTAATCTGCCCAGTCCTCTAATTACACATTTCATGGTTTAATGAGTTAACACATATAACTCAGGGCCTCTGAAGGAGACTGCAGCAGAGGGTGCCTAAAGCAGGATTATTGTTTGTGTAAATCTCTTTAAACCACTGGCAAATGTGGCGTCCTTCATTCAGCTCAATATTTGATTATAAAGTTATTCCCTCAATGCAATTGGAAAGATCCCAGGTCCTAAATAAATGAGGGCATTGGTGAATTCTCAGCAATCTTGCACACGGAATAATTTCTATTGTTTCTTTTAAAAATTGTTTTTTAAAAAAATGTATATTTAGGGCATCGCGTCCATTTCCCTCTAGATGTCGCAAAGGTAACACAAATGGAGCGTAGCTATGACCCAGCTCCTCAAAGGTATTTAGGCACCTAACTCCCATAGAAATCAATGAGAGTTAGGTGGTTCAATCCCTTTGAGGATCTGGGCCAGTGTGACAGTGGCTAATAAAGACACAACACAGATTTAGGCCCCAATCCTGCCGGCAGCAACCTGCAATGACACAGAGCCCTGGAGAAGTCACTCATGTTCCATGGGCAGAATCGGGGCCCGAGTCCTTAGAATACACTGGCAATGCTTCTATAAAATAAAAGGCACGCCCCTCTGTGGGTGTATAAAGCGTGCAGTTTTGTGCATCCTAGAGGAGTTGGAAGCACTGAGCTTTGTTGCAGTTCTCACACCATAAATTCTCTCACTCATCTCTGGTGAGCCCGGAAATGCATGAGCTGGTGTCAGGCACATTCTTAACAATATTTTTCCCTTCCGCTGTGCGTTTCATCCCCACACCTTAAAGTGCTTTGCAAATGCTAATGAATTTAACTTCTGACGCCCCCAGTAAGATAGCTCTGTACTATCCCACTTTGCAGAGGAAGAAACTGGCACACAGCGGTGAAGTGACATGCCCAAGTCTTAATAGCAAGTCAGTGGCAGTGCAGCGAATAGAACTCCCAAGCCCCGACTATCCATGCAAACTCCTGCATCACTAGATCACACTCCCTCCTTTCCGTATCCCTTTAGCTTTTGTTTTCTACTTGCTTTCCTTTCCAAAGCCCATCTCAGAAGCTGGAAATAGACAGTTTTTAACCCCCTACCAATTGGTTCTTTTTCATTTGGCAGGCATTGATTTCCTCCCCTCGCCCCACATTGTTTCTAACGGCGCTTGAAAGGAACGTGCTTCTATTTTGCTTCCTGTTTGTGCCACAGTGAGGAGGACAAAAAGCAAGGCCTGCCGCCGGGTGGCTAATTGTTTTTAATTTTGGGGGGGTGGGAGGTTGTTCGGGAGAGGTTTTCCATTTGAGGATTGATTTTTTTTTTGTTCGTGTGCTGGATATTCCTTTTTCCCTGTGGCAGGAATGTGCTAGCAAATCTGAGTGTGAATGGTGGCAAGTTCTAAATTGCTGTAGACTTTCCATCTCTAGTCTGTTTCATTCTGTTCTGTTCTAGTCTCTGTAGATTCCGTGTTCATCACCACAGTATCTGTGTCCTCCAGTAGCATATTAACATGACTAACACATCTGTCATGGATTGTTTGTTTTCTCGTCCGTTTCTCCAGGGGCACAAGCATGTGCAGTCAAGTCTTTGTTTTTGTTGGGATTTAAGGATTTGGTCTGGGTTTAAATATGCGTATTGCTCTATATTTATGTTAGAGAAGGCAAGGCCAAAGAAATACACCTTGGAGTAGCAGGTAGTGAGGTTTTAGTGCTGGTCCTTAAGTTTCTCTGTTTCAGATCCTCAAAGATAGTTAGGTTCCTAACTGCCACTGAAATCAACCCGAGTTAGGTGCCTAAATACCTTTGAGGATCTGAGCCTAGTTTCCAATCCTGCAACTGCATCCATGGATAGGCCTTTAGATGGGCTTGTACCCACCAGTGCCGTGGGAACTCAATAGGTACATCCATGGATACAGGCCTGCATGCCCTTTGAAGTCAACAGGGCTCTATGCAAGAGGTCCCTTGAGCTTATGGAGAGCCCATTGACTTCGGTGGGGCTCCACACGGGTCCAAGGGTCCACCCACATGGATGCCATTGCAGGATCAGGGCCCTGATGTATAAATCTTACCTTGCTGCATAAGGAACTGCCATGGGGATGGCCTGGCTGTTGCTGTCTCATACAGTCAGATTAGCCTTGTTTAGGTCTCAGGTGCAGTGAATTGGAAAACTCTTGGAACCTGAGTTTCAGGAAGTGCAGGAATATAAAGAGAAAACTTAGCAGCAGGGTAGATAAGGAAGCTGTGAAGAGAGAGTCTAATGCTGGAGCTGGCTAGAAAACCTCATTCTACTTTTGGTCTAAAGATTTTACTTATGGTAATTTTGTTGATATTCTTGTGCCTTTGGCTCCTTTCTCTCCACTAAAGGAGGTTAATAAATTTTATTTTACCTTGCTTGCTTGGTCTGGTGCACCCTTTCCTTCTGTGTCAAGCCCACCTTCCACTCCGCAAGCTATCATTATTGGTACAAGGGCTGCTTGTTCTCCTATTTATCAGGAACTGAGCTAACTTCTGTTTTCTGAAACCAATTTAGATATTTAGGAGCAGTCTTGGGTTACTTGAATTATCACCTTGGGTCAGGAACTCTGCTCTGTTTTTACAATGTCTAGCATCCTGGGGTCCTGTGTCCGTAACTGGTGTTTGTATTAACTCCATATAGTTCATCATTCTGGTTGACTACCTAGTTTTGCTAACACTAAGGATTCAAAAAATCATGCCACGCCTCCCAAAATTGAGAACTTATTTAAAACTGAGGGGTTTTTTTTAAACTTGCCTGCTTGTTTATTAATTTTTTAGGGTTCATATTTTCAAACTCTTCAGGGCTGGAACCTGGCTTTAAAATAACCAAAAGCAGAGCTTGGATTTAAGAAAAACACCAAATTGTGTAAGACTTAGGAGAGTTGGCAACACAGGATGGAAAAATGCCTGCAATTCTACCTAAGTGATGTGTAATTATCTAGTTGAATTTAAAAAATAATAAAGAAGCCTCTCTGAGGCTTTAGGCACCTTAATGTAATTAATTGCCCAATAAATGCAATTACATTAAAACTCAGCAGCAATGAAATCGATTCCACAGGAAGTTGGCTGGTTGGCCACCTAGCCTTCCATCATCCAGGAAGCATATCCTCAGCCTTCTCCAAAGACCCTATCAAACAGGTGACTTTCAGGGTATGCTGCCAGACACCAGATTTAGGGTATTTTGGACCCCGGGGGGGAGATGGGAGGATCAAACTCTAAAGCCTTGGAACCCTCACAGAGAACGTCCTGCCGGCCACCTCCTTGCTTTGACAAATACAGCTTACGTCGGCTTTATGTGCCAGTAGTCATGGCACGGAACTGGCCTGTGCATGCTGGATTATGTAGAGGATTCAATTCACCTTGGATTTTTTTTTCCTGGTATAAAATATACTAATCATTTCAAAGGCAAATTATCCTTGTGACTATGAAGAGGTTTTTGTGCTGATTGGTTTTGGTGTATTGAATAATTTCATCAGCCCCTTGTCCGTGGCTGCTGGTCTGCCTGGATTTCTTGCACTTTTAGGCTGTGGTGGATTCTAGATCCAATTCTACAGCAGGTTTAGGGGCTAAAATTCCATAGCGTGTAGAGTCCAGCTAAACAAAGTAAGGGGTGGAGTGAAATCTTTCCAAGGCTTGGATTATACAACCACCAAGTCAACCATTGAAAACACAGACTTCTCACCTCTCTTTAGACCAAACCTGAGTCCTTTACTTAACCGAGATGGAGTCAGAGTCTGCCTCCCTTACTCTGCAAATAGGAAAGAACCACTCAACATAAGTGAGTGTGGTGGAACTTTGCCCTTATGACCTGCCCATCGATGGGGTTTCTGCCCACACTGCTTACTATAAAAAAACTACTACTCCCACTACTATACAAAACAGGCAGCCATAACCATGCCTTCCTTTCCCCACCCATGTTCTAGTCAACTAGGCCAACCCACCAATTAGAAAAGTCTCCAGAGTCTAAGCCCAAGGACAAGCAAACACACGGTGTCTCATTTCTAGTACAGCTTATTGCTCATGCAACTGGTTTTTGAACTGTCTTCATGCTTCCTCACTGCTCAGCTCTCGGCAGCTGCCAGGGAGATAGCCCTGCCAATCAGCCTTTGCCAGTGAGTGAACCCACAAAGAAATGCAAGAGCTTATAAAAGGATTCCACACAGGGGGCTCTCTAAATAGATCAAAAGAGGCCACATGCAATGGTGTCACTTTATACGGTAGGGATAAACAGTGCGGGGGGGTGGGGGCTTGCACTCTCTTTGTGACCTTGTCTGCACTGATGATTTTCCCCAATTTCACCCATCAGTTGCCCAGCCATTGGCACGACCCTTAGTGTGGACAGGTTACATTTGCACTAAAGCAATTTGTGGTCAATAGCATCTTCACCTTCCTACGTTAGGTTGAAGTAGGGGCAATTCATCAGCGTAGACCAGCTCTGTCAGTCTCTCTCTTTCTTTTGTGCAGAAAAGCAAAATTCCAGACTTTGTGAAAATGATTCATTTGGTGCAGCCTGCAAAAGCGATCCGGGAGTGATCAATGCATGTTACACCTAGATACAAGGGGAGAAGCCACAGTTTAGACCATTTATCTTCCTTCAAGCTGGAGCCTGCAGTGCTAGCATGGACACTTGGAACCATTTCTGGGTTATGGGGAGGTGGATGAGCGGACGTTTGGCACAGCATCCCCCAGAGTCAAAATGATCCCCATGCTGACTCCATCTCTGCCACACTGGCAATCCATGTACTGGGGAGCTGTCTAATGGGGCTGGAGTTTGAAACAATCTCTACCACTTAGCAGCCCATTCAGAGTAGAGGAAGTTCACCCCCTCTTGCTTTGCTAAGTCCATCTGTCTGAAGACAGACTCAGAGAGGCCCTGTTACCCTGAAGATTTGCTGCACCTGGGATGGGTAAATGGGGCCTAAAACAGCAAATTGTAGATTCACATGAAAGCTCTTCACAGTCACAAAGAGAAAAGGGTTCTTTATTTTAATGAAAGCTCAGACTCTGAAGAATTGTGTGTGTGTGTGTGTGTGTACACAAGGGAAGACGTTAGTTACACAACTCAGTAGCATAAGCAAAGGGCTGGGATTCAGGGACCTCTCCATTCTAATTCTGTTTCTGACACTAATTCCCTTTGTGGTCTTGAGTAAGTCACCTAACCTATCTGCCTCAGTTTCCCCAGCTGTAAACATGAGGCTATTATTAATTTGCCTTTCCCATACAGCTGGTATCAGGATTAATTCGTTAAGATGTGCAAACTGGTTTTGAAGATGACAAGCGCTAAGTATTAATATCTCTCTAGGATGTGGAGCTGAACGGCCGTCATCCTAGAACACACTGCGCTCAGCTGCTGTCTGCAGCTCTTCACGAAAGGTTAGGGCCTTGGCTGGGGCCACATCAGTAGGGCACATTAGGGCTCTGCAGAATTTGAGGCTGGCATCTGTTTGCAGTAGAGAGACAGTAGTAGCACGTACAATTGAATCTGAGCAGGGGAAGGGGGAGAAATAAAAGACTGTCTGAAAGAGAGAGCTCAGGGAGATTTTTCTTCCAACAGGCAAGCCAAGGAGCTTGTACTGACTCCCTACTCGGTGAGGGCAGGGAAAAGAGAGAGCCCTGTGGCTCTGGAGGAAAAGATGTTGGCATGTGAACCCGGCAAGCACAGAAAACCTCACTGCTCCTCTGGCCAATGGCTCCCCCTCTCTTTTGAAGTCCCTGCCAGGTTGCTGAGCTCTGGATTTTGAAGTGTAAAGCAGCTGTAGCTAGGACACACAGCTAGGTTTCACATACGCGTTTCATATTGAGCTCTCTGGTTTTAGTTTTGAAATCGTTCACCTTAAGCGAAAGGTTGGGGTTGCATGAGGATCATGAATGCTGGGCATGGAATGGCAGGCTTCTGTCCGAGAGGCTGGATCTCAGAGTTCAGATGCAGCATAGGGAACAAATTGACCCAGTATCAGAGGGGTAGCCATGTTAGTCTGGATCTGTAAAAGCGGCATAGAGTCCTGTGGCACCTTATAGACTAACAGACGTATTGGAGCATAAGCTTTTGTGGGTGAATACCCACTTCGTCAGATGCATGTAGTGGAAATTTCCAAAGGCAGGTATAAATATGGAAGCAAGAATCAGACTGGGGATAACAAGGTTAGTTCAATCAGGGAGGATGAGGCCCTCTTCTAGCAGTTCTGGTGTGAACACCAAGGAAAGAGAAACTGCTTTTGTCACTGGCGAGCCAGTCACAGTCTGTATTTAATCCAAGCTGATGGTGTCAAATTTGCAAATGAACTGAAGCTCAGCAATTTCTGTTTGAAGTCTGGTCCTGAAGGTTTTTTGCTGCAGAATGGCTACTCTTAAATCTGCTAGTGTGTGTCCAGGGAGGCTGATGTGTTCTCCTACAGGTTTTTGTATATTGCCATTCCTAATATCTGATTTGTGTCCATTTATCCTTTTACGTAGGGACTGTCCAGTTTGGCTGATGTACATAGCAGAGGGGCATTGCTGGCACATGATGGTGTATATTACATTGGTGGACGTGCAGGTGAATGAGCCGCTGATGGTGTGGCTGATCTGGTTAGGTCCTGTGATGGTGTCGCTGGTGTAGATATTTGTGCAGAGCTGGCATCGAGGTTTGTTGCATGGATTGGTTCCTGAGTTAGAGTTACTATGGTGCGGTGTGTAGTTGCTGGTGAGAATATGCTTCAGGTTGGCAGTTTGTCTGTGGGTGAGGACTGGCCTGCCTCCCAAGGCCTGTGAAAGTGAGGGATCGTTGTCCAGGATGGGTTGTAGATCACTGATGATGTGTTGGAGAGGTTTGAGCTGAGGACTGTATGTGATGGCCAGTGGAGTTCTGTTGGTTTCTTTCTTGGGCTTGTCTTGCAGCAGGAGGCTTCTGGGTACATGTTCATTCACCTGCACGTCCACCAATGTAATATACGCCATCATGTGCCAGCAATGCCCCTCTCCTATGTACATCAGCCAAACTGGACAGTCCCTACGTAAAAGGATAAATGGACACAAATCAGATATTAGGAATGGCAATATACAAAAACCTGTAGGAGAACATTTCAACCTCCCTGGACACACACTAGCAGACTTAAAGGTAGCCATCCTGCAGCAAAAAACCTTCAGGACCAGACTTCAAAGAGAAACTGCTTAGCTTCAGTTCATTTGCAAATTTGACACCATCAGCTCAGGATTAAACACAGACTGTGATTGGCTCGCCAACGACAAAAGCAATTTCTCCTCCCTTGGTGTTCCCAGGGTTCCAGGTTGAGGGTTCCTAAGCAAGAGCAACAGGGCTCCACACTGCTGTAGGGAGCCAAGTGCCATGCGTTAGCTGCTGCTCCAGGCTGGTGGGGAGGAGATCAAGTCATGAGTTGCCCGTGTTCTGATTCCATCAGCGAGCCCAGAGCTGGCATCAGTTGCCTCCCATCCATTCCTGCTGCTGGAAGGAGAGAGGGCACCAAGAATTGCTAAGTGGTTGCAGGATCTTCCAAAGTTCTAGCTCTCCGGGAGGTCACTTGCTTGTGCTCTCAAGACCAGCCCTGGAAATGCCCATAAAATGCCCAGTTTTTAAGGTCAGGCTTGACAAAGCCCTGGCTGGGATGATTTAACTGGGAATTGATCCTGCTTCGAGCAGGGGGTTGGACTAGATGACCTTCTGGGGTCCCTTCCAACCCTGATATTCTATGATTCTATGATTCTATGATTCATAGAGATCTGAGGCTGTTCCTCAGAAGATGACTTATTTGGCAGCTTCTCCCGAGGAAATCCCCAAGACCGGAGCAGTCAGGAGAAAGTCGTGCATGGGGCAGTCTTCCCTGTGTGCACCAGGCCTGGCTCCAGCCAAGGCAATTAGCCAGTTGCTTTTAGGAATACAAACTTCACCTAGTTTAGGAAGAAACAAAGCAACTCTGGTTCCCAGAGGCAAATTGCCCCGGCTCTGTGGTTCTTCCTGCCATTAGCATAGTTGCAATAACTGTGCAGTGGATTGGATGCTGCTAATATTTCTTTATCCTATACCATTTTGTGCACTCGCCAATTTGCTAAAATTAGATCTTCAGAGAACAACACTGTCAATGCAAGCAGCAGAGAAGAAAGCAGCCCAGCTGCCCCACCCTAGCTTTGAAGTGTCAGTCTGCTTAGCTTAATGTTTTCTAGCTGCTCAGCTGCCATTTTCTAGGCAAATACGGCAGGCCAGGCTGTAACCCCTTCGCTGCTGCCGGAATTCACAGTGTTGTAATAAATGGGAGAGCATGGCAAACCAGAACTATGCACATAAAAGGCCGGGGCTTGCTTTCACCATGGTTCTAGAGGGAAATCTGGTGTTGGGCTAGGCAGACAGACATGTAAGTTCCGAAACAGCCATTTTCGTGCTCCATTACTTGCTCTGTGCACACAAATGTAAGTGTGCAGTTGTAGGCTTGGGCCTGCAATTTTAATGTTTGACCCAAAGAAGGGAGGTTGGCCATGCGTGAGACGGAAAAGGATTGTCTTGAGGTTAACTCACAGCAGTGGGAGACATTTGTGGCTTTGCCACAGACTACCCTTCGTGACCTTGGACAAGTCACCTAACTTCTCCTTGCCTCTGTTTCTCCCTCCATAAAAGAGGGCTAATGACATCGAGCTGCCTCCCAGATGGAGCGTGAGACTTGGTTTGCTAATCATTGAATTCTGAGAACCTGGGAGGGGAGGGGCCAGCCAAGGGCAAAGTGTCATTTCTACAGCTGGGCTTTTGTAAGGGTGCTCTGGCTGGATTGTTGGGGTGCGAGACGAACTATCTCTTCTCCATACGGCGTGAGCTGGGGGGCATTAGAAAGTTCACTCTGCGTGTTTTGCAATCATTGCCTCAACAGCTGGGAGCCAGCGTTTAGGTCTGGCTTGTCCCACTGGGAGCAGACGAGGGTAAGGGATGGGGGGGAGGGGGACGACTTTGTCAATTGTGCTCTCTGTGACTGTACTCATACTGTGTCAGGCGGGTGGACTTATCCTGTTGGGACCCCAAGCAAGGACTTGGGGCCAAGAGGAGGAGGGCTCAGTAGTGAAGTGCCGCCCCTCCAGCCTTGCTGCTGTTGCAGAAGATCAGGTGGTGGGTTGCCTCCCTCCTAGGAAATCTGGCTGGCCCTGGCCTGTGAGCTAGGATGGTACCTCCAGAGGTACAGTGATCACTTGCAGTGCTTGTGCAAGGCTGAGGAGGCACCGCAGTGCTGCCACCTGTCTACCTTTTACCTACACAAGGGACAGGTCACTCTCTGATTGGTTTCTGGGTTTTAACCTGGGCAGGGAACGCCTGGCTTTCTTGGGAAGGTTGGTTGGTTCCTGGTTTTGCAGACCAAGGGCGTCATTCCTCACAGGCCTCCAGCTGAGGTGAATTACAGCGGGTGGGAGCTGTTACTTGCTGTTGGTCACAGAGCCGGGGCAACAGGATGATGGACCACTGGGTACCTGGACTGGTTAAAAATCAAGTCAGGAAAAACAAATGGGTCAGCGAAGAGGGTGCAGAGAAAGAAGAGAGGAGAGCATGGATGGGCTCAGAGGAAGGGAAGAAACGGAGGGGGAAGTGGAGAGGCAAAAAGAAGGGGGAGAAGACAGCAGAGAAAGTGGGGAGGGGAGAGAACAGAGGTAAGAGATTCAGGGAGGAAAAAGAATGAAAGGAAGGGGGTGAGAAGAGAAGGTAAGGAACAAATTCATGTCTCCTCTGTCTTCCTTCCCCACAGCCAGCGTTCCTTCCCCGCTCTCTGGCGCTGGAGGAGGAGAGCTTGCTGCAGCACAGCTGAAGGAGTAATGGCCTAAGGGGCCTTTCAGGCCAGGGCCTGGCACTCACTAGAGAGGAAAGGCCAGGCCAAGAGTTGCATTTGTCGAGGCAGCAGAGGCCTTGAAGGAGCTGGCTTTGCAGCTTCCCTGGTTAGTAATGTCACAGAGGAGGAAGGGAAGCTGAGAAAGATTGATGGGAGGAATAAGACAGTGTCCTACCCTTGTACCAGTTCCTTTCCGAAGAAGGGTTGAGCAGCAGGTTGAGGGCAGCGTAAATCTGTTTTCACAGGCAGCCTGGGTGCCAGGTTGATACTGTCAGCCAATGTCCCTTCAGAAAGTACATCAAACAGTGAGTCATCAGAGGAACCCTTTGCATAAGGCAGACAGGTACAGGCTGTGATGGGAATTGCAAAGGTGACCTTACCTGTCTTTCAGCTGGCTGTGAAGGTTGGAGGCACATTAAATCAACAGAAGGAAGAGGTACCACTGCACATAAGTCTCTGGGTGAAATCTTAAAAGCCTTATTAAATTTCACTGATAAAATTACCTAGCCAGACCCCTCTCCCTCTCTCTCTCTCTCTCTCTCTCTCTCTCTCAGCTTCTTCCCTCTGCCTCCTGGCTGGCTACAAACACAAAGTGTTGGGCCATAGATTCAGCTGGGAGATGAGAAGATTGATCTGTTTCTCCAGACAAATGTGACAATATCTTCTTCATCACTGGGTGCAGCAAGTGAACTGTGGACCCTTCCCAGTCACTGCATCTGTCTGCAAGCAGATCGTGTGTGTGTGTGTGTGTGCGTGTGCGTGCATCTGTGGTGTTGCTTTTGTTTTTTTAATTTAGAGACATGGCTCTGAAAAGACCCTGTTGTTCTAAAATACAAAAGGTGGATTCATGTGCTAGGGGAACTAGGCTAGAATCACCCAGGGCTCGCCTCTGCACCCATGAGGAGAAGGGGGCAAATCGTTTCCTGATCGCTCGGTAGGCCCAGACATTCCACAGTAGACTGAGAAGAGTTTAAACACTTCACAAAACGACTTGATTTCCATGATGTCTAATACCTGGTGTGGCAACGTTGCATGTCCTTTTCAAAGGCAAGTAAAAGGGCAGAGCCTGCAAAAAATACACATCTCTTGCACTCATAAAATTCACATTGGTACACACAGCCATCCACTGGTGTTAGAGTCACAGTTGGAGGAAAAACAGGCTGACAGAAGTGTTGTGCAGCTAAGGCACACAGATGGGAGATTGGGAGTCTATCCCCTGCTGTGCTAGCAACCGCCTGTGTGACACTGAACAAGTCACATTACCTCTTTGTGGCTCAGTGTCCCCATCTGTAAAATGGGGATGATAGTACCTACCACACAGGGTGACTGAGGATACATTGCACCTTGAAGGGTTTAACCCTTTGTTACTTGCCAGCTGGCCTCTTAATATTATTTTCAGGCACCCTTTTACTGCCATTATGGAACTGCTCGCTTTTGATCCTGACTTACAATCAGAGTGACAAGGTGGCTGAGCTAATATCTTTTATTAGACCTCACCCACCTTGTCTCTCTAATGTCCTGGGACCAACACGGCTACAACAACACTGCCTGTTACCATCCCAGTGGCAGGCAGATGTATTCCATGCCCTTTAATATCTTTTTCCTTACAAATCTGCCCAAGCACTGATTCTGTCTTAGGCCTCAACGTTTTGGCCCCTTGTCGTGACAGTGTAATTCATCTGGCTTTGCTTTCACTGGGTTGATACTTAAGTTCTGGGGCTTTGGAACGTAGACAAAATGATTTCTTTATTTGTATTGTTACTGGTGCTTTGCGGGCCCAGTCGCGGATCAGAACCTGCTGTGCTGGGCATTGTACAAATACGGAACAAAAAGATGGTCTCTGCCTCAAAGAGCTTACAGAGCATAAAGACTTCCTAAGAATAGAGTGGTCCGGATTCTGATCTCAGTCACCGTTATGTAAATCCAAAGTGACATGAGAATCTGACTCAAGCCACTGAGGGGTTTTTTCCCCCTTGTTTCACTTGATCCAGGAACCGCCCCCATAGATGATCAGCTTCTCACCCCCGTTTTAGGAATGACTCCTCCCTCTCAGCATCAAAGCAGATGGATGGCGCAGGGAGGGGGAAGGCTGCACTACCCTGCCCAGGCTCCTGGGTCCTAGGCTTCGGAGCTGGGAGTATTTTGGCTGAAGCCTCTCTATTGTTGCTTCATGCAGTGGCTGGCAGAGCATTCATGAACACAGCTGGGTGTGGCCCCTGCCTGTGGATGTTCGTGTGAGTGCAAACTTGGAGGGCTTTGCAGCTCGTCACAACATCACAGTGTGATAGGGAATCCAGACTGGTGAGACAGAGGGCTCAGCTGAATCCCAGTCCCTGGTGGCCCCCGGGAGGGAATTGTCACACATGTGTTTTTCAGTTCCCAGCTTCCCAAGAGTTTCCTCCATTCCCCTTTAGAGTCTGTTTGTATGTACCTTGAGTCTTCTCATTTTGCCAGTCCCTCACGTGTACAGCCCTGCAGTCCTAACGCCGAGGATGCCGTCCTGAAAAACGCGTAGGAGGACAAATCCGGAGAAATATCATGTGAATTTCACCAGCAGAAGAGTGGGGTTTGTGTCTCTGTAGTGCAGGAGCCAAACCCTGCAGATCTACATGGCTCTCAAGGGGCCCGCCTGAGGCACAGAGCCATCTGCACCCGAGGCTGTATGCCTCTCCTCCGGCTTTCAGGGCACGCTCCATCTCCCCCATCCCACTGCTGCCTCTGGAACATCGTTCTCTGTCCCCTACCGTGTCAGGTGCACATCAGAACCATGCTTCCAGGACTGTCACAGTAACTCCCTTACAGACGTACAATGGGTGTGTACAGCACAAATGCAGCCAACAGCTGAACCCACCAATGGCATAGGGAACTCCCAGACAGTCAGGGTGTCCAAATTTGGCCTTACCAAGGATCCACGCTGGTTTCTTGCCAGGAGCACAAGGGACAGTTGAAAATGGGACAGACTGTAAACTCTTTGCTACAGAGGGCACCGTCCATGGAGATTGAAGGCCCTACTTTACAATACTCCCCTCTTGAAAAAAGCATCTGTCCTCTTTAACAAAGAGGCCATAGGGAGAGCAGATCCCAGTATCCAAAGCAGCCGCCTGCTTGGCCGGAGATGGGGCACCGCTTGTGTGTTGGGATCCCCAGTCTCCATGGGCTGCTGTTAACACTGAAAGCAGCTGGGAGCCAAGCTGTCGAACTTCAGGCATGTGACCGTGAGTCAGGCTCTGGCTGCTCCCACCAGACTGAAATTAACATGATGACATTTCCAATGCCCCCTTTATCACACAAGCCCTCCTCTGAGCCTCTGAAAAATCAAATGCCACAGAGGACAGGACCAGACTGGCACAGGCCTTTCCTTTTCCATTGAGCGGGGCTATTTTCAGCATTAACAACAGGGAAGGGACCACCAAGTTGCCCTCTTCTCCTGGGACAACAGAAATACAAGACGAGGGAGCTGGGGTGGGCTTAGCGGGTTGCATTCATCTGGCCTCTGCCCACGCTATTCTGTTCCAGTGTGTTGGGAGCCAGGGCCTGTCGGCTATTCCGTCACTCCTCTGGACAAGGCATGGTCTGTTTCCATCTCCGATTGAGTTCTTGTTTTTTACAAATCCTCCAGTGTTGCAGGCTTGTCAGCGGGGCGAGCAGCCTGATGAGTAGCCCAGTGTCTCCGTGGAGACGGCTAGTGAGGACACCTTTCCAGGCAAAGCCAGGCTGTCCCCTAGGACCTCTGTTGCCCTCGGAGCTGCGTATGGTATTTTCTTAACATCTTTGGCAAGATCTGTTGTAAACAGTGGAGGGGTTATAACCAGGTTCTGGGAACCCCTGGTCCTTTCCTCCGGGCTTCCAAAGCCGTCTAGCGCTTTATCTGACAGAGAAACTCAGAATTCTACATGTGTATAGAAAGTAATGTAACTAGAGTACCATGCACTGCAAAGCAAATGGATAATGAGTGATTATCTCTCTCCCCCAAATCTGGGGTTGGTCCCAGGGTGGTTAGTTTAGGATCTCCTGAGTATAGTTCCAAGGGTATGTCTGCACATGAGCTAGCCTAGAGAGGGTAACTATAGCAGTGAGGACAGCGCAGGTAGAACAAGTCCAATGTGGACCCTGGGTATGTACTCAGAGCAGAGCGCACTGGGCGAGCCATCTTCACTGCTGTTGTTACTCCTGCTAACTGAATCAAGCTAGCTCGGGTCAGCTAGCCCCTACCCAGCTTTTGGTGTGTAGACATACAGACTCCTGGAGCTTGGGGGTAATTACTAAGGACTAAATCCTGCTGTTTTCTTTACATGGGCAAACCTCCAATGGCCAAGCCTTGCAGATGCTGAGCACCTCCCCATTGATTTCAGTGGGAGTATAGAAGTCAGTGGCAAGTAGCCATGGGCTCCAAGGAGAAGGTTCTCAAAGAGTGTGGCAATTACATGCTTAATTTATATGTGTTGTTACCAAGGTTGTTCATGCAAATAACCAACCTTGGTCAATTGCGAGTGCAATTAACTAATGTGTCTACACAAAGTGATTTTATGGAGTAATTAGGCCCATAAATATATGGGGAAAGGTCTTAAACCCAGGCTGGGCTGGTCAACACTACAGCCCTATACAGGTATAACTATGTTGCTCAGGGGTGTGAAGAATCCACACCCTGAGGTCACATCTACACTATGAAAGTACTCCGATTTTACAGAAGTCGATTTTTGGGAACAGACTGTATAAAGTCGAGTGCATGCGTCCACACTAAGCACATTAATTCGGCGATGTGCATCCACAGTACCATGGCAAGGGTCGACATTCCGAGCGGTGCACTGGGGGTAGCTATCCCACAGTTCCCGCACTCCCCGCTGCCCATTGGACTTCTGGGCTGAGCTCCCAATGCCTGATGGGGCCAAAAATTTGTCACGGGTGGTTATGGGTAAATGTCGTCAGGCAACCCTCCCTCCCTCCCTCCGTGAAAGCAACAGCAGACAATCATTTCATGCTCTTTTCCCTGGATTGCCCAAGCAGACGCCATAGCACAGCAATCATGGAGCCCGTTCAGCTCACTGCAGCAGTTATGACCATTGTAAACACCTCATGCATTATCGTGCAGTTTATGCAGAACCAGCACCTGAAAAACCAGGCGAGGAGGCAACAGCAGCGTGGTGATGAGGACATGAACACAGATTTCTCTAAAACCACAGTCCCCAGCAATTTGGAGATCATGGTATTAGTGGGGCAGGCTCATGCCGTGGAACGCCAATTCTGGGCACAGGAAACAAGCACAGAGTGGTGGGACTGCATAGTGTTGCAGGTTTGGGATGATTCCCAGTGGCTCCGAAACTTTCACATGCGTAAGGGCACTTTCATGGAACTTTGTGACTTGCTTTCCCCTGCCCTGAAGCGCAAGAATACCAAGATGAGAGCAGCCCTCGCAGTTCACAAGCGATTGGCAATAGCCCTCTGGAAGCTTGCAATGCCAGACAGCTACCGGTCAGTTGGTAATCAATTTGAAGTGGGAAAATTTACTGTGGGGGTTGCTGTGATGCAAGTAGCCAATGCAATCACTGAGCTGCTGCTATCAAAGGTAGTGACTCTGGGAAATGTGCAGGTCATCCTAGATGGCTTTGCTGCAATGGGATTTACTAACTGTGGAGGGGCCATAGACGGAACCCATATCCCTATCTTGGCACCGGAGCACCAAGCCGCCGAGTACATAAACCACAAGGGGTACTTTTCAACGGTGCTGCAAGCTCTGGTGGATCACAAGGGACATTTCACCAACACCAACATGGGATGGCCGGAAATGGTTCATGACGCTCGCGTCTTCAGGAACTCTGGTCTGTTTAAATGGCTGCAGGAAGGGATTTCCTTCGCAGACCAAAAAATAACTGTTGGGGATGTTGAAATGCCTGTAGTTATCCTTGGAGACCCAGCCTACCCTTTAATGCCCTGGCTCATGAAGCCGTACACAGGCACTCTGGACAGTAGTCAGGAGCTGTTCAACTATAGGCTGAGCAAGTGCAGAATGGTGGTAGACTGTGCATTTGGACGTTTAAAGGGTCACTGGCGCAGTTTACTGACTCGCTCAGACCTCAGCGAATCCAATATTCCCATTGTTATTGCTGCTTGCTGTGTGCTCCATAATCTCTGTGAGAGTAAGGGGGAGATATTTATGGCGGGGTGGGAGGTTGAGGCAAATTGCCTGACCGCTGAATACGTGCAACCAGATACCAGGGAGGTTAGAAGAGCACAGCAGGAAGCGCTGTGCATCAGAGAAGCTTTGAAAACCAGTTTCATGACTGGCCAGGGTACTGTGTGACACTTCTGTTTGTTTCTCCTTGATGAAAACCCGCCCCCTTGGTTGCCTTTAAATTCCCTGTAAGCCACCTGCCCTCCCCCCCTCGATCACAGCTTGCTTGCAAAGGAAATAACGTCACTATCCTTTAAAAAACATGTATTCTTTATTAATTGATTATAAAAATAGGGAGATAACTCACAATGTAGCCCAGATGGGGTGTGGGAGGAGGGTAGGAGGGAAGGAAAAGGCCACTTTAAAACTTCTTGTGGAGTGGTTGGGTGCCCGGAGCCTCCCCTCCACCCGCGTTCTTGTGCACCTGGGTGAGGAGGCTATGGAACTTGGGGAGGAGGGAGGGCGGTTAAACGGGCTGCAGAGGCAGTCTGTGATCCTGCTGCCATTCATGAACCTCCACCAGATGCTGGAGCATGTCCCTTTGATCCTGCAGTTGCCCCGGCATTGCCTCATGCCTCCTCTGATCTTCCTGCCACCACTTCTCCTCACGTTCATCAGCCACTTTCCTATACGCTGCTATTGTGTCCCTCCACACATTCTGCTGAGCTCTGTCAGTGCCAGGCGACTGCATGAGCTCAGAGAACATTTCATTGCTTGTGCGTTTTTTTCGCCGCCTTATCTGAGATAGCCTTTGGGACGGAGGAGGGAGGCTTGAAACATTTGAAGCTGCTGGAGGAAAAAAAAGGGAATGAAGTATTTAAAAAGATACATTTTACAGAACAATGGCTATACTCTTTCATGGGGAACAACACTATTCACATTACGTGGCACATGTGATTTTGGTGCAAGGTCGCATTTTGCATCTTATATTGAGTGCCTGCGGCTTTGGTGTTAGAGATCACACACGCAGTGCCGGGCAACAGAATTCGGCTTGCAGGCGCCATGGTAAGCCATAGTCTTTTGGCTTCTGCAACCTTCATAACAGCAGCGCCCTCCTCTCCCATACCAAGCAAAGCACGTTAAGTTGGCCATTTAGTGCTGCGGTTTTCCTGTTAACGTGCAGCAGCAGAAACCAAACTAACCCCTCCCCCCCATCCAATTCTCTGGGATGATTGCTTTACCCCTCACCCCACCGCGTGGCTGGTATCAGGGAAGATCCCTGCTCGCCAAACACGAACAGCTCAGTGCCAATATCCCCCCCCACAACCGCATGGCTAACTGCGGGGAGGATTTCTTTTCAGCCACAGGCAAACAGCCCAGTAGGAACAGCCATCTCTGAATGTCCCCTTAATTAAATTCCTGTATTTCAACCAGGTTACCATGAACGATATCACTCTCCTGAGGATAACAGAGAGATAAAGAACGGATGTTGCTTGAATGTCAGCAAACACTGGAACCATACACTGCCAGGCTTTGTCATGCAATGATATCAGATTACTTGCTACTAGCATGGCATGGTAAAGTGTCCTACCATGGAGGACGGAATAAGGCTGCTCTCCCCATAAACCTTCTGCAAAGGCTTTTAGAGTACTTCCAGGAGAGCTTCATGGAGATGTCCCTGGAGGATTTCCACTCCATCCCCAGACACGTTAACAGACTTTTCCAGTAGCTGTACTGGCCACAAATGCATCCCAAGTCCTCAGGGCTACTTAATCATTAAAAAATGCTTGCTTTTATAACATGTATTATATTTAAAAAGGTACACTCACCAGAGGTCCCTTCTCTGGCTTCATTGGGTTGGGAGGGTATTTCAGTCAGGGTGATAAAAAGATCCTGGCTGTCAGGGAGAATGGTGTGCTGTGTGCTCTCCTCAAGCTCGTCCTTCTCCTCCTCATATTCCCCATCCGCAAAATCCTCAGGCATGGTGGAGAGTACCCCATCATCGGACAGGGATGGGGTAGTAGTGGCAGCCCCCCCTAGAATTGCATGCAGCTCAGCATAAAAGTGGCATGTCTGGGGCTCTGTCCCGGAGGGTCCATTTAATTCTTTTTGTTTTCTGGTACACTTGTCTGAGCTCCTCAAATTTCACGTGGCACTGTGTTGTGTCCCTGATGTAGCCTCTGTCCCTTGTGGCCTCGGAGATTTTTTGAAATGTTTTGGCGTTTTCTCTTTTGGAACGGAGTTCTGATAGCACGGATTCCTCTCCCCATACAGCGATCAGATCCAGTACCTACCGTTCGGTCCATGCTGGAGCTCTTTTTCGATTCTGGGACTGCATGGTCACCTGTGCTGATGAGCTCACCTGGCCAAACAGGAAACGAGATTCAAAAATTCCCAGGGCTTTTCCTTTACACCTGGCCAGTGCATCCAAGTTCAGAGTGCTGTCCAGAGCGGTCACAATGGTGCACTGTGGGATAGCTCCCAAAGGCCAATACCTTCGAATTGTGTCCACACTAACCCTAATTTGAAACAGCGATGTCGATTTCTGTGCTAATCCCCTCGTTGGGGAGGAGTACAGAAATTGGTTTTAAGAGCCCTTTATGTCGAAAAAAATGCCTTCATTGTGTGGACGGGTGCAGGGTTAATTCAGTTTAATGCTGCTAAATCCGACATAAACTCGTAGTGTAGACAAAGTGACAGTTACACCAACCTAACCCCCTGTGTAGACAGTGCTGTCAGTGGGAGAGCTTCTCCTGCCAACATAGCTACCATCTCTCACCTGGCGGCGTGGAGCGGTTTCACTGAAGCGCTCCAGCCACACAGCTCCGAGGCAGTGTTTCAAGTGTAGACCAGCCCTCTGTTTCTCTCGCACACACACTATGACTTGTGCACAACATTAAAGCCGCATCTATGCTATTCGCTGCGGGGGAGTGACTCCCAGCTCGTGTACTAATTCTCCCGGCGAGAACTAGCGTATTTAGAAATAGCAGTCTAGCTATAAACCCACCCATTTGGCCCAGCTCAGCCAAGCCACCACTTCCCATGCTACCATGGCTTTGCTATGTATACTCATGCTAGCTCTCCTCGAGCTACCAGAGTCTGTGCACACAAGCAGGGAATCACACCCCTAGTTCGGAGCACAGATGTAGCCTGCAGGTGGCTCCTTGGAGGTGTAAGGTAGGGCTGCAACTCAGGAGGGGGAAAAATTACAGTGAGGTGTCTCATGCTAACAGAGATGTCAAGCCCAGAGCCCGGAATGTAATGCAAAGCCACATCCAGGGAAATTGGCCCCTGCACTTTGCAAATAACTAGCTCTGTTTAGGTGTTGCTGCATTATAAGCCTCAGTGTGATGATGACTTAGATTTCAGCTATGAAAGTGAGAGAAAGGGCTATAAAAAAGGACTTGTTTTTAATCCTGTGTCTGCCTCGTCAACTATTAAATTAACACGTCTGGAAACTATTCTCACTTGATCAGTGCTGCCGAATCCTCAGAAGACAGGATGTCCTACTTAGCGAAATCAACTCTGCATTAGGTAAATATACTTCCTGAAATATTAAGTAGTCCCATGCAGCAATCCTGAGGGGCTCCCTCAGGGTACAACTACCACATCTGCTTGCTTCAGGATGGGAAACAGATGCTCAAAACTTGCCGATCATAGGGGAGACTTTCAAAGGCACAAATGGTAACTGGCTGCCTAATTCCTATCAATGTTCAGGGAGAATTTGGAGCCTTTGAAAATCTCCCCCTCCGCCCAGTGGCAGAGCTAATAAGAGTGCCATGGATGATGTCCGCCACCTGCAGTGGCCTTCACATGTACGTACTTGTATGTATGTACTTCACATGCATCCGATGAAGTGAGCTGTAGCTCACGAAAGCTCATGCTCAAATAAATTGGTTAGTCTCTGAAGTGCCACAAGTCCTCCTTCTCTTTTTGCGAATACAGACTAACACGGCTGTTACTCTGAAACTTCACGTACGTGTGGCACCTTTTCAAGCCTATTTTGCAATTGAGAAAAGGAATTGTCCGACGCAAAGACTGGAACGTGAACCTGCCCCATGCTCACCTGGCCTGAGCATTGCAAGATAGTGAAGAGGGTCATGTGGCGCTGGGACCCCATGTGCCAGGTCCCAAAGCCACTCACTCATAGTTGGCCCAGCCATCCCTCCCCTCCGTCATAGCCGGGCCAAACCTCAATGGCATTACAACCCCGTGCACCAGGTCACAATGCCTAGAGTGAGGCACTGACAGAAGCCACCGCTGCTGGGTGCACGCGGGGAAGACTCGCTCTCCAGCCCACCACCAGTGACCCATCACTACCCCTGGCTGCAAAACCTGATTCTGCCTAAGCCTGCCAATATCCCAGAGACAATTAGCAGGGTCTGTCTCATAAATCCTGTCTAAGCTGCGCGGCCACACAGCGGGCTATAAAGGCCTGCTCCAGTGGGGAGAGGTGCCTCTCCCCTGGCCCCAACCCCGGAGCTGCCCCGGCTGGGAGAGGCTCTCTCCCCCGGCCCTGGACTGCTGCAGCAAGAGAGGGCTCTGGGGAATCCTTTCTCCCTGCTGCAGCCCCGGGGCAGCCTGCACCCCAAACCCCTCATCCCAGCCCCACCCCAGAGCCCGCACCCGCAGCTGGAACCCTCACCCGCCCTGCACCCCAACCCTCTGCCCCAGCCCTGAGCCCCCTTCCATACTCTGAACCCCTCATCCATGGCCCCACCCCAGACACTGCACCGCCAGCCAGAGCCCTCACCCCCCCCCACACACACCCCAACCCTCTGCCCTAGCCCTGAGCCCCTTCCCACACCCCAAACCCTTCAGCCCCACCCCTGCTACAAATCACCTCCATATTGGTGCACGTAACAAAATTCATTCCGCACATGGATGTAAAAAATGAGAAGGAACATTGCCTGTCTCTAAAGCTTCCTCTGTGAAGAATTTGCACCCTTTGAAATGGTGCAAACTGGGTGAATGTCAGCTAACAGCTTCCTGGGAATAATCCCCATTTTAGGGACAGCCCAGAGAAAGCTAAAGGGCAGTAGTTTCTTGCCAGCAGCCAGCTAATGATAATACTTAGCATGGCTACAGCACCATTCCTCCAGAGATCTCCAAGGACTTTACCAAATAAAACCAAGATTTATCACAAAAGAGACCCGTGATTTTGGAACTTGAGATACCTTAAAGATTTTCAGAAAGCACTGAGTTCCTTCCCTCTGGAAGACCCTTTAAGGTGTCTCTAGTTGGATACCCAACATCACTAATCACTTCTGAAATTCTTGACTTACCCCTCATAGCTTCCCTGTGAAAGAGGAGACTTCTTAAAGCCATTTTAGAGAAGGGATAACTGAGGCACAGAGCAGTTAGGTGATTTCTCAAATCTTCCCAGCCCGGGGTAATAATACTTAGCTCCTTCACATTAATTATTTGTAAAGCACATGGAGCTGACAGTTGGTGTGGAATATTATTAATAGACTCAAAACAATCACTGATTGGGAATATAGAATGTATAAGGGACTGCTGGTTGTTGCATATAGAATTACATGTGGGTCTGCAACAACTGAGCAAGCTCTCCAGACAATGCTCTCCTTTACTCTGCAGCCCTGATTCATCCCCAGAGCAAGTCCAACCTGTGCACTGAATGAAGCAGGGGTCCTGTGGTTAAAAATAGATGTGACCACATAATAAAAGACTGCATCACAATGCATATGCCCAAGGGGGCTGAATTAAGGTTGCACAGGCAACCTTAATTCTGGCATTTCTTAAATTTTGAGGGCTGGACTTTGCAGCCTCACTAATGTTCTTTCAGTGTGAGTTTTTTTGGGGTGTAATATAACTGTATCGCAGGCTGATGGTTTGCGGTTCACAAGTACGTACCTATCACTTATCAGATCACATAACACCATGCAGTTATAATCAGAGCACAGCAAATCAATTCAAGCTGTCCTCTACCTTTTATAATCAAGCAGTGTAAATAATAAATCAAATGCCATACGCAATTAAAGATAGCAAGCACTCAAATCACAGTCCTGCAAGGGAGTGAAAACTTCAGGTCACACGTACGTATATAACTACTATACTTCTCATGCAGGTTAGCAGCTAGGGGCTTAGAAACCCTTCTTGGGTAACTTTGTAGGGCCTTATCTTAATAGGCACATAGCCACATTGATCTCAGTGGGGCAGCTTGCAGAGTAAAGAACTAGTCATTGAGAGTAAGGCTGTCGGCTTCTGGCCTCCTGTGTGTCACAGGGTTACATACTGCCATTTCAAGGGCAAACTGTGGCCATGTACTCACGTGAGTAGACCCACTGCCTTCAGTGGGACTCACTTGCGTAAGTGCTCGCTAAAGTGAGCGAGTTCACCAGTACTTTCAATGGACCAGCTGGTCCTTAGCTCACCCTTCCATTGAGGTTTCCATTGTTGGACTCGTTACTGGGCTTATGGAGTTCGCGCGCGTCCTGGTGCCGATTCTCAGGGTCTCATCCATGATGTGCGGTGGTTTGCGGCAAGACTCTATAATACCCCTGGGGGAGTAGGAGGTAGTATAAGTGGCGAGGCAGGAGGTTCAAGGCCAGATTCTTCTGCCATCCAAGAGGGTCGGGTTTTCCGGTACTGCTTCCCTTCTTGGCTGACAAACCCCTGCAGAGTGCTGAGCATCCTCTACAAGCTGATAAGCTCTCTCCACTCACAATGAAGACAACAGGAGTTGAGGGCACTTAAACTGAGAGCTCTTTTGGGCAGGGACTGTCTTTGTGGTGTGTGTGTGTGTGTGTGTACAACGCCTAGCACAAGAGGGTCCTGACTAGGCCTCCTAGGTACTGCAATAATAGAAATAATAACACAAGCCCTCCCGCGAATGGGGTCAGAGCCTCCAGGAGCAGGTGGGAACTCAGTAATGAATGAAGACATGGATAGACGCATTTGGAGCTCCCAAAGGAACAGACAGCATGGATATATTATCAAGGGAGCGCACATTACAAAGTCCTTCCATTAAGCCACTAGGATTGTGTCACCTCTGTCTTTGCATTGCAGCTGACAATGGTGCTTGAGGATGATGAAAGCGAGGAGAACAAAGCCAACAGTATAATTTAACGGGACTGAGATAGGAGGCTGGGGAGGAGAATGAAGAAGCACAAATATTGCAAGACTATAGCCCCAATAAAACTAGCCTCTCTGCACATTTGTATTTGACAAAAATACCTTTTCCCCCTTTGCTAAAGCCATGGCTGACGGGGGTCACCCTTCTGTAGCCTTCAGTGACACCTGAAAACGGATAAAATCCCTATACTGAGACCAGTAGTCATTTATATTCAATTGGATTTTTTATTAGTGTTTGTTTCTGCTGCCTTGACATAATCCTGATTAGCTTTTCCTAGCCCTGTAGACTGCTACCACTACAGTTATAAGCTGGAGTTAAAGGTGAACTTTCCTCCTCCTTTAAGCGTGCTGAGTATAGATTACTGTTTTTAAATACAATTTTCTGACTTTTTCCATGCAACATTCTCACTGTTGAGAATATTTGTAAAGCTAAGAGAATATTTTGGCAAGGACTAAAATCTCCAGTGAATTTAACTCCCTTTTATGCTCATAAAATATCCATACCTACCTACCCACCTCCCTGGTCATCCAGCCTTGGAATCATTCCCAATTCTATGTCCTCTACACCTCTGGCACCAGCAGCTGAAATCACCAGTTGCCCGCCTGGAAAATAGCTCTCCAGCACCACCTTCTGACTTTCTGGCCCCTATAGGACAATCACCAGAGGCTGTGCAACCTTCCACAGAGGTGAGGGAGGGGATCACAGGTTAGGCAGGAGGGCACCCCAAGGGGGATATGGGACCTGATCATAAGCTGAGACGGAGGATGATTTGTTGCTTTTCAGGGGACCCCTCCCCAACCACAATTCAGGGCCTACCCTGTTTAAGTACAACGGAATAAAAAGGAGAGACATCAAATGCGGCTGATTCATTAGCACTGATGGGCCTTGACATAGTATTGAATTGAATGCTGATGGCAAAGGTTAATAATGTCCTCTAGATTCTAGATATACTTAATGGCCTCTTTGATTTATTCCCATCATGTGCTATGATTTTTCCGGCTGATGAGAGGTTTCCATTAATGAATGTGTGAGTGAAGTAACGGTGAAATTATCCACTTCTGTTCCTGCATTTTTCTCCTTATACAAATAACTTCCGGCAGAAATCTTTTTATCTCGTCTTCCTCCTTTAAGATTGCATCCGAGGGTTTAGGCTGGAGGGAGAAAAGCTTGTGCTTAATTACTGTCACTTAGCACTGGTCTGGCAGGTTTCCCCAGAAAATGCAGGTTTGTTGAAACTGAAACATTTTGTGGGAACATGTCAATTTCAACAGAATGTTTGATGGAAAAGGTTTGAAATAAAAATGGAGTCTTTCCTTTCAATGCATATGCTGTTCTATTAACATACATGTCAATGGTCTCTGTTGTAATGGTTTGCCATTACTGAAACAAAATGTTTCCGAATCGAAATAGTCCAAGATTTCATCCCAGTTCTGGACAAAACAAATTGCAAAGGGGGATTGACAGCAGAATGGAAATTCCATTTTCTGACCAGCTCCACTCACCCCATTCACTTCCCACTCCTGTCCTGGGAGCCACTGCTATCATCTGATAGCTCAGCTGGGGTGGCACCTGTCTGGGACATCAGGGGAGACACCCGTGCTGTGCCTGGAGAGGGAATTAGCAGTACTAGGCTCAAGTATGAAGATGCATAGGTACCATACTGAACCCATCACTGCTAGTCTCTGGATGGCTCCTTCCCCCAGGGCTGTTCTTAATTACACTATAATGTCAACTCTGTGTAGCTGATTTTGGGGGGCTCTCAATAAAACACAGGAATTCTGCTTGTGCCACCTGCCATTTCTCCTGCTAGAAGCCACTGCGCTGCCTTGCAGTACCAAGGCAGAGCTTCAGAAATGGCCCCTCTCTCCAAGCTTGGTAGCACTCACTCTCCACTGCAGGCTGGGAAGGGACAGCTCACAGGAGTAAGGGTCCAGAGGAAGTCCCCTCCCTTGCAGACTGGAGACAGGGGCAGCTGCTGGAGCCCACCAGGGAAGTGGGGAGACTGGGATCATGGGGGGGCTCTTGGAACCTGCCAGGGGATTTGGGCTCTGGGTGACTGGGTGCAGGAATGGGGATCTCTGGGAGTCTGCCAGACGGAGTGGGGAACCTAGTGGGGTCAGACCCAAACCCAGGATTTATTCTTTGGCCTAAATATCAGGAGTGTTTTTTTTTCTTCTTAATTTCATGATCTTGGAGGTTCTGACTCATGACTGTGGAAATGCTGGGATTGGCAGTGCTGATTACCTTGCCCTAATAGAAGTGGCTTGGAGCTGAGACTCCGGAGGAGGAAGAAGAAAATATGAAAGCAATCATCCAAAATATCTTGATCAGCTCACTGCTTCCTTTTTAAGATGGAGGAGGGGATTTACCTAGATACTGAGCCCTGATTGCCTGCGACATTTCACTGGAGCAAACAGAGCCATTTGCTTTACTGGAGTGCGAGAATGGACTGAAAATAGCAAACTTCCATTGAAAAAAATCATCTAACTTTACAATGTCCAGAATTATTATTATTATTATTATTATTTTATTTATTTGTTATTATCTGATTCTGAATTGGCACCTGTGAGAAATGTATTTTTAGGGTCAGACTTCCTCTGATTGCTCTCCTCTCAGAGCAAATGCTTACAGTTGAGTTACTCGGTTTTATATAGGAAGTGTATAAGAGACACTTCACCGCTGGCAGGCACCTGGTTACCCCTGGGTTATAAACCCCAGGGTTAAAATGGGGTTAGGTTTATTATACAAGAGCCCAGAGCGTGTGCACGCAGAGCTCTTGTTCCAACAACTGTTTGCTTCTCTGCACTGCACACTGGCCCTTCATTTCAGCAGCTTCCTTGATAAGGAATGCTGCGGAGAAATAAAATGAAATTACAGGTTAGTGAAATGCTGCTCTACAGAGACACAGTCCTGGACTGCAGCTGAACCTCCCACTGACGTCAAGGAATTCAAGAAAGGACCCTAGGTTTGCATTGCATAGACTGGAGTTCCAAGCCCTGTGCCCACAAACTTGTTAGAACTTCCCCCAAGACCCCTGATTGCTGCTAGAACAGTATGAATTCAGAACAGGGAAGCACTTATTTCGTAATAAACACGGTTGGGCTTGGTCTGCAAACATTTTTCCAATGGCGTTAGCTTCTTTCTCCCCAGATCCATTTTTTAAGCACAGTTTTCTTGGAAGACTGTGGACATGGTGTACAGACAGAGCCTTAAACTACTGGGATTTAAAAAGTAATAGATAACAGGGTCTCTAAACAGAGGGAGAGATGTGCTTAATTACTGGCAGGTGGTTAGAATGGCCTTTGCTACTGCTCCCAACATTGCAATCTCCAGTTCAGCTCTGTGTGTAGGAATGATGTTTGGAAACTCGGGGCAACCCCTCCCCGCCCAAATCCTAGGCCCTGATCGTGCAAAGACTTACACTCATGTTTAACTTGACATTCGCAAATAGCCCCACTGACTTCAGTGACATCGCACATGAAGCTAAGCACGTGCATCGGTGGTTGTAGGCTCAGAGCCCGCATGTAGATAACAGTTTCATGGTTTCTGAAAAACAAAAAAAGTTCCATTTCTGAAAACCAGAACATTTCCGCTTGGCAAAGCTGCCGCGGTGGCTCATGGAAATTGCCTTGTGCCTCCATTTTTCTCTGTAAGATGGGCTCCCTGGTTGGACAATGTCCGAGGTGAAGGGTGGGGCCAGTAGAGGTCCCCAAGCCAAAGTCAGGGTTGGTGCTGGTTGAGGTTCTTTGGGTAGGGTTGGGTCCCCCAGGGCTCACTGGACAAGGGTTAAAGCTGGGGCCGGTACGGGTCCTTGGGATGGGACCAGTAGGGGGCCCTAGGTTATGGACCGGACCGGAGGGTTAGGGACGGGTCTAGTAGGGCTCTCTGGGTTAGGGACAGTGGTTGGCTGGCAGGGGGCCTGTACTCAGACTAGGCTGAGTGTGGAGTATGGTTAGGGTTGGGCTCTGTTGTGGTCCCTGGCTATGTTTAGGGTAGGGGCCACTGGGGCTATTTGGCCAAGGTAGTGGTGGAGGTGCTGTTGATACTGGGGCTGGGGCCAGTAGGGCTCCCCAGTCGAGAGTTACATTTGAGGTCAGTCGGTGGCTCCAAGCTAAGGTTATGGTATGGCTGAATACGTGGCTCCAGGCAAGGGTTTGAGATGGCTGGTGGTTCCAGGCTACTGACAGGGCTGAGGTCTGATTGTTGCCCTGGTCATGTGGCATCAGTCGCTGGCCTCAGTCTGGGGTTGTAGTTTGGAACAGTTGGTCAACCTTTGTCAGGGTTTTGGTTGGGTCCCCTTGGTAGCCTCAGCCTAGTATCATGGTTGGGGTCGGCAGGTTTCCTCACACTACACTTAGCGTAGGGGCTGGTTGGTGGCCCCTTCGGGTGCGATTTGGAGCTGGTGGATGATCCTGGTCTAGCATTACTGTTGGGAGTGGTGCGGTTAGGGGTTGGGGTTGGGCAGGTTTGACATCTCTGGCTCATGTTAATAGGATGTCATATTTATTAATCTCCGTGTAAAAATTTGGAAAGTGCTGAGGGGGTCTAATCGCGTTTTAAAAAGTGCCTTAAACACTTATGGGCATAAGTCCCATTGATCTGGATGGATCTTATGCCATCATGAGACTGGTTTATAACCAATATTAATAAAAGCAGTGGGATGCAGGTTTTCGCAGTATCCCGGTGCTTTCCCGGGGCCAGTATCACTGATTCGCAGCTGAATTCAGAGTACCCAGGAAAACACAGTAAAAGCTAGAAACCTACATGCCAGAAATACTCAGTTCTTGTTTTTATTACAGAGGCATTTGTGAAATATTTCCCCCCTTCCAGCCGCTTGCAGGATTCCTTTGTTGCATAGATCAGAAGAAACTATTCACTCCTCATTTCACTTCATAGCACCTTGTCAAGGAACTGCGGAAACTTCCAAGTCTGTAAACCCTGTACATCTTTCTAGATCTGGAGGGAGAGAATAGAGGCTTTGTGCCGTGAAGAGAATGGGCTTTCTGATAGGGAAGGGGGTTTAGTTTCCAGCACATCTGAGGATTAACTGCCAGTGTTTTGCACAGCCATGCTATTTTGTACCAGGCGGCTGGATGATTGGTTTTCACACACACACACCCCCAGGCTCGATGGGGAAGAAATATTTTGTTTCGATCTTCCTATCTGCCTCCCTCGCGGTGCACCGCCCCGCTTGCCGAGCACTCATCGATGGTGAACCGACCGGGCTTCCCTAATCATAGGCAAATTAGCGGATGACCTGTCCGACCGTCCCCTCGCAGGACGCTACCACAAAGGTCCTGTCCTTCCAACCGGCGCCTCCCCGCCCAGGTGGAACCGTGGGCGGAAGGGAAGTGGGTGTATCTCTTCCCTGCTGCAGGGGACTAATGCCTGGGAGCCCGGAGAATACCTGGGGCTCGGTTTTGCAGCTGTTGCCCTGAGGGGGTCAGTCGGGGGCAGCGGCGCACGAGAGAGGCGAGAGGGGGCTGCTCAGCTGGAAACGGAGCAGCTTTCCCTTGTCCGCCCGGATCAAGCTCAGAGCCAGGATTAAACCAGCCGCGGCGGCGGCACGTGTGGCCGAGTGAAACCCACCAGCGCCCCGCAGAGCGCGCCAGGGAAGGGAGCGCACAGCCGCAAAGGAGACCCGCCAGACGCAGCGGGCCTGGGGGTGACCATTGCACCGCTCCCCCGATCCCCTCCAGCCCGGGGGGACCCCGGAGCAGAGAACCCAGGCGCCCGAGGGGAAGAGACCCGGCCGGGCGGCCCCCTGACCTCTCCGGATCCTGCGACCAGCTGTTGACGGACTTGCAAGCGCAGGGGGAGGGCGGCTGCCTGCGGACCCGGCGCCGCCGGCCGAAAGGGGCGAGCGGGCGCTGAAGGACGGACTGGCTCCCTTCGCCCAGGCTCCTCCCTGAGCCGGATCGGCCGAGGAGCCGGGGCCAGGAGGCGGCTGGGACATCGCCCCGGCGGGGCTGGGCTGGTGACCTTGCTGGGATGCCGGCGCCGGTGCCCCCTCCCTCCAGCCAGCCGCGTAGCGGGGCTCTCACGCCGGGGACACAAAGGCGAGGCGGCCGGGCAGCGACCGGGGCCGGGCAGGCGGATTCTTAGTGCCCGAAGTGGGATCCCCCTGGGGCGGGCGGGAGAGAGAGAAGCCGGCGCCCGGCTGGATGCCCACACGCCCAGCGGGAGGCGGCCGCGGCTGGACTCGGGGCAGCGGGCTAGGTCCTCCTCCTTCCCCAGCACGGTTCTCCTTCTCCCGCTGGGAGCCGGGCGCCTGATGTTCACCGACCTTCGAGCCAAGCTCAGCCCCCCGAGAGGCCGAGACGGGGCTCTGAAAAGGAGCTACGGCGACCCGAACGAGATGGACGGTAAAGAGCGATGGGGCGGGCGCTGGCTGGCGGCACGCTGGGTCGAGCTGGGGATGCTCTTCCCAAGCCACAGGCGCCGCTTGCGAGGGGCAGGGGGTCGGCGGGGGGCAGAGCCCGGCCTGGCGCTGGCGTTGGCTCTGGCCCTCCGCGGGATGCACCAGGTGGGGGGCGGTTCGCAAGCTTTCGACCCGGGGTGTTTTCCCCCCTCCCCTCCTTTATCTGGGCCTCCAGACCTTGCAGGGGTCGGTCCCCTGTGCAGCAGGAGCCCCAGCAGAGCAGGCTTGTGGGGCGTGGGGGGGGGGGGGCGAGGTGTCTTGAGCTCCTTCCGGGCGCTCCTGGGTTTGCAAGACTGAACGAGGAGGAGTAAAGGCAGGATGAGACGGGGCGGGAGCTGGAAGCGCGGGCTGCGGCGGGCAGGGGCGTGAGTGCCAGGGAGGGAGGGAGGGAGGGGCCGGCGCTTAGCTCAGGCGTTAGGGTGCTTTGGTTGTGGGCGGGACCCCTCGGGGCGGGGGGGGGGTCAGATAGAGAAGAGCGTGTCCGCTGGAGCGATACGGACCCGGGGGGAGAAAGACTTCAATCTCCTTGCGGTAGAAGGACAATGAGCGAAGCAATTGTCTAGGCTCGGTGCGCTGGGCTGGAAGGGCTTGCAGAGGACATCCCCGGGGACCGGTTTCCATGCACAGTGGTCTCTGGCTCCCCCCGGCTGTGCTTTCACCAGACTCTGGCATCGATCACATCCAGGCGGTGCAATTTCCAGGAGCTGCCCTACGCCCTAGGTGCTAAAAGTTCGCCTCCCCTTTACAGCCCCGAGGGGGATGTGGCAGCTTTATCTAACCATCCGCGCTCCTTTGTCTGGGCCCGTCTTGCTGCTCGGAGTCAGGCTTGTCCAGCGCATCTTCCACCTGCTGTCCCCATCTCTGCATCTCACCCTGGCTGACCATCCTTAAGACAAGTCACCCCTCTGTAACAATACTTCCCTCCCTCTCAGCGTGTTGAGAAGCTAAAGGAATGTTTGTAAAGTGCTTTGAAATCCTCAGATGAAAGGTCCCTGTAAGTGCCGATGAAGTGAGCTGTAGCTCAGGAAAGCTCATGCTGAAATAAATTGGTTAGTCTCTAAGGTGCCACAAGTACTCCTGTTCTTTTTGAGCATTATTTAGGACTCCACACAAGCCCAGGGGGCAAACACTGTTCTTTCAAAAGACTTTGATCCAGAGTCTAGATCAGACCTCCCTAATGCAGCAGCCTAATCATTGACTTCAGGCAAGGAAGGAACAAGACCTCTGGGCTAAATCCTGACACATACTGAGCACTAGCAAATCCCATGGTCCTGAGCGCCTGCCCTCATGTGACCCTCCATGCCTAGATTTTCTGTGGTCTTGCTCTGGGTGGAATGAAACACCAATTTTCCTGTCTGATTGTCAGGGCCTTTGAAATATTATACATACAGATACATTAAACAAAGGGCCTGTCACTCAAACCTAGCACAGGCAACTCATCCTGGTAGTGCCTGTCTCCACTTGGTGTGCCCGCGTACTCGCTGGGTGCCTTCTAGTTCTGGCCTGGTGGGAAATCTTCCAAAATTTGCAGCTAAATCAACCTTTGGGCCGGATTGCGCTCATTTCAGCGAGCACTCACTTACAGGCACAGTCCTGTTCTCTTTTGTCGTCATTCCTTGCATTTCACCTGGCTGCTAGCTTTAATTTTCAAACCAAAACCGGGAATTCAGTGCAGGAAACAGAATAAAGCAGGTGCAGCTTGTTTTCTTTCCTCTCTTCTTTCTTCCCCCTCAGATGAAATAGCAGGAAAAGGCATCGACCTGATGCCTCTTAATGTAAATTAATTTTAAAAGAACAAAATAATATTTACAATGTAAATATTCAATGAGAGAGCTTTAAAGGAATGGAAGCTTTAATGGAATATTGAGATTAGCATAAACCAAGGCTCTGATATACACTTAATGGGCCAAATGTGTCCATGGTGTAACTTCATTGACAATAGAAATGAATTGGTTCATTGGTGTCAAGCCTTCCCTTTAACGGCGTGTAATTTCACTGAAGCCAATGGGGATCTCTGGATACAGCGGAGGGTAGAATATGGCCCATATGTTGCACTGAAGCTTGGACTGGGGGTGGGAAGGCCATGTCATAATTTGGAGGCTTAGTGATCCAATGTGCTATGAACCACTCTTCTCAGGGGAACCACGTCACTCATGCCCTAGTGCCCAGGAATTTTTCCCAGAAAGTCGAGTAGAATTCTCCATCCTTTACAGCATTTTAAGATCAGCTGAAGGGGAAAAGTAAAATAACATGAAGGCCAATTTATTTTGTGGTTCACATGGTGAAGGTGTCGAAGGCCAGGCACGACCTCTGGGACCCATTCCATGAGTGAATAATGTGATTTATTCACCCAGTCCTCAGAAGCCCCAGAAGAACCTTGATTGTTTTTTCTTTCCCCGCTGCAAGCAATGAAGGAAATGCAACGGGCCTCTAGTTAATCAGAACCACAAATCCATCTTCTTGATTGCAGGCCAGTTTCTTGCACCATTAGGTGCTAAATGTCTCTTTCCCATGGGGAAGTTGGAAATGCAGCAAAATGACAAACCGTTTTTATTCGTCATAAAGCACACTTCTCTAAGGCTTTGTATGAAGCTTAGCATTTCTGTTACTGGGTATAATCTATTGTAGGTACTTATGTGACCCCCATCTCCATAGTATCTGTGCACATCGCAATCTTTACTCCTCACAGCACCCAATGAGATGAAAGTGCTATTATTGCCATCTTACAGATGGGGAACTGAGACCCCAAGAGACTAAGTGATTTGCTCAGAGTCCTAGAGGATGTTGTGGCTAAGTAGGAACTGATCCCAGGTTTCCCACAGCCTAGCCTAGCACGCTGACCACTGGACCATCCTTCTTCTCTGAGGAAGTTCAAGATTTTGGGGCCAAGATTTCCCAGAATGGTGTGTGAAAGAGACATTTGTGCACTCCTAACTTGCACACGCACGTATCACTTCACACAGCTGCAGTAACGGAGCACACAAAGTAGATGCAAAAGCTGTGCCCTTGTGTTTTGTATGAGTTTGAATTATTTGCTTTGGGCTTCTTTTTTTTTTTAAATAAGAGACTCTGAAATAAATTTATGGCCCCATATTTAGGCCTCCTATTGACATTTGTCCCAGGCTGTAAACCCCTGTGAAGTCTGGCATGGTTCAGAAGGACTGGCAATTGAGAGGGAGAAAAGGTGCATCAAAGGGCCTATCTCTGGAGGTGAAGGGAAGATTGGAATAGCAGGAGTGTCACAGGTCAAGACTGAGGTGCACTGGGTATGGAATAGCAGGGCTGCAGTACGTGTAAGACTTATATGCCTTTCCCCAGGTATTAGCTCTTCCTTTTCATGAACAGCAAAATCACTCACAAATTTTAAATGGAGCTTATTTCCCTGAGGCAAAATTCACCTCTCTGACTTGTGTGCTGATGTTCTGCTTTTCTAGATCTGCATAGGGAGAGCTGATCCCTACAGAGATCTGCCATTTTTATTTTGCACTTAACAGGCCCCTATTCCCATAGTATCTGAGTGCCTCTAATCTTTCAAGTATTTATCCTCACAACAGACCTGTGAGGTCAGGCAGATAAGGCCACTTTATAGCTGGGGACCTGAGGCTAAATGATTTGACCAAGGTCACATAGGAAATCTGTGGCATAGCAGGGAACTGAACCTGGGACTCTCCGAATATGTCTACACTGCAATAAAACACCTGTAGCTGGCCTGTGTCAGCTGACTGGGCGTCAGCTGTGGGGCTATAAAATTGCTGTGCAGACATCGAGGCCCCGGCTGGATCTTGGGCTCTGGGACCCTCTCCCTCCGCAGGGCTCCAGAGGCCGGGGGCTAGCCCACACCTGGATGTCTACATGCAACTTTATAGCCGAGCTCTGCAAGCCTGAGTCCCCTGACATGGGCCAGCCGCAGGTGTTTTATTGCACTGTGGACATATCCTTAGGTCCTAGGCTAGTGGTCTTACCACTGGGCAATCTTCCTCTTTGCCAGGTGATGGGAATCTTGCTCCTAATTTGTATGCTTTTGATATGAATTTGGCTGCTTGAAATTTCTCTCGCAAGGGGTGGTTGGTAACATCTGCAAGTGGGTTGGCAAAACTGTCATATCAAGTCTGTTCCAAGCAAATTTACAGCAGCAGGTAGCGATCAAACTGCATCGACTCAAAACACGAGGCACTCCCTTCCCTGAGACACTGCCACTGTCTGTCTGTCTCATTCAGTGCTTTCAGGTCCTGGACTGAACAGTGGGATCTATTGTGGAGGACTCAGAAATCATACATTTCCCTCTCCTTTCCTACCCAGTAGTAACTGGTGTTGCATGAGCTCAGGTAACATCCATTTTTCATCAACACGTAGCTAGTGTTAAAAGTGACTTGGGGGGCGGCGGGGGAATTGAAGCTGCTGTATATTTTGAATGAGTCGAGTGAACTCCATCTTCCTGTGCTGTTCCAAATGGCAGCTCCCAACCTTCTCCTAGCCAGACTCTCGCCTATTCTGAACCCAACCCAGATGCATGCACGGTGAAGAAGCTCCCTAGGCTGTGAATGTATATGCAATGCCTATGTTCCTATCACCCGTCACAGAAAGCAACAGCTGCTATAGGTTTCCATGCAGCAGGTTAGCCTTGTTCAGTCTCTCTGGCCTTTCCAGCATTAGGGGAGAGGCACTGAAATAAATCAAAGGGCAACGAGAGAAAACTAGGAAGCAGTGGGAGATCAGCCAGTGTTTTTCTGTTCAGAGCACACATGCTAACCTGTTAGTTCTTTGTCCCCAGACTTCACCTATCTTCTAGGAAGATTTAGAACAGGCTCATCTCCAGTCACTGCTGGTGGAGGCTGAAATACTAGAGGGATGGAATGAACCAGGTTAATAAAAAAATAACCCTTTTTCTTCCTGGTTCAACACTGCTATTAATCACATCAGCTTGGCCTGGTAAGGAAAACGCAGCAAGAGGGTACAAGAACCAGTGCTATCTAGAAATTCAGTGAAACCTACTCTAAAGGAGGGAGTGTTGTCTAGTGATTAGATTGGGGGGGGGGGGCAGGTCAGTACTGGAATTCAGGACTCCTGGATAGAGCGGGATGAATTTTTTTTGGAGAATAGTAAATTTGCTGAAAAAGGCATTTTTCAGGTCACCAAAACTATTCATGAATTTGGATCAAATTTGACAAATAGTTTCATGCAGGGAAAAAAATGTGAAGTGTTTTTTTTTTTAATTTGTCAAAAGTTCATTTTGAAATGAAACCTTTTGACTTTTCTTTTCAAAACGTTTCATTTTGACTTTTTTGTTTCAAAACAGCATCTTGATTCAAAACATAGCGAAAGAAAGAAAGAAAGAAAGAAAGAAAGAAAGAAAGAAAGAAAGAAAGAAAGAAAGAAAGAAAGAAAGAAAGACTCAGAAATGATCTGAAACCAAAACTTCACTTTGGGTTAAACGAAACATTTTGTTCAATCTGAAATGAATTTTTTCAGATTTTTTGGTTCAGCCCCAAACCGAGGCATCAGTTATTTGCTCACTGCTGCTGCTGCGGTTTGCTCCTAGCGGGTTAAGAGGGGTGAGTTCTATCCCCTAGAGCAGAAGACTGAAAGTCAGGAGTCCAGGGTTCTAGTCCCACCTCTGCTCCTGAAGTGCTGTGAGGCCTGAGGAAAATTACATAATCTTCCTGCTTCAGCTTCCCTCTTTGTATTTAGCTCCCAAAGGTGTTGCAATATTTAATTAATGTGAGTCAAGTGTTTTGCAGTCTTGGGCTGGAAGTCGCTCTAGAAGTGCTAAGTATTATTATGATTACAAAAAGACAATAAATCAAAGAGAATAATTTACAAGGTTTTTTACTGCCGCGTTTCATTGTAGGCAAATAATTGGTTGACGGACCCCAGCAGAGATGTTTTGAAATGGCAAGACCCCCATAAAGCGAGGAGAGATCCCCTGCTCCAAGGCAAGTGGCAGCAAAGGAACAGATCAGGAGTATGATTTTTTTAGGAAAGGAAGCATGGTGGGAAACAGGTAGGCTTGGAAGAAGCATCGACTTTCCATAGCTGAAGCCCAATAGCATTTTAAGATGAGGAAGGCAGGATAGTGAGATTGTATAGGAAGAATAGACCAGGTGAGGTAAGTGTAAACTACGTGTGGGTAAGTGGAGATGCATAGGAGGCAGGAACTCCTGAGCTGTCACTCCATCTCTGACATGACCTCCCTCTGTCTATGGCCTTGGACACCATTTTATCTGTGAAGTGAAGCTAATGATATTTGCCTGCCTTACCAGGGTGAGGGGTCTGGGGGAGGATCCTGAGTATGTAGGAGGCCCCCAAAGCAGGGAGTGTGGCCAGGCTGCAGGAGGTCCATACAGGGCAGCCGCCCCCATATGTGAGTGAAGAACTTGGGCTCTCTGACTGCTGTGGAGTTGGCTGCAGGCAGAGGGATTTGGGGTAAGAATGGGAGCATCACAGGTGTAGCAAGTGATCTGGCCTGGATGTGCAGGAGCACAGGGGACATGGGTGTCCCATGGCACTGGGTTGGTGGAGGAGAAAGGTTACATCCCTCTGAACCCAGCTGAAGTCCCCTGGCTGAGGCTCCCTGGCTGTGTCTACACTACCGACTTCTGCTGGCATAGCTGTGTCGCTCAGGGATGTGAAGAGACATGACACGTTCCCCCTTCCCCCCCCCCCCCCGCAGACCGGCAGAAACCCCTCATGTAGACGCAGTTATACTGGCAAAGCTCTGCTTCCAAGCTTGTTTCACTTGGGGATAGGAGGATGGAATTAGCTATACCAGTAAAAGCATAGCTTGGCCAGTACCACTGGGTCCACACTAGGAGCACTTTGCCGGTGCAGTATGCCAGTCACCCCATCCCGGCAAAGCACACCGAGTGTAGACACAGCCGCAGGCTCTGCCCACGGGTCCAAGACTTGACCTGGTGCTTTGGGGATGAGAAAGAGATGTGCTGGGTCATCAGGGAGACAGGATAAGCTCTGTTAATACAGGCGAGGGAGGCAGAAAGCTGAGAAGATTAAAGTCTCCTACCTTTTTCTCTCTCTGTGTTTCATACATGCCTGCTAAGTAAAGAAGCCAAAGTCTTGCAAGCAGTGAGTAAAAATGATGACTAATACTTCCCATTTCTGTAGCACCTTCCATCCCAGCATCTCACACTGCCCAATTCGGACGAGCCCTTGCTCAGAGCTAGGAGGGGGAAATGCCCTTTTGCTCTTTGCACACCTGGACACTCCTAGTATTCCCGTGAGTGCAAGGACTGCTCCAGTTTAGTGGCGGGACCGAGGGTGCATTGCCACAGTGCTCGGCTTCTGGAGGCATTGTGTTACACTGAGAAGGTCTCCCTCTGGGATGGTGAAGCTCTACGCTGATCCCCACCATAGATGCTGGAACTAAGGGTGCTGGGGGGGGCTGCTGCACCCCCTGGCTTGAAGTGGTTTCTGTCATATACAGGGTTTACAGTTTGGTTCAGTGGCTCCAAGCACCCCCACTGTACAAACTGTTCCAACCTCCCTGCTTTCCGCCCACCCCGGGCTCCATGGTGTCAGCACGCGGCAGCCCAAACCAGTGAGGCCGCACCACTAGAGCTGGGCAGAGCACAGAGATTCCGTCTCCAGGAGGATTTTGCAATTTCAGAATTCGATTTCATTCTGATTTGGAACGAAACCTACACATGTTTAAATTCTCCATGGAAGCCAAATTGCTCAAAGAGCTGTTTGTGTGTGGATCTCTTTAGAAACTGGAAATTAAGAGGCATTTTGAAAGGAAAAATTGAAATGTGGATTATGTCAAAATGGGACATAATCAAACTCACCTCCTCCCCTTTTGTTTTCCTCTGAATTAAATGTTGGTGAAATCCACATGATTTAGCAAAGCCTTCGATTCGGTGGGGCTGCGTTTTTCTCATGGAAAACCGTTCCAGCCCAGCGTTCCTGATTCAGCTCTACACAACACCCCAGGGGAGTCAAATGAAGAGCGGAACATGGGGAAACGGAGGCCCGGAGATGCTAAGTGACTTCCCCAGGAGCATTCAGCAAGTCTGGGATTGAGCCAGGAACCGAACTTGGGTCTCCTGTAGATTAGCTGAGGCTTTCCTAATTCTCAGATGAGTTCCGCTTTGCACGGGCAGTTGATGACCACTGAACTGTGACATGCAGGATTGCCACAGGCCCTTACCCTTAATTTTATTTGTTGATTTGGGTTTCCACTGGCAGCTTTGTCTCCAGTGGGGAGCTGCTGAATAGTGCACCGAACAAGGCTCCTTCCCCTCTTGGAGAACACTTTCACCTCCAGGTATTCAAGTCCGTTGAAATCTCCACTTGACACAGGATTAGAAGGGGCAAGCGGAGGAAATGACAGGCAGATACTTAGGTCTAGTGCTAGCGGGTTAAGCCCTTTTCAAAGTAGTTTACATTCTGCTCTTCTGTGTCACTCCTGGCCATGTAAATGAAGGAGCTTAGCGAGGGGGCTGGGGGTTGTGGGATAGAAGACGGGATAATCTAAGGACAATGACGTGGGGGGAGGGGAGCTTTGGCTGGGCTGTCAGCAGGAGAGTGCTGGGTATAAAGAATGCCAGGGTCTTAATCCTCCTCTCTGCATTGCTGATTGGCTGGGTCGCTGCCCAGCACGCAGAACAAGCAGAGGGTACCGAGTGCTGCATATTGGCAGGAGGGCTGAAGCGCTGATCAGCAGGAGTCGGTCAGGTATGGCAGAGGGCTGAGGGCAGAAGGGACGCAGCTGCGCTCAGGACAGCTCGTCCTGAGCACTCGCCCTGCGCTGGCTCGCTCCCATTCATCCAGCCTCTTCTGAGGCTGCAGCCAGGGTGACCATCCCTCTCCCACGGCGCCGACATACAGAGCCATTGTGGTGCACCCCGGGAAGGCTGGGTCTGGTGAACCTGAGGTGCAAAGGCCCAGTTCCCTGTTGGTGTAAACGGCTGGTGCTCCATTGAAGTCAGTGGAGCTCTGCTGACTTGCACCGGCAGGGAGATGTGTCTGAGAACAGGAAGGGATGGGGTCATGCCTCTTTGTGTTTGCAAAGATGCCTCTGCCCACCTCCGTACAAACACTGGCTCTGGAGAGGGGGGCCCAGGGGCAGCCAAAGCAAAGGGAGTTATAGTCAGTGCAGAAGGAGACAAAGGCCTGGCTGATTTTTGAATTCCTTCCTTTAGGGTCATCGTAGGAGGAAACCAGCTGATGCTTTTGGTTTTGTGGCTCTGCTAGCGAGCATTCATCTGTGCGTAATTATTACTGTATTTACTGTAGTGTATGAGAGGCATGGATCAGGGCGACACTGGGCTTGGCCTCAGTACTTGACTATGCAAAGACAGGAAATCTCTTCCATCGCCACCACTGTGTCCCGGTACAGTCAGGGGCTCAAAGGAAAAGCTACGGATGGCTTAGCTGCTGGACCCTTCTATGGCTTGCTGATCTGCTTGTACCTTGAACCCTCTTGCTCTAGAAAGAATGGACTCCGGCCCTTGCTAAGCGATACCTTGACTTCTGCTTCTGTGCTGCAGAACTAAGTGCTGTTGAGTAACCAGAGAGTTGAAACCTGAGGGCTGGTTGGGAGAAGGGAGCAGAAGGTTTCTAAAGAACTGCCTCCGAGCTCTGGGATAATATAACTGGAGCATAAACCCATCGGAGCGCTCGGTATGCTGCCTTTATTTGGAGCTCTTTCATTTTTTGCCTTTCTCGCATCTGCTCCCTGCTCTCTGACACTGTTGACTCGTCTCAGACCAAGTTTGAATACAGCTACCTGAGCTCCTGTGAGAGCCTCAGATACTGGGGGGACGGATGCAGAATAATGACCTTTGGAAACAGGCCCCTGTCTTTCAGCTTCTGGCCAGGACCAGGAGTTCTTTAACATAGCAGGACCCCTGCTCCCCTGTGTACCCCTTCTGTACTACATGCCGCATAAATGCAAGTATTTGGGAAGGGATGCTAGTCCTTCTGCGGTGAATCTGAAGCCAGCTTCTCCCTACACACCCAATTTTATATATGTAAATAACACACACATTGCGGGTATGTATGTGAATGGCATTACACGGTACATGAACTAAACTGGAGGGTTCCTGCAGTAGAGCTGTCTATCTTCAACAGCCGCAGGGTAACAGCAGGACCAGCTGCTAGCTAATAATGGGCTCTTCAATTTAGCAGGGAAAGGTCTAACACAATCCAATGCCTGGAAGTTGAAGCTAGACAAATTCAGACTGGAAATGAGGCGTACATTTTTAATGGTGAGAGTAATTAACTACGGGAGCAATATACCGAGGGTCCTGGTGGATTCTCCATCACTGACGGTTTTTAAATCGAGATTGGATGTTTATCTAGGAATTATTTGGGGGAAGTTCTCTGGCCTGTGTTATACAGGAGGTCAGACCTGATGGTCAGCATGATCCCTTCTGCCCTTGGAATCTATGAATTATGGGCCCATCAGCAAAGGAAGTAAACAGCCAAACATGGCATGGTGTGGAAATAGAATCTACTATCCCCCTAATGAGGGCGCGTAAAGACAAATGATACTAGACCGAGCATTCCATCTGTGGGTGCATCACGTCTATTATATAATTCTTTCGCTTTTAAAAGGGGAAAACCCCCAAACTCTTGTCAATTGGCTCTTGGGTTTCTGAGTGCAGCTGGTAACCTCTATCACCCTGGCTTGGAATGTTCAGCCACCAGCGGGGCTTTAACTTCTGTGACAGCCATCTTATAATGCTTAATAACCTGTGGATGAGGTCAGCAGTTACCTTTCAGCTCTTCTTTAAGAAAAGGTCCCCTCCTGTCTGTGATGTCAAAGTCACATTACACGGCACTGGCATCAGAATGGTGAAATAGCCCTTTACTTCTGAACCTCTGCACTTCTTCAGAACAGCCCTGTGAGCTTCTCATTGTTCCCAGTTACTGATTCCCTTTGGTATTTACCTGTGACTGGCTTCTCCAGCAGACCCCTCTTTGCAGTGGGGTGGCCTCTGTTGCTAGGCCCTTGCACGGATCTGACTTAGCTCTCTCTAAGTACCGGCATGGCCTCCGAGCACCAGGTTTCGCTATGCAGTTGCATTTCCATGGAAGACTCAGCTCCATTTGTTATATTCAAAGAAGAAGTAATCACAAGAGAATTGCTGCAGTGGTTTACCAAGCAATAATCTCATATCAAGGGTTCTGATGCCAGGTGCTCTCATGACCCTGGGCGTCATCAGAACCTTCATGGCATATAGAGAGCAGATATATTTAGCAAGCCCATTCTTAGATCAGGCCAGTTTCCCATTCCGTTTTCCCTTATTCCCTTAGCTGGTTTATGTCGTAATTAATTGACGAGGGCTTTTCTCTATTTCTGAAAATTAATGAAGGGAGGACATTCCCTTTCAGAGACCCATGGTCCTTTTGAGCTGTTGGGTCATTTAGTTCCTCCCTTGGGGACCAGTGTAAGATTGCTTTCCACAGTGTGTTCCCTAAAGGTTCCTTAAGTCAGATTAAAATGTCTCAGGCGATGGCATTTCCACCTCGTCCCTTGGGAGACCGTTCCACAGCCTAATCGCTCTCACTCTTAGGAAATGTTTGATATTTCTCTCTCAAATTTCCATTGCTGAATGTGATCCCATTGCTCCCAGTACTACTCCTTGGATAGGTTTAGTTCTGTACAACGTATCATTTGAGTGAGGGGCATTTTCTTAGATTTCAGTTTCCTGTTGCACAAGGGTTGATTTTTCTTTTCAAGTGAGGGCTCTCCCCTAGAGATCCCAACTATAGACATTAGTGCCCAATAGTGATGTTTTTTCTTTAAATCTTTAATTCCTACAGTGCATCAGGTATCCTTAGAAAGAGGCTTCTCTGTGTGTGGCTTCAGATTGTTCGTTGTAGTCTAAACAGCGAGATCTTAGTCCCTGCTTTGTGGGATCCACGTGGCTTATGCCAAGCCTCCCACCTTTCATCTAGAATAGATGAGCATGTGTCTCTTGTACTGATACTTTATTCTTACAGAAGGATTCATTTTCTTTCCCCCCAAAGGAAAATGTTACATTTTAATTGGAACAAACGGAATAGCCCAAGCTTCTGAGCAACCAAACGGTCAATATCGAATGAGCACAATTACTTTTCTTTCTCACCATGGTCGTGCATGTGCAGATGTGGGCAAGCTCGCGCACCTACATGTGGTTATTCACCCACACATGCAAATACACCCTTGTGTGCATGTACTCGTGTTCCCAGTGCATGCACACACACGCACACACATATGCTGGATGTGAATTCACATTTGCGTGTATCTGTTCAAAGTTCACATGTGTGCATGTACTCAGAGCTGTGTAAGTGATCACACATTCACAGACACACGGGCATTTCTGTAAACGCTCTGATTGGTGTCTCATAAGGATTTGGAAGAGGAAATGGGCAGGATCTGCTGGGCTTCATTATAATCTCAAGAAATCTCCTTTACCCCTAAATTGTCTGGGGATAGGAGGGCGTGGATGGAATTTTATCAAAGATCTCCAGGGGATGGATTGACCACTCCATAACACCAGTCTCACTCTATGGAGGCAATGGGCCAGATACTCAGCTCTCATAAATTGGCAAACTGTAGCATTGTTGAAGTCAGTGGAACGACCCCAATATACAGCATTTGAGGACCCGGCCCAGTGGATTCACACTGGCATAAAACTGGTGTAGCAAATTGGTGAATCAGATCCTGTGTGTCTCGCTGGCTGGAATATTGGTGTCAAAGCAAGATTCGCGGGTGCTAGCACTGTGTGGGCAAATGTCTCGGGCAGCTCTGTTCATTTCATCAGAGCAAGCTGGCCTAAGAAATTGTCGTTGCGGGCTGTTCACGTCTCTTTGAAAAGAAAACAGGAGAATGGTGAGGGCAGGAAGACATTTAAACAGCATTCAGGGTATGACCCAGCCTGGGAATGGGTCATTGCTATCCCCAAAGTCTCCTGGTGTTGTTAACAAGAGCACGGGTTAGGGGCTGAGCCAAGAAGAAGAGTAATGTTTGTCACTTCTCTAGCGCCATCGGCCAAGAATTTCAAAGTGCCTCAGTTGAGGAATCACCTCACTGACTGCTGAAATGCTGCCACCTCAGAGGTCGCATGGACGCTGAAATGTTGCACAACAGCTTAGGGCAGGGAGCACAAAAGGATCCTGTAGTCACTTGAAATTGCAGTCGGGGGAGGTGTTTCAGGGAAGTAGAATATAAAAATCCGTGTTGGCATTTGGCCAAAGGATCGTGCTTTATGTCCCTACTCCTAACAACCAGTGCCAAGGGATCACGAGAGGCCATGCGGTGTCACTCAGGCCCATGGCTTTAACCTCATCCTGAAGGCTGTGCCTTTGCAGTTTGTATCGCGACCTTCGGCTATGATAATCTCTATGCTTCAGGCAAATCCACCATGCACCCAGAGTCGGGGTACGTACAGCCCCATGCATGAGCACCCTCAGACGATACATCCCTAAAGCCTGTGCCCAGGTACCCAGAGCCAGCGCACTCTCAGACCGCACCTGCCATTCCTTCAGGTCAAGGGGCTTCAGCCTGCTGCTCACAGCCTTTTGCTGGCTCACCAGTGATGAGAAGCTTGAGGCCTTCCATCATAGCCAAAATCTCTGCACAGGTTCCTCCATCAGGTGTTTGTTTTCCTTTGAAGGAAAACTGGGCTGGGCTGTGGGAAGGGAGGGGCTGTGGGGACTGGCATCAAGTGGTTGGGGTCCGGGGGGGGGGGGGGGTTCGCAGCAGGACTGGGGTAGTGCCGGGAATGCCCACAGCGCAGACCCACTGTTACTCAGGTCGCAGAATCTGTTGCCATGGTAACAGCAGCCATCTGAGCAGACAGGATGGTTTCACAGGCGCGAGGTGGCAAGAGGCAGCTCCCCCGTCACTCGCGAGCCTCCATCGAGCCAGACAACACAGGCTCGTCCTGCTCTACCCACCAGGCCCCCAGCCCTCCTCAAGTCCGGCTCTGGGAACGGTCATAGCACTGAGCATTGGATCCTGGGTTACACAGACCCTGTCTGGCAGTTTCGAGAGCAGAGGTGTATGGCTGTTGGACACCCCCCCCCCCCCGACACCTCCCTCTTTCCGTCCTCCTATTTTTACTTTCTGCCCCTCTGAACTGGAGCGTGGTTTCCACGGCTCACGAGCCCAGCACGCAGCCCCTGGGATGTTGCCTCCTCAGCATTTTTGGTGCTGAAATGCCCCTGGAAAAGGCGCCAGGATTGCCCAGCAACGGTCCGAGACACTGAGCCTGCCCCGCTCTGAGCCCTGGCATGTGGGCTTCTCACTGCAGAGCTCTCAGGCATTTCTTCATGGTAAGGTACGTCTTTGCTGGCAGTGCCCGGACTGGAGAAGTGTTCGGGGAGCCATACGGCAAAAAGGCACTCGATCCCCTCCCCCCACACAGGAGAGGGGCAGGCCTGGCCAGCCTAAAGCTCAAGCCACAGCCGGAGGGTCCTGTGCACACTCAGAGCTCCCCACTGCACCTCCCCCAGGACTGGCAAGGGAAGCAGCTCTTTGTTCAACCTCCTCTTTGCACCTCCCATCACAGTATGGAGCCCCACGGACCAGAAGGCCAGTGCCAGGAGTTTAAGGCCCTGTCGCCTCTAAAGGGTTAACGGGTCCTAGCGGGTCACATGGCTGCTTGAGGCAAACTCCCCTCCAATAAGCCTTCATTTGCTGGGACACTAAATGTAATTGTATTGCCTGTGTGTGGCGGTTTCAGGCCCAGGGGACCCAGTTAGCCAGCCCTAGGCTGTGTGTGTGTGTGGGGGGGGGGCTCTATGTCAAAGCCTCCAGAATCAGCGCCAATGCAGCACCTGTGTCCACACCAAGCGCAGCTGAGTGAGGGGCTTAGCATCCCACATGCCAGTGGGAGACGGGCTCCAGAGCCAGCCCATTTCCTAACAGAACTGGGATTTGCGGTCGGAGCTCCTGCAGCCCGGGTGCGTGGGTCCTCGTCAGCGGCTGTGGCCCCATAGGGTGTCATTGTGCGTTTAAGTGCCTGAGACCAGCCAAAGCTGGTCACTGAGAACTGGGGCTGATTTCCTGCTCCTTCAGAAGACATGGGATTGCTGACATGCTGCAGCTGCTCCTTGGGCAGCCCACAGACAAGCTTCCTTCCTTTAGAATGGCCTCACCTGCTTCTTATTGGAAAATACCCCCTGTCCTCCCAGCAAGCCCTTCTCCTGGCCGCAAGCGCTGCCATAGCAACAGCCCTCTCCTGCATGGTTGCTCAATGGAGTTTTGCCTCTGTGATGTGTAGAACAGACTTCTGCCACATCAGCTAAGAGCAGGTAGCAGTAGTAGGCTGTTGTCCTCTAGTGGACCAGCCACCAGAGGGGAAAGCAACACAGGCTTTGCCAATGTGGTGCACTTCCCCATCCTTCCCAGATCCTTCGGCCTCAGGGGCAGAGAAGAAGACTGGAGGACGTGGACTCAGTCCTGTCTCTTGAGCAGCAGCACATAGTGCAATCTGGGCAGCTGTGGGAGGACGCTGGTGCATGGGGTATGTTTGTTGTCTTTCTGATATAATCGTTCTCCTCCCCAGCCGCAGCCGCGCACTTCAGCTTCTGCCGGAACCTCCTGGAGCACACGGTGTCGGCCGAAAACCTCAACTACCGTCTGCAGCGGAACACGGGCAGCAGCCTCACCTGGCACGACGGGCGGAGTCAGAGGTCAGCAGGAGGCAGGACCGTCAAGCTCCTACAGCAGCCGGGAACCGAAGGCTCACAGGTACCCGCCTATCAGGAGTGTACGTTCCTCGCCTCTTATGGGACGCTAGCCATGTCTGTGTGCACTGCTGAATGGCCCTTTGTGTTAGAGGGGGCCATTCCAGCATATTTCCAGCATGCTGTCCCCCTAACCCCCACCCTCTGGCAGTGCATGAGGTGTCAGAGTCATAGGCTCTGGCTTGCTCTGATCTCCGACCTCATGCTCCTTTTGCCTGCCTAGCAGGGAAAGAGAAGGCCTGTTCTCCCAGACTGGTCCTGTAATGTGGTGAGAACCCTCCAAACTGACTGATTTTAAGGGGAGTGTCTCTCCCGCGGAGCTCAGAACCTCTCAAGAGCAGGCTCTTGGTTTTGCTTTACGTTCTCATGATGACTTCATAACCTGCAGAATTTAAGAGATGATTATTGAAAGGAGATTTTAAAAAAACCCACCTTGTGGAAGGAGTAGGGGTGGGGAGTGGAACTTGCCTCCCCTTTCCCCCGCAAGCATTGTTAATTCTCTTTTTTTGCAGGGCTTTGAAACTGAAAAGAGAAGAGGTACTTTGATTAGTCAGGCTGCACCTGCCACTGGAGTTCAGTGGCACGTGGGTGCATCAGCAGAGTGCATGCTGGTGTCCTGCACTGAGCAGACGTGGTGACCTGGAGTGAGCATGGGCTCTCTGTTGTACAGACCGTGCTGCAGCGTCCCCTTTGGGTATGTCGATAGTGCAATTGGAGGTGTGATTGCCGCTCAGGTAGACATACCCGCCCTAGCTTCAGTCTAAGTAGGATGGATACAATAGCCGTGAAGACACAGCCACCCAAGCTAGGAATGCAAGTATGCAAGTATGTCCCCAGGGTTCCAGGCCGGCTTGGACGGCCTGAGCTGCCATGTCTTCGCTGCTATTAGTACCCGTGCTAACTAGATTAAAAGTAGTGCAGGAGAGAGCTGCAATCACACACCTCCAACTGCAGTCTAGACTGGCCCTAAAGCCTGCTTTGTGCACGGCATTCAGTACCTGCCACTGAAGCCGAGGGGGTGTAATGCTAGATCTCTGCAGCAGAGATGAGCCTGAGCTACAGAGTCTGGACCGAACTCCCCCAAAGTCCGGGGGTTTGGTTCTGGCCCCATCTCTGCAGTGACTGCCCCGGCGTTCTTTCTCCACAAAGCTGCCATGGGACAGCTCACTGCATTTTGGTCCAGCCAGGACTGGGGGCACCTGCTGTTCTTTCATCGTCAAAGGTCTCACTACAGTCCTGATTGGCCTGTTGTGGCAGGAAGTCGGCAGGTGAACCCACAGGGACATTGTATTTGTTATTACAAGCTATTAACGATAAGGCACTAGTCAGTGCTGCCTCGTCACTGGAGTATTTCCAGGGAGGGAGGCAAAAGGTGCTGACATCAGCAATTCTGCATCATCGGTTCTTTCATTTCCAGTGCAAACTCCTGTTCATCAGAGGCTGAGTTAAGGGTGCCAGAAGCATTTCGCTTTGTGTCTCCAGCTCAGCGTCTCTCTGTGCAGAGACGAGGACCGTGTCTCTCTCTGTGCTGAATGTCTCGGCCTCTGATTTAATTCTGCAGCATTAGAAACCAACCCCACCAACTACAACCGGGCTTCAGAGTAATAGCCGTGTTAGTCTGTATTCACAAAAAGAAAAGGAGTACTTGTGGCACCTTAGAGACTAACATTTAAATAAATGCATAAGCTTTCGTGAGCTACAGCTCACTTCATCGGATGCATACTGTGGAAAGTACAGAAGATCTTTTTATACACACAAACCATGAAAAAATGGGTGGTTATCACTACAAAAGGTTGGTGCTTGAGGACCATTGAAGAACTGGAGAGCCTTGCCATTGACTTTGAATCAGACCCTAAGAGAATATGCAGTGTGCGTGTCTGGCTTTAAACTTGCAATATCTCATTCCAGCTGCGTGTTCATCCTGCCTCCTCCTGGCCAGGGTGCCGCTGAAGTTTAATTTCCTTTCCCTGGCGTTCAGTACGCACTGTGAGTGCAGGGGGGACAGTTCAGTGGCTCCCTCCCCTTTGTGACATGAGTTTGGTGGGTTTCAGTCAAGTGCCCACAATCCAGTTTGTACTAAAAGGGCCCACTTCCACTTGGCAGTGTTGGCAGAGAAGTCAAGGGCTAAAGGCTTGTCCATAAGGCGGCTTAGTGCCTGGGAAGCAGGGGTGTGGATCTCCAGCACGCTAACTGGCTGCGCGGACCCTACTGCCATGCACTGAAAGGTCCTTAGGGCACTTTGACCCGCTGCTGCTTGACGTGGGAGTTGGTGAATGTACGCTAGGGGACTTTTAGTGCCCAAGAGCAGGGACCACCTGGCCGGTCAGTGCGCAGCAAATTCACACAGCCTCAGCTTGCCACGCACTAAGTCTCTGTGTCCATAAACCCTAGGTGACCCATGGAGCTTAAACTCCCGTTTCAGCCTCCCAGGCAGCAGGGCTGAGTCTCCACGGACGGGCAGGCCAGCCTGAGGAAGCTGCCCTGCTGCAGTCTGTGCTGAGCCCATTCTGTGGACAAAGAGAATCCACGCAGGTAGCTGACCCATCCTGCCCAACAGTGACCACTCTGCTCAGGACCCACGGCTGCATCCATGGACTGGCAGGCTCCTTTCCCCTGATGGAAATGTAATTTGCTCATAGGGGACAGGCAAAGGTCTCAAGCATTGGGTGAGATTAACAGGGTCTTGATGAGAAAATCTCCAGCCCATCCAGCTGGAGCTCTGCAGTGACCGAGCTAGAGACGGGTCTGATGGCTGCAGCATGGGTGGTTTTATTTTAGTCCCTGCAGTGAACCCAGGGTGGCCTCCGGAGATGCTCCCTGGAGGGCATTTTTCTCTGGGATTAGAAAAAAAAAGTAGATCTCACTCTCTCCCTGTGGTGATCCACCTCTGGGTCCCTGAGTAGTGGTGACCCACAGACTGTCAGCTGGGGCAGTGGCTCAGTGGAGAAATGCAGCTGTGGTCAGCAAGGTCTCTTGCTAGGAGAGAGGAAAATTAAAGTGACTTACCATCAGAAAAGGACCAGGCAGCAGCTAGGGCTGCAGCCCTGCCCTATGAGCCCTGGGTGCATCCCCTGACTTTCCCAACTCTGTCCCAAGCAGCCATCCTTGTACCCCTTTCCTTGAGCACCTGTGCAAAGTGATGGGGAAGTGGAGCTGGGGTTGAGTCCTGGTTCACTGGGGACTAGGAAGCAAAGCTGCTGCCCCTGTCACACAGTCCCATCAGAAATGGGCCAGGGCATCCACTTGGTTTTTAATACTAACTGCTTTGAAGCTTGTCTTCTCTCCCTGCTGGCTGACTCCAAGTCCCCAAAGCAGGGATTCAAGGTGAGAGAGGTTTCAACTTTTGCTGTCCCTGCAAGCAAGAGAAGCTAATGAAGAAAAGCCTGGTGAATTAATGCAAAGCGATTTCACTGTATTCAAAACCCTTGCCTCGTAGCCCTTTCACATGTGACCCATAGAAGGAGGACATTAAAAGGCATCATACCTTGCAGATGGTTCCTTGGTCTCTTCCCAGTAGAACAGCCTTTAAGGCAGCCTCTACCTCGGTCCCTGAAACACTAGTGTTTGATATTCATGGCTGTGAGTTTATCAGAGAGACAGTTTAGTTCAGCCAGCTGGAAGAGGAGCCATTGATTCATTACACTTCCCCATTTACCACCTTCAGGAGCCCAGGGACTCAAGCTGAGCTTCCAGCTGAGCAGGAATAACAAGAGAGAGAACCTGCAGATGAGTAGGGTTCGGGGTGTGCTGTTCCCACCCTTAGAGCCTGGTTCTCTGGACCCCAACTATAGCTTGAGGAAGTCCCACTGTGACTTTACTGCTCAGAACTGCAGCTGCCCAGGCCAGCAGAGAGAGTCTGAAGATCACTGGGGTGGGGAAAGGAGATTTGAAAGATTCTGATCTGGAGCGAGCAAAGGAAATATTTTATTATATGCTCTGAAAGAGTTTCCAGGTGCAAGGCTGCATCTGTTTGGCTTAGCGGTCACGTTCAAGGCAACGAGGTGTAATCTCAGCCAATTAGGGGGAGAGGTGATTTCAGACAGCTTGCCAATTTGTGAAAACGTGCTCAACCACCAAGAGTTTTGCATGGCTCACTCCTGTCTGGGGAAATTACGTGTTCCTAAGTGCCTATTACCCCGTGGGTGGGTTATTTGGATAAGTGGTGCTGTGGTCTCAGCATTGTTTCTTTGTTTGGTTTTAAAGAGCCATTGTTATGCTCGGGCACTTTGTTTTCCTTTTCCCATCATTGCTTGTTACTTTGATATCTGTGGGCAAATAGTGGTGTTCTGCATTAGAACCAGCCCCTGGTGTTCCATGGTGCATGAATGGGAATGAACTGTGGGGACTCAGGCTGATTTTGGCCATAATGAGGAAAGGCTCCATACAGGCAGGTAACAATCTCCTTCCTGCCCATGGTGCCGTTGAGCTCACTGGAAGATTTGCCCATGTAAGATCATAATCTTGTGAGTCCTCCACGATGGGGAAGAGACATGCAAAGATGTGCGTGGCACTTAAATGAGCAACTTGCTTAACACATGGAACCGAATCCTGGGTGTTTTAAATAGCATTTTGCATCTTTGCTAATTGCTACCCCCAGTGAATTCATTCTCCCAACACCCCTTTGAGGGAGTAAGGGTTGTGACCATTGTTGTCACCAAGACACAGAGAAGTTAAGTGATTTGCTCAAGGCCACAGCAGGAATCCAAATCAGAGTCAGGATTAAGACTCTGAATTCTCTGGCTCCCACTCCTGTGCTCAAACCACTAGGTCAGGCCTTCATCAGAAAACATGTCGGGTGTTGGAGAGAAAATGTTAAAGCCCAAAGTCCTTCCCCTCCTTACTCACCTCCCCGGAATATGAACCTTTTGAATATGTCTTGTTGCATTAGTTTCCGTGAGTCATGGGATATCCAACAGAAACTCTTTGTGACTCCTGGGCCAGATTTCTGAAGGGTCTCAAAGCGTATGTCTACGTTATGCGTGCCGTTAATGTAACCTCATGCAAAGTGGGTAACTGCATGTGCAAATGCCAGTTCTGGTAACTAGTGTGAGCAGTTCCCCAATTTGCGCTCACAAAAATCATGGTAACAGTGCACACAAATGGAGTGTGTATTTAGGCTATTCAGTTGCTATTCAGATTCTTGGAAAATCTTTCCCTCCTGTACACACAGCACCAACACTCATGCATGTGCCCACACACATCTGAGCTATTTTCCCAAAATTCCCCCAAAAGATCTCGGGAGGGATTCTCCCGCGCCTTATAGCCCCTGTATGATGTAGTGGTGTACTGAGGCCTTAAACACTTCTAAGATGGCCGGGGGGAAATTCTCCTGGTACAGGCACTGTTGGCAGCTGAGGGCTGCTCTACACAGACCCCCCTGAAGTGCTGATGGGCACGGCTCAGGATAGAAAGGGTCATGTCGGACCCACGGCTGTAATGCTGAGGAAGGAGCTATCATCTCCTAGTACTATGTGTGACTGAGGCTTTCAGGGCAGGTGGAGGCAGGGGGAAGGAATAAATAAGTGCTTTCTGGCCTGTGCATTAGTGCGTAACGGCCCTGAGCATTCGTTGTAATTGGATTCCTAACTAGCAAAGTCACGGCTGGCTGGGGCATCTTCACAGAACGGTTCCCGGGAACGTCACATACGCTCTTCTGTGAAAGGGAAGGAAATAGCCCGTGACAGACCCCCCTTCCATCCCCCGCACCCCCATCAAGCCCCCGTCACAGAGATGAAATGAGAATTCAAAAAGATGGAGCTTTCCTGTTTATCCAGGGGAAGATGCAGCAGCCATGCCGGCATTAAATCACACACAGCAGGGGAGTGGGTGGTGTGACATCCTGGCACCCCCTTATTCACCATTGTCAGGTAATTAGGATATGTTTTGTAGGAAGTATGCCTTGTGAGGTATCATTCTCAAAGTCTTGTCTGCTGGACAGTGATATCTCATTGGATTGTATGTGTTATCATCATATGTGAAGTTATGGAGTTTGGCTATGTGTGTGTTACCAAAATATGTTGGAGGTTGAAAACACCCACAAGCAGCCTTTCACGTACAACAATAAAAAGGCCAAACAATGTTAATGGCTTATTGAGGAAATGCACACAAGCACAAGGAGTACCCCAGAAACTGGGCACAATAGAAACCTCTCAGAGATAGCACTACCCAATGGGAACTGTCTGACCCAGGTCACAGCAAAAAAGCTTTCCAGCAAGGGGAAGAAGATATAAAAAGGGGGAAATGACATTGTGATGGTATCTCACTCTCCCTACAACAACACACCTGGAAACACCTGAGGAACAAAGACTGAACTGGGGGAAGTGAGGTCCCAGGCTAAAGGGATTTCTAGCCTATGTATGAAAACCTGGGAAACCCAGCCAGCAAAGCCAAGACAGCTTGTGCCTTAAGAATCTGCCAACCTGTTTATCACTCAGGGTGAAAATTTGCTAATTCATATCCTACCTATCTAGTATGTTAAACCCAGTTTGTGGTTTTGTTTATTTACTAGGTAATCTGCTTTGATCTGTTGGCTATCACTTAAAATCTATCCTTTTGTAGTTAATAAACTTATTTTGTGGTTTAATCCAAACCAGTTTGCATTTGACTAAGGTATCTGGGAAAAATCTCCGTTTGGTTACCAAAAGTGTGCACGGTCTTCTTCACGTTGAGGGCGAGGCGGACCGGGTATTAAACCAGATTTGGCCAGGTTTGACCAAGGCAGGACGGTACTGCTCTGAGTCCTAGGTGGGCAAGCTGGTAGTTAGAGAGCCTGCATGTGACTGCAGCTGGGCATGTCCCTACCTGTGTAAATACTGGTGAAAGTGCAAAGCTTGGAGGGCTTTGCAATTTGTCACAGCAGCACAGTGTGAGAGGAAGCCCAGGCTGGTGGGTCAGAGGGCTCAGTAGTACTCCAGTTCCAGATAGCATCCCAGGGGAAACCCGTCACAGGTGGCTCAAGGACCGGCAATTGGAGAGATCGCCTTTAGGCCCTGGGTTGCTGGTTTTCATCCACCAGAGGTCGATGCTGATGATAAACTGTCTGCACCCTGTGTCAGGAGTTGGGCGGGTCTCAGCCCCATCCTCTCTGGACAGGTGCCTCCCGCAAACAATCCTCACCACTGATAGTGATTGGCAGCCTGCAGGGGAAGGTGCTGGGACTGGTGGATATGGAGGGAAGAGAGATGACAGAGTTATTTGTTTGGGGGAGGTCAGAGTATTGGCTTGATAGGCTTTGTGGGGCTCAGGTTGCAGTTACTCTTGGGAGCCTGCCTGCACTTTTCTCTCCTCTCGGAGGCTCTTGTTCAAGAAACGCTCTGGCGAAAGAGCCTCCGTGATTATGGGTGCAAATCGGACGAGTGCACCTCCGAGAGCTAACGAGGCTGGGTCACGCCTCACTCGCCACGTGCAGGTGCATTTACCCCGTTTGCCCATGCAGCTCCGAGCACGTTGCTGGAGTGCTCTTGCAAAGACTTTTTTTTAAATATAGGTGCAGCTGGGCCTTGACTGTTTGAAAAGCAGCAGTAAGTTGTGAAGGTGCTTACTGGCGAGCAGCTGAGCACAGGTGCTATCTGCCTGTGCACTGAACGAAGACACGCGGTGTTTGCATTGCTCCTGGCAGTACCTCTCAGTCAGGGCAGTACCATGAGCGACAATGCTTCTGAGACAAATGTTGCCATATTGTTAGTATTAGTCTGTATGTAGGCAACCTAGGAGCCCTGTTCTGCACCCCGTTGTGCTAGCCACTGTGCATACAAAGAGGGAAAGATGGTCCCTGTCCCACACAGCTTACAGTCTAAACACAGGATGAGGTAATGGGTGGAGAGAGCAGATGTGGGGAGGACAGACTGACAGGGAAATTATCCTGATTAGTACAGTAAGCAGCAGTCATAGCATGCCCATGCAATGCAGCATCCTTCCTGAATGCCTGCTTTCTGGGAAAGACAGGACAATGCAGGAGTAGAATATGCAGCTGGGGTGTGGTCAATAGGTTTGCCATGGATCCAAGTTCTCCTCTCTCCCTTCTGCAGTTGGTTTGTTAGCTTCCGTCCATGCATGGTTTCCTACAACTCGCCTGTGGCTGCTTCTGGACACGCCAATAAGAAAAAGACCTTTAGGAGGGTTAGGATGATCTTACAAAGTATCTTGGGCAATGTTATGCAGGCATTCCTGCTACCGACTGTGGGGTTCTCCCTTCCAGACTATCCAAGCACCTCTCTTCTCCAGAGATGTTTCAGCCTGGCCTCTGTTCATCCCATGGCTGAGTTTTTTCTTCCTGGTGGTACTGAAGTCCATTAACACCCTCCCCTTTCTCTGTTTCCTGCTTCCAAACCTCTGTAGAGTCGTCCCTGTGATCACTATGGCATTTACCATACCAGCCCCACGCTAGGCAGCCTTACCAAGCCGGTGGTGTTATGGACCCAACAGGATGTGTGCAGATGGCTAAAGAAACACTGTCCCCATAACTATCTCATCTATGTGGAGGCCTTTTCCCATCACGCTATCACAGGTACAGTAGATGCTCCCTCTCCAGCTGGTACTAATTGAAAAATGCTGATGATGAGTAAAGACTTTTGGTGGTTGTTGCGTACAGGTGGTTTGGTTTATTAACAGAACTAGCCGAATGTGATTCACGTTTCCCCAACACCTCTCCCTCAAGACAGCTCAGTCCTCACCTGTAGCTAACACCACGCTCAGAGCTAGAGGGGAGCCTTCAGCCAAACCCCTTGATCCAAATACCATTTCAGGGCCCAGGGGTTTGGAATCAACCCCCAGATCCGAACTCTGCACGAGACCCCTACCTCTATGAATCAAGCCAGAGTCATGCCTCTGTAGGGTAGGGTGCTGGGCCCAGCTCTGATCTGTCTGCACCCAAAGCCCAGGCCATTTAAAACCCTAGCTTACACTGCAGGGGGACTGTCTTTTGACAGGCAAAGTTGGTCTTTGGGTCCCATGAGGGCTTTGACATCCCTGATTTAAAGGGAAATTTCAGCTACTTTTCTTTCTTTAAGTAAGTTTCTCTCCCATTTCCCTGCTCAGGCAGCCATGGGGAGCATGAGGAGAGGCAGCAGCAAAAACTGCTTCACACTCCCACCCCAGAATGCTAAGACCGGCTCTAATCAGCCGACTTTCTTCCTGGCCCTCTGCTAACCAACACCTGGGAGGAGCTCCTTAGCCACAATCTCTTTAAGCTGACGGGTTCTGAGAAGGGCTAGGGGCTTTGTCAGGATGTCACAGCAGTCTTTTAAAATAAACTGTAAGGCGAGATCTTATGTTCAAGTATCTGTCTAGGCACCTGAAGGTGACATCGTGAAAGACGGATCTTCCATTGTTGTTTGCAGTGTAGCTGTAGCCGTGTTGGTCCCAGGATATCAGAGAGACAAGGCGGGTGAGGGAATATCTTTTATTGGACCAACTTCTGTTGGAGAAAGAGACAAGCTTTCAAGCTCCACAGATCTTTTCTTCAGGTCTGGGAAAGGTGCACACTCCATATCTGATCTCCTTCCTCATCCTCAAAGGAAACCTGCACAACACCTTCAAAAGACAAGCCTGGGAGCTTACATTCATAACTGTGCTAGACATTAAAAATCATGGACTCAGTAACAGACACTGGATTTATGGCTCATTATAACAATCTGTATAACACACTAACCCTCTTTGTCCTGCATCTGCAGAGGTGTTAGCTGCCCACTTCACCTTGAATGGTCTCTTGCAACATGTGTTAACTCCTTAAGTTTAACAATCTGTTCCACTGTGACCCTCTGAGTACCTTTCCCAGACCTGAGGAATTGCTCTGTGTAAGATCAAAAGCTTGCCTTTTCAATCAACGGAAGTCAGTCCAATCAAAGCTATCACCTCCCCCACCTTATTTCTTTAATAAACAAGAGTCAGGGCTTACTATTTTAACAGCACAATTTAACCATTTCCAGTTTCTTTCCCAGTTCAGAATTTAGGCGGCTGTGCAGAATTTAGGCGGCTGTGGGTTTTGTGTGAAAAGAGGAAACGAGTGAACAGAAGGCTGTCCTCTTTCGAATCCTGTCACTCCAGAGTCTGAGTAGCTAGGTTCTCCACTGTTGTATCTGAGCACCTGGTAATGAGTCAGAGACTTTTATCCCCCACACCACCCCTGAGAGGTAGGAAAATATTAATCCCAGTCTATAGAAGTGGGACTGAGGCTAAGTTCAATTAAATGACTGGCCCAAGAGTCAGGCATTGAACCCAGGTCCTCTGAGTCCTTATCTTGTTCCCTAGTTACTAAGCCATTCTTCCTATCTGCCTTGCTGTTTATTGCTCTGCTCAATGCAGCAAGTAGACTCATCATCTCATATGATATTATTAAGGAGCCTGATGTGACCAAAAAAAAATGGAAGTGACTGGAAAAGTCAGTAGAAATGCAGAGATGATTGAGGATTAAATATTAAACAAATTTCCTGTTCCTCATAATATCAATTTCCTACCTCATCATTTGTTGCTGATTGCATTGCATGCCAAAAGCTGCAGGGTTAGACATGGGAACTTGTTCACCTTTTCATTCTGCAGCAGCCAAGGAAGAGGCTGAAAATGCCATCAAAAGCCTTTAACCCAATGATACACCAGAAAGTGGGCCCTCTGCACCTCAAATATGAGCAAAACGTGGAACTAAAGCTAAGGAACATTTTGCAGAATGTACATAATGTGTGAATGGGACAGTTTGCTCTGGTTCTATATATTCAAATTCAGTTTACTTAGGTTTAGGTTGAGTTCAGATGCATCTACAAGGCAAATCATGCCTAGGTGGTGTATTAGAAATCAACAGTTGCAAAATCTCATAAGCTGTTCTTGCAAGAACGTTGACCCAAACTATCGACTATGATAATATCAGCTGGATAAAAATCTTAACAAATTGTTTTTGCAAACAATTTCAAAATGTCTAAGTTGTTTCTGTTTTGCAGCATTCAAAACAGACCTATTTTTTTCATTGTCTGGGATTTTTAAAATGTATTTTGTTTTGTTTTTGCAAAACATTTTAATCTATTTTCATCAAAACCAGTTTTCAATACATAAAAATATTTGGATAATGCTTTTGATAAAGTGTTGTGAAAAATTTTGCAAAAGAAGACAAGCTTAAAAAAGTCACCAGCTTTTTGTGAATTTCTTTGTTTTCTAAAAAGGGCCATTTTTTGTTTTAAGAAAAATAAATGAAGCCAGCTCTGCTGATATCCTGATATTTTGCCCATCTCGGAAGACGTAAATCTAGTGAGATCAGCAGTTGTAGTAAGACTTCCACCATCTTCAGCAAAAATCTCATCAGCGACTGTTCTCGCAAGATTTTGCTACATCCAAACAGAAACCAGAAAATACCAGAGACCTCTCCCAGTTCTGGATCCAACCTAGAACCAAAGCCCTAGGCAGTGGGTTAATATGTGAGGATCCACCCACTTCTCCCTCAAACTCTCAAAGGCTTCAGATCTGAGATTCTGCTACTGTCCTATGTCCCACACACACATACTATAGACAAAGTTCTGCCCTGGAATGCGTACACATGAATCCCTTTCATTTCAATGGATGGCTAAATTAGCATTACCAAAGGAGGACTCTAATCAGCTGATGAAGGTTGTAGCCAAGCTGTCACTGGGAATAACCACAAAGGCCAGGGCTCATTAGTTTGTTACAGAAAGGTAGTCAACACCAGCTCTTTCCCTGCTCCAGAAATAACAACAAAGCAAAGCAATAACCTAGTTCAAGAAGTTTCATTATAGTAAATACCTGCCGTTCTCAAGCGGTTAAAGGGTCTTTGATCTTCAGCCTCATATTGCACAATCTACCCACATTATTGGTGGGCAGGTATTGGTAACACTGCACATCTGGCCAGGTGTTATTGCTTACATATGTATTTAATATCGAGGTACCTGATATGGTCACATAAATTACACTTTTTTCAGGTGTTAGACTGCAGCAGAGTATCCTAAAATAGTAAATCAGGGGCTGTTTGATCTGAAGAACAAAGGGATGTTTGTAGAAGAACATCAAGAAAGACAGTAAGCGAAGCTGCAGAATCAATATTTTAAAGTTTTCAATTAGCCAGCTGGGTGTTGGTAGTCAAAGTAGTGTCCGCTCCACGGGTGTGTCTCTCTGAGAGGACACCCAGAAAATGAATCAAGTCCCCACAAAGCAAACATAATTGACTCAGTCCCGGCCTCTTTTTCCTCCCTCTCTACCTCACACAGAACCACTAGTCTGCAGCCTGCTTTGTGAGGCAGAGATGGATAATACCATGCTTTGCCAGGAGAAGGCAGCGGGGAAGGGAGCGAGTGAGATGGGAAGCTGTATGCCTTTGTCTCATGCCCTAGAGGAATGATACTACGGCTCTAATGTAACAGCTCACCCAAGTCCTTGCATCGGAAATAAAGGAAGAATTAGCAAATGTACTCTGGGAGGCAGGGACAAAAGCTGGCTGTAAAACCCCTCTTCTGATAGCCCCTGGACTGGAGGAGAATGGCTGTGACTAAAAGCGCTGATGAGAACGTTAATGTGTTCTGATGGGTACTTCTAATTTAACTCCTCACATTGCCAGTATACCAGAGAAGAGCGGAGCCGGGGCATTCCAAACAATATGTCCTAATGCAGGAGATGGAGCTGACAAATAGAAAGCTCCTGCCTTTAGGGATTACGTGATCTGAGGGGCAAGCCCTTGACCCAAACTTTAAGATTAGGGCTCCCACCATGCCACTGTCTGACAACTGAGAGTTTCAGGAATGCCAGAGGATGGTGAAGGGTGCCCAGTGACTGTTAGGTTCTGTTTGATTTAGCCCAGCCCTTAACAAGCAGGGTGAGTGACTAGATCTTTTGCTGAGACAGAAGATGGTCCTAGCCTTGTGTGAGTACTCGCACAGCCCTTGCAGCTGTGTCGTGGGAGAGCCCCGCTGGTTACCCTCTAGGGCAGGCTCACTGAACCCACAAATGGAATGTTTACACTGAGTGGCAGTACACACTGGCAGTTGTGCATTCAACAGTAAACCCCCTGCTGGGAACAAGCGTGCCAGCATGGCTTTATTTGCAGAAAAACACTTCCCCCCGTTCCTGATTTTACTTTCCATGACCACCTGGAATAGGCCCTAGGTACAGCCCAGGCTCCTGTACTCCTTGCACGAGGCTCTGAGCAATAGAGCACTTACTGCCGGCCACAGAAGTCATTTTGACAGAGACATAAATCTTGTCAGTGCCGGACTGAGACTCTCCCCATGAAGGGAGCTGGGGAGAGTCATCAATATACAATTCAATTTCCGAACAGTCTTACTGGAGGTGCATTACGATTCAGCCTAAGAACATGATAAGGCAGCAGCTAACACTACATGTGTGCATCTCTGGTATAATTCTTTTGTATTGTTGGGTTGCTGCTGAGGCTGTTGCGTAGCTGTGTTAGGTGATCACTGCTGGAGGGGGCTGCATTTGTCACCATTTCTTCCCCTCCGCCCTTCTTGCCTTTCTGATGAACGGAATTCAGGTTCTTATTTGTTCTGCATTTGGGGGATGAATTTTCAACATGCCCCTCCCCATTAGCAGATACAAATGCCAGGTTATATGTGTGGATGTTTGATGTTTTCAGCTTGATCATGTGGCCGTTACTCATGGGGCACTTTTGAAGCCTGTTTGGGTACCTGGCCTCACTGTGCTAGGACTCTTCCTGATGGCTGCCTGTTGGAAGCATGCACCTTTTGACCCAAGTGGTTAGCCAAAAATTCAAGGTCTTGTGGGCTGTTCCAGTTAGGAGGAGAAATTGGTGATGGAATCAGGTGATTCTCTGATGCAGTCCTGTTGATTTGCATAGAACGTACAAAGTCCTGTTTCCCTGAACCAGCAGGAATCAAATAACAAGAGATGGCGTCTTTGTTCTGAGCCCCTTTTCCAGCCACCGCTTAGCCCAAAAGCTCTCTCTTAGCTTTTCTCAGGGCCACGTTGCTAGTGCTTTTTCTGACAGCGTCCTTGGCTTTCTGCTGCTTCTCACCCTGCTTCTCTGGTCTACTTCCTGTGTCTCTGAGACACCCAGACACCCACAGCTCCACCAATCAATGCCCCAGCCCCTGTGTTTGCCATGACAGTTCCCAGGGAAACCCCTTGGGCCTCAGACTTCAATTTTTACTCAAGCCTTGCCAAATGCCTGTTTTTGGTGGTGGCTCCTATTGTTTCAGCTATCTGGTTATAGGAAGGAGTTTAGTGGCTTTTTTACATCCATCCTGGCAGCTGCTACACCCACCAACTCCAACAGTGGTTAACCCAGCGCCTGCCTATGGAATCTGGCCGGTGTTCCCAGCGCCTGGCTTTCCTAAGCACTCACCATTTCACCGCTGACGCGAGTCAGAGCTATCTTGCTCCGTCACTCTGAATGAGCGCTGTCTCTTCGCTTGCGTTCGGCAGGTCGGGCACTGTTGCGGCTGAACGCAGAGAAGCTGCAGCGTATGGGCATTATTCACGAGTCTCAGCGGCAGGAGGTCCTCCAGCAAGTCCTGCAACTCCAGGTGCGGGAGGAGGTCCGGAACCTACAGCTGCTCAGCCAAGGTACTTGGGAGGGCGAGGAGGGGCTGTGAAGCAGCAGCCATGAATCCTTTGGTGACTGCAGTGGTACGTGCCTTGCTCTGCCGTCATTGGGTAAATGCCAACATTCTTGGGGCCTGAAAGGGGAAAAGGGTCAGATGGCTTGGGCTAGGTAATGGATTGTGGCATGTTTCGTCTGTAGGTCACCAGTTCGAATCCAGCCCGGGTCGGCTCTGACTGACAGTTGTTGTGGCCAATGGCTATGTGGTGGCCTGCATGCAATCGGTTTGATGATGTCAGTTCCCTGGGGATAGGTGACCTCCTCTCAAAAGCAACCCCCATTAAGTACTACCTAGGATCCCAGGCATGAGAACCATTCTTCTGCCCTTGGCATCGTCACTACAGAACAGGGCTCAGCTACACTGTGGAGCTTCTGCTTTCTTGGAGATTAGCAGAGAGCATCAGTCAGCTCCTTCCGCTGACACAGGCAATGCCATTGTTCCTTTTGCAACACTGTCTTAGACCCAAGCCACAGCCGGGGACCCTCCATGGTGCCTTAGCCTGCTCTCCCAGGATTTCTCAAGGCTCAAGCCCAAAATGAGGACTGCAAGGGAATAGAGGAGGAAACTTGGAACAATACAGGACTGAATTCTCTGACGCTGCTTCCTTTAGGGCCATATTCCCGACGTAAGTCATAGCAAAGCTGAGTCTAAGCCAAGGGCCCCTTCCATTAGCACTGAGGGACAGCTGGCTCTCTGGGGTGCAGCACGGCATTTGTGACAGCTGTAAAGAGGCAGCGAAGTTCTCTGTGCTTTGCAGTGGGCACGCTCTCTAAGGCCTGGTCTGCACTCAAAAATTAGGTCAGCCCAGCAACATCGCTCAGGGGTGTGAAAAATCATAGTTAAGCCGACCTAACCCATGGTGTAGATGGGGTAGAAGAATTCTTCCGTTGATCTAGCTACTGCCTCTGAGGGGGTGGATTACCTACTCCGACGGGCTCTTGGCATAGGTGGTGTTTACACAGGAGCACGATAGTGGTGCTGCTGTAGCCATTCCGCAGTAGAGTTTCAGGTGTAGACAAGACCTAAGCTATTGCACTGCAGGCTTGGCGTTCATCCTCTTCTCTCTTTCCTCCTTATTCCAGCTTCTTTTGGAAACGTCTCCTAGCCGAGCCGTCTGTTCGGCAGATTGTTCCAACACTGTGAACCGAGCACCTCTGGGATGGACTGTGGACCACAGATATGAAAACCTGAATCGCATGCTTGGAATATAAAGAGACAGTTTCCAAACCACTCATGGGTCTTCTCTCCCTCCCTTCTCTCTCTCTCTCTCTCGGTCTCTCTTTTATTAATATTTTCCTGTGCAGAGATCAGACATTTTCTCCAGCAGACATGGCTGACAATTAGAGGCAAACTAGGAAAATGGTCACCAGGACATGTGACATGCTCCCGTCTGGGATCCAGTCAATCACAGGGGGAAAGACCTCAAGATGAATGTGGTAGCTGGAGACAGTTCATTTTAAGGTCATTCTTAGGACTAATGACATGGTCATTCTTGGGACTAATCAAAACCATGCACCGTGAAACCACATGTGCCCCAATGACATGCTTTAACCAGGAGGGCCTCTGGGCCCAGCGGAGGCTGCAGATGTCCCCAGACTCTGCTAGTGTCAATGCCTCAGAGCTTACTGGGGAAGCTTTAGTTCTCTCTTCAGACTGGGCTGTCTTCCAGTGTCCTAGGAGATAACGTTAGTAGCAGCAAATAAGATGACTGGACAAGCCAGAAAAACTAACGGCAGAGCCAAACCCCCGGAGATTGGCTTCGCTTTGTGAATTAAAGAGCTGAGTCACTGAAGCCAGAACGCTTACCCATAAAAGAGAACATGCAGGATCCACACACTCGATAAGGTCACTGTGACCTCTGAGAAGCAGCACCAGGAAACATTCATTGGGCTGGCCTTGTCCTCATTTATGGGAATATGGAGGAACCCTGATTAGTTGGTCTGCTTTGGCTCCACCCACCTCTGTGACTGGTTTCTGCACTGCCGATGCAGTCAGAGCCGAGGGAGAACAGGCAGTCCTCTTTGTAAAGCTCAGAAATGTTGGCTGAGGGAAACTATGCCGTGGCCAAAGGCCTTGCCTGACTGTCAGCCTACAAAACGGCAAGCTCCTAACAGTTCATGAAGCTCACACTGGCTGTATTTATAATGCGGTGGAGCCTCCGGGGTAGTTTGGTGCAACAGGATGTGGTGGCAGGACTGGGCAGGAGACTGGCTTAAGGGCTGAGAATCAAGAGTTCTTTGATGCAATATTCCATTGCTTTTGTGTCCTCTCATACCCTTCATCTAGAGAACTCCTTATAAAACCTCCATGTTTGTTTATATTTTTTTCCCCTGGTTCATTTGCATTTCGAGCTTTCACCCAGGGTTCTGTTCTGAATTCTGATTCTCCACCGCACACAATAATCCAGGTCTGAAGCCTGAACTGCTATCCAGGAGCATCCTGGCATTGCTGCTGCTTGCCCTGGCTCATGAAATGCAGGCGCCTTTCTGGCCTCTGTGACATGATTAGTACCAGCAGCACTCCTTTACCATCACATCTGGCCCCCTCCTTGGACACCCCACCCTGGTAAGGCAGGCATTGCTTCTGCAACAGTTGGCTGATATATCACATTTCACAAACTAGCAGGCAGGTAAGAAACTGTGAAACAAACCCTGGAATTTTCATCTGCGGGGTCTCTCTCTGGTATGTCTCAGACTTTCCATTCTTTTGTAACTTTCGGTGAATAGGGCAAACCTATGCACCCAGAAAGCAGTCAGAAGTGTCATCAGTCCTAAGTATCTGGGCCCAGGGCTTCTCCACCCACATTTGCTGTACACCCTCAAATTTCTCAGGCCAGAAACAAAAACCAAACAAGGCTCGTCTTATCTGCCCATTGTCTTATCTAGAGCTGGGCAAACTATTTGCAGTGAAAAATTTATCCTATGAATCTAGCTGTTTTTTCGGTTAACAAAGGAATAGGCTTTGCTTTTTTGTATGGATTTTCCCATTATTTGATATTACTCAGCAGGTGATTTTGTAAACATTTCAGGTTACGCAGAGCAAGAACCAATAGTTGGAAGCAGAAGGTAGATAAAATTAAAACTGGAAACAAAATGAAAAATGTTAATAGCAAGGGTAATTGACTTCTGAAATGGCTTACCAAGGGCTGTGGTAAGTTCTCTGTCTTTTGAAGTATTTAAATCAGAATTGGATGCCTTTCTAAACAAGATGCTCTAGTTTAAGCACAAGTTATTAAACTAGATGGGTGAAATATTGTGGTCTGTGTTATGCAAGAGGGCAGACTGGATGACTGTACTATAATAGCCTCTTCTAGTCTTCAAACATATGAATCAGTCAGAAACAATTACTTTGAGTATTCACATAGCAATATCTGTGTGATTAGTCACTTAAGTCACATGGTATTCTTGCTGCATCCTGATTGGATGACTCATGAGCAGGTATCCTAGTTTTTGGTGATTGAAAAACAAAACAAAATTCTCTGATGAAAAAAACCATAAAAATCCACATTTTTCTGCGATTAAAATGAAAAGTTGAACTTTAGTTTCCCTAGCCACAATATATAGAGCTATCAGTTAAACACAATATTTTATTGATATATTTACAATTTTTAAGCCGACAGGGCCGGGCCCTGCCCATTCTCCTGATTATCTGAATTTTTGATTATCCGGTCTGGCTCCTGTTCCAATTAGATGAGATAATCGGGGTTCCACTGTTTATGTTTTTATTTGTTCACAAAATATAAAAACTAAAGATTCTCTGTAAAAATGCAAATTCCACATTTTTCCATGGCAGATGGTTTTCTAGGATCCCTGCTCATGCGTAGCTTTCAAGCTGGTTGCGTGAACTCTCCTGATCCAAATGCTACGGAAAGTACTCCTTCATAGGCATATCCACAATTACTCTTTCCATGAACATCCTTGGGAATGAAATAGGCTTGCACACATCATCCCACAAAGGGCTAAAATAAGGTGTGAGTACCTTCAAAGGAAATTTGTGGGATTTATACCTAGATATCGCTTATGCCTCATTCACCCAGCTCTGGCCCTGTCTCTGTGCAAAGCAAACGGACTTGCACTTGAGCCCTGTTGACTCAATGCAATCAGAGTTTGCTAAGAGGCTATTTTTTCTTTTAAACAGCCCAGCACAAAATACTCAGAACGTCTGCAGCTTAAAAATAGACTGGACCAGCCTGTTGACTCTGTAGTGATGCAGAGGGCACCTGTATAGATGACATCCAGAAAAGCAGCACACTTCAGAAGTGTCACGCGGGGGGAGATGCAGGCGGGAGGGACTTACAACTGTCTCAGAGTGCCCCGTGTGATGGACAGGGGTGGCTGTGGGCATCTCAAAAGAAAGACTTGTCCTTTTAATTTTTGACTGTTTAAAATCCAAAACAATTCCACAGAAATGCTACAGAAAGGAGAATCAAGGAGCCTGTAATCTTTGCCCCTGTGGGAGTGTGGGGTTTATGTTTGCTCATAGTTTAACAGTTCAGTACAGCTAACAACACATGGGAAATGAAAGGCCGCCAACTTGAGTGAAAGCTGCATTTCCAAAGTTAATGTGTTGTGGTAAGCAGAGTAGGAGAACCCAGTGCTGCACCCACTGATTAACACATCCAACAGTGCGGGCTGCTAGTTGGCAGGGAGCTGGCACGGACATGATCCCCTGAGTGTCACTAAAGAGGAGAATGTGATGCATTGAAAACTGTGTTAAAATTATAAACAATCACTCTAAATTCTGAGGGGGCTTCTTGGTCTTGCTTGCAGGCTAGGGGGCTCTGTAGGGAAGCGTGTGATCTGGATCTTCACTCTTCAGAGTCAGTCTGCAAAGAGCCAGGCTAAAGCAAGATGGGTTGAGTTGTGCCTTGCCATAGGGAGCAGCCTGCTTTGTCTCTTTCTGCTTTTGGTTCTTAGAATATCATAGAATATCAGGGTTGGAAGGGACCTCAGGAGGTCATCTAGTCCAATCCTCTGCTCAAAGCAGGACCAATCCCATAAGAACATAAGAATGGCCTTACTGGGTCAGACCAAAGGTCCATCCAGCCCAGTATCCTGTCTGCTGACAGTGGCCAATGCCAGGTGCCCCAGAGGGAGTGAACCTAACAGGTAATGATCAAGTGATCTCTCTCCTGCCATCCTTCTCCACTCTCTGACAAACAGAGGCTAGGGACACCATTCCTTACCCATCCTGACTAATAGCCATTAATGGACTTAACCTCCATGAATCCCCATCTAAATTATCCCAGCCAGGGCTTTGTCAAGCCTGATCTTAAAAACCTCTAAGGAAGGAGATTCCACCACCTCCCTAGGTAACCCATTCCAGTGCTTCACCACCCTCCTAGTGAAAAAGTTTTTCCTAATATCCACCCTAAACATCCCCCACTGCAACTTGAGACCATTACTTTTGTGTGTTAGGTTCTGAATAAAGTAGTGTTCCAGCAAGAGTATATTATGTTTTTTATCTAATTTCTCTCTGTGTATGTTATGAACATAACAGAGACCATTTAAGTGTCACTGGAAGGGAGCTGGAGATTCTCATGTGTAAGGAATTGGAAAAATTAAACCAGGTTTTGATGTTTTAGCCCAATATGGTGCCTACACCGCAGAGGTGCACCCTGCAAGCCATCACAGCACTGCAGCTGGCAATATCAAGGGTATCACAGAGGTGCAGCTAGCAGCTGAGAATGTGTGCAAATACCCAACACCCATCTGCCACTCCTGCACTCTCCCCAGAGCAGAAAGATCACTGCAGACTATAGCATTGCAACAGCTGGGCAAATACTGCAATTTTAATTTCCGCTTGTTAAAATGTTTAAATGAATTTGCTTTGGCTGCATGTGCCCCTTTTGTGTCTGCTCCCCGTGGATAGTCTAGCAAATGAGTTTACTGGCAGGAATGTTTGGGAATTTCAGCAAATGTTGTTGATTATTCAGAGATCATGAGTTTCAGACTCCTATTTACACCAGAAACTTGACCTTTCATTTATCCAGTCAGGGACCAGAAACATACCATGTGACCTGTGCCCAATCAAAACCACTCGATCACTAGTACTCTCTGTTAACTGCTCAGGGGGCGCTAGAGACAAAGAATTATTAGTGGAAATTCAGTGACTAATTCTGATTAACAAATAAGCTTGGGAAAATCACAATCTGTTTGTGGACAATTTGCAATGAGAAAAAGATGTGGAATTAATTATTTGTTATGAATTATTTGCCCAGTCCTAGTAACGACTGTGATCACTTACAGAGCTAGTGTTTTGCACTCACTGAAGTCAATGATAAAGCTCCCATTGACTCACTCTGGTTTCTCTTCAGATCGTATAAATCTTTAGAGGTGCAGTATCAGGGCCTGTGAACATGGAGGTCTAGCAGTGTGGTGTGTTTGAAGTCCCCATTACTCCATACCTACTAGCCATCGGTCAGAAAGGGGACTAACCCAGTGATGGGTCCGGTAGGAGTGAGGCACATTAATGTCCCCAAAATCCCAGCCAATTTTCAGTTTTACATCTATGTGCCATAGAATCCACCTTTTCCCCCCTGCGGCTGGGGGAAAATCCATTCCTCACAATGCAATGAAGCCATGAAAAGTGGACTGCTCTGTATGCTCATAGTCATTCTATGAATGTTCACCAAACCTCTTGCAATGTGCAGCAAGGAGCAATCCTGTGTTGGCCAGCAGATGGATTAGACGATCCGACAGCTCCTTTACAACCTCTAATTTCTGTGACGCTCTGCAGGGCTGTTAAAGAGGAACGCCAGTCAAAGGGCCTGATTCTCTTCTCACACTGGTGTAAATCAGGAATAGCTCCATTGCAGCCCAATGGAAAGTGCTCAGATACTATGGTGATGGGCAGCAATATAAAACCTTCAGATAAGTTCCATGAGAGGAAAATTGGGCCCTGACCCTACCCTACTGAACAGGTGAGCTCCCTCCAAAAAGACATGGAAGATCTCCAAGCCCTGCATCTTCCCTGAGGCCTTCAGCATGTGAACAGTCAGATCTGTCTGTGCTTCTGCGTCTCTTTGCGTCAGTCACGGCACTGCTGCCCTGCGCAAGGCCAAGCGGAGGATGAAGGGTCTCGTGGAGGGAAAGGGCTTGGAAGCTGTAAGCTCTTTGGGGATATTGTCCATGCAATTTTAATCAAAACGTAGTATTTTTATGTTAATTTGTTAATTCTGTTCTATTCTTGGCTAACCCCAGCTCAAGTACATTGGCCGGCCTGCCTGGCAGGAAATGGACTGAGGCTTGGGACTTGGGATTTTGACAGGAACTCATGTGTGTGTGTGGGTGGGGAGAGGGCTGCAGGGGTTGATTAGGATCAAGAAGGGAAGCTGTGTGGGGCCGGGATGTGTGTCTCTAGTCGGAAGTACTGCAGGCCCCAGGCTCTTATTAATAATGCACAGAGCAGGATGGCTGGAGCTTCTTGCAGGTCCCAGGCTGATTTGCTTCAATTGCCTGGTTTACTTAGTCATATTAATATTAGCAGCTTCAACAGAATCTTTGTGGGGGGCTCGGCCCCCTCTCGGCCCCCCACAGCCACCTGCCGCTGTCTCAGGTCATCCTCGGGGGACGGCAGCCCCCCCAGAGCAGCCGATGACTGCCATGGCTTAGAGATCCAGTACAGGGCATTTTGGTCTCCGCAGTGGACTCCGTACCCCTGCAGCTCAGGACGGAAAATCTGAGCATGGAAGCTGGGTGCCACTGCTGAGTCACAGCGCCCAGGCATTCAAAGCCCAGAATGGGGAACCGGGCTCCAGCAAGGACTCGGGGTGCAGGGGGTGCTCAGTGACCATAGTAAGGGCTCTCCTGGGTCAGCTGGCTGAGAGCCCACATTCGTGGTGTCAGCTGAGATCTAGCAATGCTCCTCAGCACAGTGCAGGTAAAATGGCCAATGAGCTGTTGGGCCAGAGGGGCTCCCCAGCTGCATGCATGGCCGGTCTCCTCTGCAGGCAGGTCTCTCTCTCCCTGCCTGTATGGAAGAGATGGAGTGACCCTTCTGGAGCACTATAACCCCTCCCTTGCATGCCCCTCTTGAACCCCCGTCTGCCGGAGTTGGGGGATGGGAGCCAGGACTCCTGGGTTCTATTCCTGAGGCTGTCACCAGCTCGCTGTGTGGCTGTGAGCCAGTCCCATTAACTTCTCTGCACCCTTTTGTCCAGATGGGCACTGGAGGGGTGCGTGGTGCCACTTTGGGGTTTTAGGAGAGGTGTGCCCCATGCAGAGCATTGGTGGTGGGGTATGATCATGTTCGGTACTAAGCGAAAACCAGAAATTTCAACATACTGTACCAACAACTGCTCCAAATGTTGGGCCCAATCCTGCCCTCCGTGTGCAGCTCCATTAACTGCACGAGGCGCGTGCATGGCTGGCTGAGAACCCATCTTGCTCAGGGGTCTTACAGTGCTGCCAACCATTGCAGTTTTATCACAAGTATCATGATAGTTTGTGGGCAGGGATGGTGTCCCTAGCCTCAGTTTGCCAGAAGCTGGGAATGGGCAACAGGGGATGGATCACTTGATGATGACCTGTTCTGTTCATTCCCTCTGGGGCACCTGGCATTGGCCACTGTCAGAAGACAAGCTCCTGTGCTAAATGGACCTTTGGTCTGACCCACTATGGCCGTTCTTATGCATTTATTTAAGTCCCTGCTCCTAGAGGCAAGTGATGGTGTGAGAATTCCCCTGAGTTTCTAGCCTTCAGGGTTGCCTTGAAAATGTTGAAAAGATGACCGGAGTGTCCCCTAAAGGTTAAAAAAGCAGAAGGCAAATAGAAAGATCCCAAATTTATGATTTAAACAAAATCTCATGACTTTTAAGTTGATCTCATGATGTTAGAGGGGGACAGGTTCATGGGTGTTAATGTCTGAGTTTGGCAAGGCTGGTATTAGTCGTTCTGTTTCCATCCATCTGAAACTCTCCTCTCCCCTCCAACTCCATGGGAGAATCCAAGAGCTCAGCTCCCAAGCCCTGCAGATCACTCCATCTGCATGGGGGCCTGGTGCCATCCCACCTGCTCTGGGGACCCCTACGGGTTTTCCCCCGGCTCCCGGGTGGCCCTTCGTCACTGGAGCTGAGCCCCTGTGTCAGGCAGCCCAGGGAACCCCTCGGGGTTGGGTGCACAGACCAAGCTGTGCCGCTCAGGCCCAACTCTAGCATTCTGCTTTAGGGTGGGAGGGGGCAAGACCCTGCCCAAGTCTAATCCCCTAATTGCTAATGGCTGGACCATGGGTGCACGCGGCGCAGAGACTAGGGTGTTCCAGACTGCAGGGATCTTTTCTCCAGGTGGATCTGGCTCTCCCCAGCTCCCACCCTTTTATGCTCTTACCCACATTGTCCTCAAGGCCTGGCACATAACCACACGCTGTCCAAATAAGACAGGGTCCTTCCAGGGTATGTCTGCACCGCAGACATCTCTGGAACCAGCGCTTGTGGACTCAGTGTTTCCAAGCCCGTGCTTGAGCATCCTCACTGCATGGTAAACTTGGGCTTACAATTGCTGGACCTGCGGGTCACAGCCGTGCCAATGCATCCGTATGGCGCTACGCAGACCTCGGACTCAGGTCTTGGGCTTGTGCTGCATCCACACTGCAAAATGATTGGACCTGGACGTGAGTCACGATGGGACTCAAGCTCTGACCCACCCCCTGAGCAGGGTGGTAGGCTCCGGGTCCTAGGTTCTTGCTGACCCAAGTCGGACTCAGGGGGCCTGGGCCTGGCCCTGGGTCACAGCCCAGGTGTCGTGTGCAGTGTAGACATACGGTTCCTTCATGCTTCCCAGCCCCTCACTCTTCTGCAGAGGCCACTAAGCGCATCCCTCTCAGAAAGGGGTTCGGCAGAGCTCCCAGCCCCAGCACCCAGTGACTGGATGGTACGCTGGGCTTGCTCACCTCCCGGTGACGTGCAGTGCCCTGGGAACACCAGCCTGGCTAGCCAGCCATGAAGAAATGCTTCTAATTAGCTCTCCGGCAATCCTTGCACAGCACCTTCGTCTTCCACAATAAC